>NC_136913.1:89977913-90577913 GCF_949752795.1 Hyperoodon ampullatus | reverse complement strand
GCAAGGTTTAATGAAAACTGAATTAAAGACAGTAGAAATGGAAATCAAGAACATATTCAAGAGAGAGAGATCTGAGGCAAATTGACCATACTCAGTAGCCAGTTGGATTTCAGGTTAAGGGAGAACAGTGAGGAAAGAATTATTAATTATGACTTCCAAGTCTCACTTGTGTGTATAGGTAGGTGATGGTGACATTCATCAGGACAGGAAATGCAAAAGAAAGCATACTTTATAGGTAAGGTAGTTAATTTCATTTTGGACAGCTTGTATTGACACTCCAGTAGTACACCAGGGCTAAATATAAAACAGATAGTCTGCTGTCCAGGTGTAGAACAAGGAGAGATATCTGAGCAGAAGATAGATTTGTGTATCAATAGCATTTGCACTTTTCATCTTTGGCCTTCTGGAGTTCCTACCTTCATCACTGCTGTATGATTTATTAGTAAGAATCATGGTGTAAAAGGAAGGTAGGATTCTTTGAGAGCAGGAGACCTTGGCATATAAAGGCAGCTTAAAAATATACCAAAGCTTAGAGCCAGCATGTTTTGGGTTGACCTGGCCCTAAATGCCACATGTCAAGGCCAAAGAGGTCTAACATGTTTTACATGGGGGACTAGGAAGTATATGAATAAAGAATGTATGTGCTAGATCAGTACTTATCGAGCTTTAGTATACATAGAAATCACTTTGAGAATCATGTTAAAATGCAGATTTTGGATTCAGTAGGTTTGGTGTGGGACATAAAACTCTGCATTTATATCAAGCTCTTGGGAAATGCCAATGTTGGTGGTCCATACGCTGAGTAGCAACAATCTAGATAAGTGCTGCCCACAGAAATATAATATTAGCCATATATTTAATGTAAAATTTTCTAGTAGCCACATTAAAAAAGTAAAAAGAAACTTGTGGTATTAATTTTAATAATAAATTTAATTAACCCAATATATCCAAATAATATAATTATAATACGTATCTAATATTTAAAACATTAATGAGATATTTTACATTCTTTTTTGTACTAATACTAATATTTAGAAATCCATTGTGTAGGTTACCCTTACATTTCATCTATTTCAGTTTTAACTAGTCACATTTCAAGTGCTTAAAAGTCACATTCAAAGGACGGCACAGGACCAGATACTCAGTTCTAAATCATGTGTTGAATCCATGATCAACAAACTGACATCATCCACATGAAAATAGATCTCAATTTTCCACAATGCATATGAAAAATTTCATCCCACTCTGTTCATAGCTATCTGCTCTCTTAGTTTTCAAAGTGAATTCAACAGTTACATAGCTCAGACAATGTTCACTTTCAATCTCCATGTAGCTACCAAATATGTGATAAACTCATTCTGGACCAGGTCAGTTAAGAAATTGAACAGGTTAATTAAGAAATTGAATAAGCACCAGAGTAGAAGTCTGGAGATATAAACACAGGCCCAAGAGAGTTTTGTCCCCATTTAGTTGCTTATAACTTGGGCCACATATTTCCCCACGTGGTAAAATGTGTATGTGTGTGTGTTGAGGTGGGGGTGGTTTGGACCAGATGATCTTTAAGGTTCCTCCCAGTTCTCATTTTCTACTAATATGTATCTAATGCTATGCATTGTGAACACTTGGAGCAACAAATGGTCACAAGCCAACACTTCCAGGCCCTGATTCATTTCAACAATATATCAATTCTGTTGACAAATGAGCACTGAATGAGAATCCATAGCCAAATATTTTCTAATGACTGAACAGATAGTCAATCAACAAAGAAAAATAGGCTTTGCTATGGCAGCAGTGACCTGTCAGGAATAGCGCTTTGATAAACACCACCCAATAACTCAATCATAATTAGCTGTCTAAAATACTGAACTGAATTCTGTAGGGTTTTGCCACTTGCAACAGGTCATTCCAAGGCTAAAATGAAGCGAGCAGATACAAAGCAAGAAGGAACAGAAGAAATTAGTATACTTATTACACCCACTCTCATGGAAAAACCATAAAAATTTAAAATCTCTTCTTCATTTCAAGTTGGTAAAATTTTACTTAATACAATCTACTTCTTCCTATAAGTATATTAGGATGGATTAGAGCCATGAGAATTAAGCTACTAAATGAAAATGGAATCAGAACAGTTGAAAGCATAAAAAGCACAGCAGAATTTTACTTTAAAATGGTGAGGTTCCCCATGGTTTCCAAAAACAATTGATTACATTTTTGAAATGTTAATGACATTTTTCTTGAGAGTATGGGGCAATCTGAGGACTGTTACAACTTCCTTCTAGGCTCAGAAAATAATTTGAAAAAGGGGCCAAATTTAGATTAAACTAAATTCTTTGCCCCAGACAGGACTCCTGCTTCTTTCATAGTTGTAGTATTGAGATTTTATAAATCATATGTGTGTATATATATATATATATATATATATATATATATATATATATATATACATACATATATAATACTACCTTAATTTAAGAACTTTCCACTTCACAACTCATTTTCCTTTGCTGGAGGCTAAAAAGCCATCAAAATGGAAAGGAGCTTAAAATCATATGATAGCATGGGGATCTTTGGTAAGTAACCCCCAGAGAAGATTGATTTTTAGAGATATAAAGAGATTAAATATAGCTAAGAAATTATGCTTTCCTAATTTTTAAAAAATTTCAATGTATAATTCCCACATATATAAAGAAGATGAGATGCCACAGAAATGCCTACTACAGGAAAATACATTTTTCAGTAGTCTCCCTACTCTACCTATAGGCTGTTTTCAAGGCCATGCTTCTCATCTGCTTCCTTAAACTACCTCTTCCCATGACATTAACATCAATAGGTACAAAGTCCACATCCTATAAAAGAAACCCTCCCACAAGCCCTGTGGACTTCCTACTCAGTCTACTCTCATGGTGTAAAAGCAAGGCATACAGGTTCATAGAGGGAAATCTCATACATAATTTATTTAGACCATTCCTTAGCAAATCTTAAATAATCCTACTGCTAGATCTTCAATAATCAATGCTGTTGAGGCCCAGTAAAATTATTCTTGCTACTTCTCCAGGAACAACCATGACCTAGTCAAGTACATGAATGCAGTGACAGCCTGAATGTAGGGGAACCTATATTGCGTGGTACTAGGGATACAATAAGGCTGAGTATCAAGGAAAACTGGTTCTGGGCCAGAGTGATCAGGTCCTTCTATTAAAGTTCTCCTGGAAAGGAAGAAGAGTATTACTTAATCATGTATTGTGATGGCCATGTGAATGTACCTCACAAACTTCCAACTACAAATAATATAATTGACCAGGGGCTTTAGTTGCTGTATGCTAATATCCATCACCACACTGGTGTTGTGGTCATGTGTCCCATAGGCTTCTCCCAAACACTGACTGTGCATGGCAGGGATACTAAGGCAGGTATGTCCATTCCTGGGAGACAGAAAACACCTTGTTGGTGACTTTGGCTTGAGGACTCACTGGTGGCCTTGTCCAACCTTCCTTAGACTTTTGGAGACTCTAGGATTCTTCCTTGAAACCTTCTATCTCTCTCTCTTTCATTGATTCATTCAATGAATACATACAATAAAACACTCACTCAACTTTGGTTCTCAAAAAATGCTAGACAATGTAATTTTTATTAGACTACAATTCAGCATTGTCTTTTCTTATACATACAGCCTTTGCTAGAACAAAATTGGAAACCTATTTTACAAAAAGAAGTTTTTCATTTATGTACTCATTAATAAATATGTATTATTAAAGAAGACCTAAATGAATGAAGAGGCATTTGATGTCCATGGATTGAAGATTCAATATTATTAAGACTACAATTATCCTCCAATTCATCTATAAATTCAACACAATCTCTCTTAAAATCTCAGTAGGATTTTTTGGGCAGAAACAGCCAAATTACTCCTTGAATTTTTATGGAAAGGCAAAGAACCTAGAACAGCCAGAACAATCTTGGAAAAAAGAACAAATTCAGAGGGCTTACACTTTCCTAAGGATAGATATATAGATCAATGGAAGAAAAATAAACCCTTACATTTACAGTCAATAGATTTCTGACAAAGGTGAAAAGGTATTTCAGTGGAGAAAGTATAGCCTTTTCAAAAAATGGTACTGGGGCAACACAAAAAGATTAATTTAGATCTCTACCACACACTGTACACAAACATTTACTAAAAATGGACTCCAGACTTAAGGGTAAGAGCTAAAACTATAAAACTCATAGTGGATAATATTGGCATAAATCTTTGTGATCTTGGATTAGGCAACTATTTCTTAGATATGACACCAAACTCACAAGTGACAAAATAAAAACTAGGTCAATTGGAGTTCATCAAAATAAAAAAAAATAATTTATGTGAAAAGGTCACCATTAAGAAAATGAAGACATGTCACACAGTGGGAGAAAATAATTTGCAATATCATCTCCTGACTCTGTTACTTGCTAAGAGTAAAGCTTGGGACTTTCTGATTGTTGGTTTTATCATCTGCAACCAAGAGAACAAAAGAACAATCTACATTAAATTGCTTTTTACACAGAAATTGCAATATAAATTAAAGGATTTTTTTTATTAGTAGTGGTAGAGAAGATAAAATGTACCTATACATAAACTATGCTAAAGAGCAGAAAATTACCTGAGAGAGATATAGATAACATACTATGGGATTTCAAAGGAGGGAGAGTCTCTTTTTTTTGGCCTGAGTGAACAGAAAAGTTTCATGGAGATGCTGACATTTAAACTGGGCCATGATGGATATTTGCATTTGAGCAAGTACAGAAGGGATCTAGGAATTCAGTCAGAAAAATCAGAGGAAGTGTGGGTCATACATGGACAGGTAAAATACACCTATTTACCTGAAGTATGACTTTCTTGCTTCCTTATCTCTTCTTACACCTGGAAGGATTCCCCCCTCTGTAATCCTTTTCTATTCACACACTGCAAATTTCACCTCCTCTGCTTCATTCTTCTCTAACTCAGTACCCTGACCAACCCCCATTTCCTCCATCAGATGTGACATGTGACCTGACCCAAGACTTTGCCCATGTCTCTCATTTCTCACAGTTCTAACCCAGCATTACATTACAATCTCTGGGTTGTGATTATCTTATCCTCTCTAAATTGTAAACTTGAGGTACAGAGTTTTGTCATATTGTTTGTTATAGTTCCTACACACAATATCTTCTCGAAGTCATTCACTGAATCTAAGTGAATTCACTGAATATTTATTAAGGGTTTATTCTCTGCCCAATATCATGCTATATGGAATATAACATAGGACTTGACTCCTGCCCTCAAGTTGCTTACAGACTAGCCAGAAGGTCCCAAGCTTCATGTGAAATAATTTAGAGAACAATAGGAAATTAAATATAATGTATTCAGCACTGGTGATTGTCTGTCCCAGCTAATGTCTAACAGGAACAGTAAAATATATCTGACTTAACTATGCCTTGCCATTAGTCAAACTGTTATAGACAGTCAGGTGGAAGAGGAGAGTGGAGACACAGGCAAATGTGATAAAGAGAGTAGCAGAGCCTCCATCAATGGTAAATTTTAAAACACACTAATAGCAAAATCTCTTTCAAATGTCCATTAGTAACTGGTTTAAAACAAAGATGTACAATAAAAGATATGTTTTAAATGAAAATTGAGCCATCTCCTGTCTCATCTTAATAAACACTACACTTGAATTATTTGGTTCTCAATGAGACACTGGTAAAATTCTTTCAGAAATAAGTATTTGGTTCTAGGTCATTTCTTCCCAATGCATATTATCTGGCCTATCAGTGGTTCTTAATGGCATTTGGGTCATGGACCTCCAATGATGAAAGCTGGTAGTTGCTGTGCTCAGGAAAAATGCACAATCACAAATTTTTACATGACATCTTAGATGATTTTTGGACATGCCTTCAAAGTTCATTCATGGACATTGTGGTAGGTAGAATTCTAAGATGGCCTCCAAGAATCCTGACCCCTGGTGTCCATACCTTGTACAATCCCCTCTGTGAATATGATAGGATATCACTTTCATGATTAGGTTATGTTAGATTGCAAAGGTAAAAGAATCTTGCAGATGAAATTAAGGTCCCTAATCAGTTGACTCTGAGTTAATAAAAAGGAGGTTTTCCTCATTAAGCCTAACCTAATCAGGTGAAACCTTAAAAGACTGAAGAAGTCCGAGAAACTCTAAGCAGCAGAGATGCTCTCCTCCTGGCCTGGAAAAAAGCAAATAACCATTTTACAAACTGCCTATGTAGAGGGCCATGCAGGTAGAACCTGATGGCAGACTCTAGAATCTGAGAATGACTCACAGGTGACAGTAAAGAAGAAAATGGAGACCTCATTTCTATAACCACAGGAATAGAATGCTGCCAACAACCTAAATGAGCTTGAAAAAGGAACCCCTAACTCTAGATGAGAACACAAACCACACATCAAGTTGATTTCAGCCTTGTGACACTCTCATCAGAGAAATCAGCTACACTGCGCCTGGACTTCTGACCAATAGAAACTGTGGGATAAAAATAGGTGGCTTAAAAGCCATTAAGTTTGTGGTGTTATCTAGCAATAAAAAACTAATACAAACATAAATTAAGAAACTATGACCTAAAGGGATAATATGGAACACCCAGAAAATATTCATAGCAGTTGTGACTTTCAGAGGTTCTGATGGCAGCATAAAGATTCCAGACAGTGATTTCAGACATCTCAGAAAAGTTTTTATTATTCTTTAGGCCTAAGCTTTACTAAAGGATCTAGCTACACATCAATTCTGCAGGCAAATCAGATCTAATAAATTCACATTTATTTCTGTACTCTAAACCATTCCTTATTAAATATGTACAGTTATCCAGTAGACAGCTATTTTTTTTTCTTTTCCCCCAAGGTCCCTGGCCTGATATGACCATAAAGCCTTCTCCCCAGTCATGGTTGCTAAGCATTTGAAATTCATTCTTCTTACAAGTCAGAGACCCTGCGTTGATTACTTAGGAAGTGCTTATATTGGACAGCGCTTGTAGCAACCTCAGCTTATGTGTGAAACTCATGTGCACATCCCAATATAAATGTTGGTAACTCTGTGTCTTATGTTCCATACTTATTTTTTTTCTCTCCAGTGCTTTCATCAAAACAAACTTGTCTAGTGTTCTGCTCTTATTTATTCCTGGCAGATGAGAGGTGTTAATTCAATCCATTCATTCATCCAACAAGTATTTACATAATGACCTATCACATGCAAGATATAGTCAACAATCTCGGTGGGACACAGCTAGCCTGATGAGTCTGTGACTTGTGTAGCTGCACAAGGCTCTGTATGTAGAAAGTCCCTGTGCTTGGTTTAATGCTCTGCTTTTGCCATCTTGAAATTTCTAGTAATTTTGAACTAGAAGCTCTGCATTTTCATTTTACACTGGGCCCTACAAATTACATAGCCAGTCCTATCATGGGACTATACTATAATAGGGTACATAATGGGACTATAATATAAACGGGTTTGCAACTACATGCTTTTCTCAGTTGTCTCTTCTATAAATTGAGGGGATAAGACTGGGTCAGAATTTCTGAAACCTACCTGATAATGAGAATCGCCAGGGGTGGTTATGACTACGAAGCACACATTCTGAATGCAAGCCTCTAATCCTTTCGGTCATCTTCCCATCCCAATGTCCCCAACAATGCCCTGCACCCCAGTGCTAATTGCCCATAACTACAGGGGAGGTCAGATCCCTTGGGGGTGAAGAACATGAAATCAGGGAAGGTGTCATGGAGGAGGCTGCACCTGAGCTGTACCTGGAGAGATGGGTCAAGATTTCCCAGGCAGAGATGAAGGGAAAGAGTTTTCCAGAGAGAGACTGCATTTCTGTGCAAAACAAGAGGCAGTGTGTAGGTGCAAGGCATGGGCTCATGAGTCAGGAGGAGGGGGTTCAAATCAAACTCTGGAACTAACTGCTTCTCCTCATGGTCCCCAGTCCTCTTCTCTCTTCTGTGTCAGGGTGAACTTCACAAACACACACTCTCACACACTCATACATACACAATATGTATATGTAGGTGTGTATGTGTGTGTGTGTATGTGTGTGTGTGTATATATATATAATATATATATATATAATATATTATATATATATATATTATATATATATATATATCCCTTGATTTCACTTTGGTCCTCTTCCATTTTTGAGAACATAAGCCGTTCTGGTATTTTGTCAGTTGAAATGTGAGCTCTGCCTTTTTTGTTTGCATTGTTTTCTATGGCAGCCCATTAAAACTGTCAGCTAAGGGTTCTCTGAGTCTCTTTAAGATCAAATTCCTACATGCTTGTGTGTGTATAAGTGTACGCAGTGTTATTTTCACATGTGCATCTTATTTGTGATATCCTGGCATTACTGACACATTTTAGAACATCTGCATATGTTGTACAAGCAGAAGTAAAATCACCGAATAGTAAACAGCACCAATTTGATTTGATTTGACTGACATATAGTATACCATAAAGTAAATTAGGGGATAAAAATCAGTAGCAAGAAAGCACACGTGAGAGCACCCTTTTTTAATCCACCAATAGTTCATAATTGCATGGCACTTTTCAGAATCATCTTGCTTCTTTTATGAACACATTCCCATCACAATGAGTGAAAATAGCCACGTCAATGCCAATAATTCCAAAGTTATGATGTTCCCACCCTTGAGCTCAATTTCCTAAAATCACTGCCTAATGCTTCATACCAGGCACAATTCAGATGCCTGACTTTGCAAATATGGGTATCAACATTTAATACATTGGGAGTTTTGCACTAGCTTGGATCATTTCATGCAATTCGACAAGCTACCAGCTTTGTAAGTGACCTTGCTGTGGCATTAGAAGGAGCTAAGCTTACTGATTCTTAACCCTCTCACTGATAGCAGAAAAAGTTGCAGGTCAACCTGGGATCTTTGTCAGGTTTAAACCTAAACATCAACCAATGCAGAAAGAACAGCTCACCTCAAAGCTCTTTTTCTGGGTTGTGGGAAAGTTGGGGCAGTGGCACAATATCTAAACTCTGAGAAGGTCTTATTAAGTGTGACAGCAGCAGCTGGAGCTGCTAGAACTGGCAGAGCATTGAAAGAAACACAGGTCTGTTAGAGAAAGGAGAAAAATATATAATTTGAAATATTAAATAATGTATCTCTGGGCTGCTGGAAGGCATGAAAATCCTAGCAGCTTGAGTGGAGTTGTGTATTGCGTTGAAGGCAATAGTTATGAATCTCTTTGGACACTTTGGCTCATCTTGTCACATTTCCCCTTACAAATATAATCTATAAGAGCACTTTGGAAAGCCAATGTATCTCATGCTCCACTTGATGGATAACAATAGTGAGAGTGCTTGGGACAAGCAGAAATTTGCTTCTTCAATAAATAACTCTAAAGCAGAGAGAAACCCCAGAGGTTGGCATTCAAGGCCTTCTATCTGCTTAGATTACCCTGCCACACCAGACCTCATTCCACTGCTCTGTACTATGAACATGTCATGAATCCTTTTAGCACATACTATATACTTCTTCTCTCTGTGCCTTCACTCTATTTGTGACTCTCCTTGAAGTAACCCTCTCTCTCCTACCTCCAACTTCAAAAAATGTACTTCTTACATTTTCCTTTGAGAGCTACCTCAGGTCCCATCTCCTCCAAAAATTCCTCCCTGACTTGACAAATCACAGTGATGTCTTCCTTCTATTTCTTTCTTTCTTCTTATTATTAAAGGTTAGGATATTTATTTATTTTTAAATTGAAGTTTAGTTGATTTACAATGTCACATTAGTTTCAGGTGTACAGCACAGTGATTCATATATATATATATATATATATATATATATATATATATATATATATATGTATATATTCTTTTTCAGATTATTTTCCCTTATAGGTTATTACAAAATATTGAGTATAGTTTCCTGTACCATACAGTAGGTCCCTGTTGTTTATCTATTTTATATATAGTAGTGTGTATATGTTAATCCCATACTTCTAATATATCCCTGCCCATCACTTCCCCTTTGGTAACCATAACTTTGTTTTATATTTATTTCTGTAGTGCTTACTGGCTATACCACATAGCCTGGTCCCTGCATTTACACGATCTTGTATAGTTCGCTAATACAAAACTCCTGGAGGTCAAGGACTTATATTCCCCATAGTGCCTACAAGTGCTCATCACACAGTCATTTGTAAAAATACTTCATGTTTAGTTGTGTGACCACTAAAGCCCAACTCTAATGCCTATCTGTGTGACTCCAGGCAAGTAATTTACTTTACTAAACTCCAGCTTCCTCATCTGTGAAATGGAAATAATAACAGCTACCTCACAGAATTAGCTCTGTCCTGTTCTCAAATTTAATTTCTGCCAATGAAGTTACATCAAAGCTTTTATTTTTAGGGGGAAAAAAAAGAAAAATAGAAATGCCACATCAGCAAGGTCTACCTTGCTTAGTAAAGAAGACTGTTGAAGACAGACCCAAATCAGTGAGTGGAATGACCATCAAACATGATTTCTGACCTTAAATAGGGGACTGAATATAGGAGATTTTTCATCCCGTTTTCCTCTTTCTTCCAAAATCTCATCGTCTGGGTGCCTATGGGCATGTAGGGAATCACTGCTGTTCATCCAAAATCTAAAGGTGGGCTATTGAAAGGTGCTGAAAATAAGAAACATAGCCTTAGGTAGTATTTGTGAAAGATTTGTGAAAGTAGTCTAAAACTAATAGTAGTAGTAGTAGTAGTCATCGTCATACTACTACTAGTAGTAGTACTGTACTAGTAGTAGTAGTAGTAGTAGTAGTACTGTAGTAGTAGTAGTAGCAGCAGCAACAATAATAAACTTTTCTGACATTTCCTGAGTACTTATTAAGTGCCAGGCACCGTTCTAAATACTTTGCATAGATTAACTCATTTTGCACTCATCTGGATGTAATTGGGTATATATTATGGTTATTCTCATTTTATAGATGAGGAAGCTGAGTCACAGAAAGATTAGGCAACTTCCCTAAGGTTACACAGAAAGGATGGAGTGGAGTCATGTTTTGAACCCAGGTCTATCTGACTCTACAACCTGTGTTCCTAATCATTTTATCATTCTGAGTCTCCAGCAGATTTAGAAAATAATGAAAAGAAAGCAAAATAAACCTAATAACTAAAGTTTTACAAATAAATATGGTTACAGGTGAATTGGCTGTTTGTTGGTTGGCTTTTAATTTAAATGAATGGTACCAGAAACCTTACCTAATTTCTCTCCCTGACTTCCCACACCTAACCACTCACCAAGTCCTACTAATTCTACCTCCCAAATAGCTCTCAAATCCATTTATTCTATTCTTCCCCACAGTCACCACCCTAGTTTAGGCATCATCTCTTGCCTCTTAACTGGTCTCCTGACTCTAGCCTTTCCCTCCTCTAGTCCAGAGGGCAGCTAGAGTTATTTTTCAAAAGTGGAAACCTGATAATATCACACCTTGCATAAATCCCATAAGTGGTTCCCAGGTGCCTTAATAATAAAAGTCTAAACTTTGTAACCTGGCTCATATCTTAAAAGATACTTCATGATTTGGATTATGTTTATCTCTCCAGACTAATCTCTTGTAAGGACACCCTTCCCCCAAGTGTGGATTACAACAATAAAAAAATAATTACAATTCCTTAAAAATGCTTTTGTCCCTCTGAAATCATAGGACATACAGAGAAAACATTATGGCTTGGGCTGAAGGGATATAAGAAGTTGCTAAGGGCTTTAGGAGAAACTAAGTGAGAAGCTCAGAGCAGAAAGAGTGGAAACACTGTGCAAATGAATAACCATAATCAGTGCCTTTTTCATATTTGCAAAATACCTCCCAAAATAAGTTGAACTACTAGTGACTGCACTTTACAGAGGAATTCAATACTGGCAATTAAATCCTTATTAAATGTTTCGTAGGAAGGATTTTTTCTTATTTTTGCAGGTCCAACAAACAGATATTTGTAAATATTCAAACTATAAGTTATGAGTTCTATTTCAAAGAGTTTTTTCAACATACAGCCTATTTTTACTTTGAAAAATCACTATGAGATAGGGAGGGTAAGATGAGAAAATCAGATGAGAAAGGGTAAATTACTAGCTTAAGATCACCAAGTTAATTACTAGTGAAGCCCAGATTAGAGCCTCTAGTGATTCCTAATCCAACTATCTCAAGTTTGACTTTATATAGATAATGCGTATTTTACATTAAAAAAAAGATATTGGAGACCTTCACCCTTGAGTCATGGGTTAAAATTAAACACTTAAATCAATGTTTTCCTCTCAGTATTTCTAGTGCATCTGGTTCCAAGAGACTTAAGAGTCACTGAACAGTAGAAGATGAATTGTGCCATTAGGCAGTGAATGCAAAATTGGCTCCTCCAGTTTATACCCACTGTCACTCCCAGTAGCCTCTGCCTCCCAACAATATGTCCAAGCATTTGAATATGGATTAAGTTGAATTTCCTTCTTATAAGTAAGCTTCATCTTTGATTTTGTCTTCATTGAGTTATTTTACAGGGAGAGCAGTGTTTATATCATACAGTAACCAATTCTTTCCTTCTTATGGTGGAAAGTCTAAGCATTTAAATACTCAAGTTTCCTGATTCTCTTTTTTCCTGCCTGATTTCATCAATAACTGTTTGGCAATGTCTTTATTTTAACCAAATTGTCTACATATCTTTGCTTCACTCTTCTGGTTAAAGCCAGATAACTAATGAGTGCATGGTCCTAGCCATCACTCATTTCATGCCTTTTTTCATTGATTAACAAGCTTATTTTTCTAAGATGGCCCATCACCAGCTATATTTATTTTTTAATACACTTGTTATTGCACCAGGCTAATTTTCCCAGCATTAGTTCCATCTGTTTTTCACCAGCCTTATCAAATAACATACAGTCAAAATGGATGTGCAACAGAAAGCAAATTAGTGGTTGCCAGGAGTTGGGAGAGGTGGGGAAATGGAGAATGGCTGCTTAATGGATATGGGGTTTCCTTTTGGTGTGATGAATATGTTTTGGAAGTAGAAAGAGGTTACGGTTGTACAAAGCTGTGAATATACTAATGGGCACTGAATTGTACACTTTAAAATGGCTACTTTTAAGTCATGTGAATTTCACCACAATGTCTTTGAAAGATGATAACAAATTATATACCCACGTGACACATATGCTAATGGGAAAAAGGCAGACAATACACAAAATAAGAAAGTAAATTACATTCTATTTTAGAAGGTGCTAAGTGCCAAAGAGTAAAATCAAACAAGGTTGTACTGAAGAAAGTGGATGTGGTTTTAAACAGGGTTGTCAAAGAAGACCTCATTGAAAAGATGACATTTAAGTAAAAACTTGAGGATGTTAAAGGAGCTATCCACTTGGGTATAAGGTAGAAGGGCACTCCACACTGAAGAAATCGAAAGTGCAAAGGCCCTAAGGTCCTAAAGGTATCCTGAAGGCTATCTATTCAAAATTGCTATTGCCTGACTTTAAGGTCGACTGCAGGGGCTAAGACAATGTCACCATCTTCTGGCAGCGTGAAAGGGCTCAGCATCTGAGGGCAAGTCATTTTCTGTCTGATGGCTGAGTTGCCTGCCAAAGCTGAACAGAATGAGGATAACACTCTGGAACAAGGAACTGACATTTATCACCACTTAGACCTTACATTTCTACAAGTGAATGGAAGCCCATATACGTTTGGTTGAAATTCCAATTGTCATTTTGGTCATTAGCCATTTAAAATAAGTCAATAGCCTCTCAATAGAAGAGCTAAATAACTTTAAGGTGATACATTAAGATTCAAGTATGTTTCTGACAATATGAAAGTACCTGTATGAACACATATTCCAAAGTCAAGTATTTCAGTGGATGTGGCGGACTCTCACAATCTTAAATTTTCATTACCCTATACCTCTTGTTCATTTAATTGAGACTGAACTATAGTTTGAATCTAGGAAAGATATCTTGGGCATATGGGAAAAGAACAGAAATCCAAAGTTGCCTTTTATCTTAACTATTTACCATGTATATATAAAGTTCTGAGAGTATCTATACAATTCTTAACATCCTGAATATGCTTTTACAATTCAAATATTTCACATTAATTTTTCAGTCTTCATGTATAATGCTATACAACTTCAGGAAATGTCATGCTAACTATTTCTGTATCCAAACAGATTTCCCAACAAAGAATAAAGAGTAACTTGTCTCAAGGAGCAATGGTAGGACATAAGGTTTCTGATTATATCACTTAGTGTTGGAAATTAAAGGCCGTTTTCCATAATGGAACTATTTTGAGGCATTGACATTACTGCTATAACAACACATAATTCACAGTCATCTTTAACTGACTTCTTAAAGTCTCTAGATACTGAATTAGATGATGTACACTTCCAATAAAAGAGAACTGATGCATCACATTGCCTCAGGTGAATTATGGATTTCATTTTTTTTCCTGGAAGGAGTATCATATTACTGCCCATTCTTTGCAACTAGGGTCAAGTTGTCTTGTCCTAACCTGAAACAATGCTTCTGTTTCACACTCTGCCCAGGAATTAAAGGAATAACTAAGTCTCAGATGGTCATTTTGCATAAAGGGTGTTTAAATGATGTATAAAAGATGTCACTTACCCCCAACCATGACCACCAGTAGAAGAGACACTTGCATCTATAACTCCCTTGCCCAATTTTCTTGTGAAAGATGTCACACAAATCAATATGCACACTCATAGTGTCTCTATGTAAATGTGCATATACACACATTGATAGTAATTAGTGAATTATGTTGAATTATCAAGGAATACATATATTCACCTAAGTGAAGTTTGAAGAAAAAGCCTCAGAAATGAAAGCTTTCAAGACCCCGAATAGCCAAAGCAATCTTGAGAATGAAAAACGGAGCTGGAGGAATCAGGCTCCCTGACTTCAGACTATACTACAAAGCTACAGTAATCAAGACAGTGTGGTACTGGCACAAAAACAGAAAGATAGATCAATGGAACAGGATAGAAAGCCCAGAGATAAACCCACGCACATATGGTCACCTTATCTTTGATAAAGGAGGCAGGAATGTACAGTGGAGAAAGGACAGTCTCTTCAATAAGTGGTGCTGGGAAAACTGGACAGGGACATGTAAAATATAAGATTAGATCACTCCCTAACACCATACACAAAAATAAGCTCAAAATGGATTAAAGACCTAAATGTAAGGCCAGACACTATCAAACTCTTAGAGGAAAACATAGGCAGAACACTCTATGACATAAATCAGAGAAAGTCCCTTTTTGACCCACCTCGTACAGAAATGGAAATAAAAACAAAAATAAACAAATGAGACCTAATGAAACTTCAAAGCTTTTGCACAGCAAAGGAAACCATAAACAAGACCAAAAGACAACCCTCAGAATGGGAGAAAATATTTGCAAATGAAGCAAGTGACAAAGGATTAATCTCCAAAATTTATAAGCAGCTCATGCAGCTCAATATCAAAAGAACAAACAACCCAATCCAAAAATCAGCAGAAGACCTAAATAGACATTTCTCCAAAGAACATATACAGACGGCCAACAAACACATGAAAGAATGCTCAACATCATTAATCATTAGAGAAATGCAAATCAAAACTACAATGAGATATCATCTCACACCAGTCAGAATGGCCATCATAAAAAAATCTAGAAACAATAAATGCTGGAGAGGGTGTGGAGAAAAGGGAACACTCTTGCACTGCTGGTGGGAATGTGAATTGGTACAGCCACTATGGAGAACAGTATGGAAGTTCCTTAAAAAACTACAAATAGAACTACCATATGACCCAGCAATCCCACTACTGGGCATATACCCTGAGAAAACCATAATTCAAAAAGAGACATGGGGCTTCCCTGGTGGCGCAGTGGTTGAGAGTCCGCCTGCCGATGCAGGGGACGCGGGTTCGTGCCCCGATCCCGGAAGATCCCACATGCCGCGGAGCGGCTGGGCCCGCGAGCCATGGCCGTGGAGGCTGTGTGTCCGGAGCCTGTGCTCCGTAACGGGAGAGACCACGGCAGTGAGAGGCCCGCGTACAGCAAAAAAAAAAAAAAAAGAGACATGTACCAAAATGTTCATTGCAGCTCTATTCACAGTAGCCCAGAGATGGAAACAACCTAAGTGTCCATCATCGGATGAATGGATAAAGAAGATGTGGCACATATATACAATGGAATATTACTCAGCCATAAAAAGAAACGACATTGAGCTATTTGTAATGAGGTGGATAGACCTAGAGTCTGTCATACAGAGTGAAGTAAGTCAGAAAGAGAAAGACAAATACCGTATGCTAACACATATATATGGAATTTAAGGGAAAAAAATGTCATGAAGAACCTAGGGGTAAAACAAGAATAAAGACACAGACCTACTTGAGAATGGACTTGAGGATATGGGGAGGGGGAAGGGTAAGCTGTGACAAAGCGAGAGAGAGGCATGGACATATATACACTACCAAATGTAAGGTAGATAGCTAGTGGGAAGCAGCCGCATAGCACAGGGAGATCAGCTCGGTGCTTTGTGACCGCCTGGAGGGGTGGGATAGGGAGGGTGGGAGGGAGGGAGACGCAAGTGGGAAGGGATATGGGAACATATGTATATGTATAACTGATTCACTTTGTTATAAAGCAGAAACTAAAAAAAAAAAATGAAAGCTTTCTAAATATTATTATATATTTACCTGACTTTGAAAACTATATTTACTGATTGATACTTAATAATATTTAACACTATTTTATGTACATTGTAATTTAGAATAGCAATTGCTATGCTATGTTGCAGTGATCTTCTTAGAGTTTTTCTCAATACTACATGGTCTCAGTAGACTATCAAATTTTAGTTCCTGTGTCTGTTTTTGTCAACTTTTCTCTCTCCCCCCTAGCTCTCAGTTTATTAACTGTCCCTTTTTTTTTGTTTGTTTTTTCGGTATGTGGGCCTCACACTGCTGTGCCCTCTCCCGTTGTGGAGCACAGGCTCCGGACGCACAGGCTCAGCGGCCATGGCTCACGGGCCCAGCCACTCTGCGGCATGTGGGATGCTCCTGGACCAGGTCCCGAACCCATGTCCCCTGAATCGGCAGGCGGACTCTCAACCACTGCGCCACCAGGGAAGGCCTTAACTGTCACTTTTTGATGCTCCTGTACACTTACTTGGAGATGGCTCCTAGCTCTTATATTTAAAGTTAAAAATTATAACATTTTATTGGGGTTACAATGTATATAAAATAGAATGTAAATACAAATATAAATATAAATTATATATAAATACACATATGAAATACATATAATTGTCCACAAAGGATGAAGGTATATAAAATATACTGTTGCAAAGTTCCTGTATTTTATAAGAAGTAGAAAATTAACTCTTAGTAAACTGGGATAAAATTAAGACACATATTGAATCCAAAAACACCTAAAATGAATGGAAATAAACCTAGTTAAATGGCCATAAAGAAATTAAAATGTAATAAAAATATATTTGATTACCCCCCCCAAAAAAGAGCATGAAAGGAGGAACAGAAGAATAAGAAACCCGATTGGACAAATAGAAAAAATATATATATATATATATATGAATATATTTTTAAAGGGGAGTAAATAGATATATACTATAAAATATGTCCCAATAAATTTCAAAATTTGAAATATTACAAATACATTCTCTGAACATAGTGGAATTCAGTTAGAAATGAGCAACAACAAGATAGTAAGCTATCTTAGAAAGTCCTAATATTTGGAAATTAAACAACACTTTTCTAAATACACTGTTAACCAAGAAGAAATCATCATTATAGTAAGTGGAAAATATTTTGAACTGGATAATGATGAAAATACAGCACATGGAAATTTGTAAGATTCAACTAAAGCAGTTATCAGAGGAAATTTTGTAATTCGAATGCTTATACTAAAAAAGTAATTCAATGATATATATTTCTACCTTAAGAAACTACAAAAAGACAAGAAAATTAAACATAAAGTAAGTAGAAGGAAGGAAATAATAAAGATAAAATCAGAAATAAATTGAAGGTAGCAAAACATTAGAAAAATCAATAAAGCCCAAAAGTTGACTATCCAAACAGATAATAAAAAGTGATAAACTTCTAGCAAGACTGATGGCAAAAAAGAAAAAGAAAAAACACAAATTATCACCACCATAGCATTATAAATCTTACAGATTTGAAAAGCATAAAACAAAATTAAGAACTACTTTATACAAATTCAAAATTTAGGCAAAAGAGACAAATTCCTTAAGAAACAGTCACCAAAGCTGAAAAAAGATGAAATAGTGTTAGAAAATATAAATAGTTTTATATCTATGAAATTAATTAATTTCATCTCCAAAAGACTTCCCACAAAGGATATATCCAGGCCCAGATGGTTTCACTGTGAATTCCATGCAACATTATAAGAGGAAATAATACTAATTTTATGTAAATGATTTCAGAAAAAGAGCTGGAGGGACCACTTCCCAACTTATTTTATAAGACCAGTATAATCATGATACTCAAAGAGATAAAGATATTAGAAGAAAAGTATAGAACAATATATGCCTCATGAACATAGATACAAAAGCCTTTATCAAAATATTAGCAAATAGAATCCAGCAATATATAAAAATATATATATTTGACAAGTAGAAAGTACTTGCAAAATATATATCTGACATAGGACTTTCTTCAGAATATATATATAATTAAAAAACCTTTTTACAGTACAATAATAGGGAAAACCCTAATTTAAAAAAAAATGGAGAAAAAATTAAAAGGACATTTACAAGAGAAAATCTATGATTAGTCATTGGGGAAGGGGTGTGATAGGGAGGGTGGGAGGGAGATGCAAGAGGGAGGAGATATGGGGATATATGTATATGTATAGCTGATTCACTTTGTTATAAAGCAGAAGCTAACACACCATTGTAAAGCAATTATACTCCAATAAAGATATTTTTTTAAAAAAAATCTACAATAAGATACCAACACTCACGCACTACAATGAAAAAGAATGAAAGCATGAGAAAGAGAACACCAAATGAGGTAAAGATATAGAGTTGCTGGATTCTCACACGTTGCTAATGGGATATAAAATGATATAATCATTTTGGCAAAATATTTGACATTTTCTTTTTAAGATAAACATTCCTCTACTCTTTGAACCAGCAATTCCACCACTAAGTATTTACCCAAGAAAAATGGAAACATGTCTGTAAAGATTTGTATGAGAATGTTCATAAGCAGCTTTATTCATAATTGCCCAAAAATAGAAACAACCTGGATATCTATCAACAGAATGGTTACCCAGTAGTAAAGGAGAATGAACTGCTGATACATACAATACTATGGACAAATCCCTCAGATACAAAAAAAATTACGTAGTGTATGTTTCCATTTGTATGAAATTCTAGAAAAGGAAAAAATAATATGTGGTAAAAAAAAAAAAAAAAACTCAGAACATTGGGTACATCTAGAAAGGAGAGAGGGATTGACTGGGAAGGGACACAAGAGAACTTTCTGGAGTGATTGAAATTTTCTAAATCTTCATAGGGGTGTGCATCACATGGCTGTATCCATTTGTCAAAATTCATTGATTGTACACTTACGATTTAAGCATCTCAAGGGATACAAATCTTACATCAATTAAAATGAAAAGGACTGTAGACAAATATTGAATCCTTTCTGAGCTACCTAATTGTAGTGGAATGGGTTAGCAATTCTAAAATCTGTATATTCTAAATTCTGTATAACCTAGGCTTGAGCAAATGAGTAAATCTATTGAGGATAGTGGAAGCCATGTTTCTCTTAGTTATAAATATGGAAAAAGGGAAGACTAGAATGTTCTCTGTGACGCTGGAATGGAATTGGAGGTATCAGTATGAACTCAAATTTTTAATAGAGATATGTCTTTTCTCACTCTGTTCCCTCAGATGAACTAGAAACGATGATGCAGCTTATTGGAATGAGCACATCTAGTGCCCAGATCTTGGTTTTAAAATACTTCTCCTTACTAAACTAACCAGAATCCCATGAAAAAATGTCTGGTTTTAATTCTGGAGCAGGGAAAGGATAATAAGGGCCTGGAACAGCTTGTTGCATCTTAAATAAAATAAGGAAGTGCTCAACAAATAAAGATAAGATATGCTAAAAGGGCACTGGAGCCAGCTTGCAGGAGCTCCTAATGGTCAATTCTGGGACAATTTGCACGTCAAAAAAGTAAGTATAAAGGATTGTAACTCATTGAATAAATAAGAATCCATGACTTCATGATGATTAAATAATGAAATAAATAGGGAAGAAAGGAAAACTTTTTTGTGAAATGCCAACTAATAAATATAAAAGAAATGCTGGAGTTAGAAAATTACCAGTAGATGCTAAAACTAGTAGTGAAAAGTTTGATAAGGCAAAGAATATACACATGGCCTCAAAGTGTTTCCTTACAAATTGCTAATTACAAAGAGAAAATAAATACTAACTCCATAGTTGAGAAACCTGGGGGACATTACCTTAACCAAGTCTTCAAACTTAACCTCACCAATATTGAGACAAGCTCAAATCATATGCCACATAATAACATGCACTGAAAAAGACACAATCTCTATTTAGTGGTATTCCTACCAAAAATGCATAACCTGAACCTAAGTAGGAGGAAACATCAGGTAATCTCAAACTGAGGGGCTTTCTATAAAATAATTGGTATATACTTTTCAAAAATGTCAAAGTTAAGGAACACAAAGTCTTAAAAACCGTTCCAAGTTAACGATGATTAAAGAGATATGATAACTAAATGCAATGTGTGATCCTGAATTGGGGAAAAAAAACTAGCTATAAAAGACATGATTAAGACAATTACACAAACTTGAATATGGACTGCAGATTAGATAAAACTAATGTATTAGTGTTAAACCTCCTGATTTTAATAACTGTACCCTTGCAGGTCTTCAACTTAATTTTTTATCCTATACCTTGATAAATTATCTCTAAATGTTATAAATTAAATTCTTTACCCCCCAGTGTGGAATATTAGCCATAATAATGGATCAATCTTATTATCCAACAACAGTAATTTACAGTGTATATGTGTGTATATTATATATTTATATATATTCCCTAGCTAAGATCACTTGCTAGGTGCTCTTTATATAGTGACAGACCTTGGAGTTACATCTTCAGTATCTCCAGTACTGACTTCTCTTCCAACTCCAGACTCACATATCCAATTATATCTCTTATTTATGCATTTGAATATCTAAAACATATTTAAAATTTATCATATCACAAACTGAACTCTGCATTCAACTTTTAGCCCCAACCCTCCAATCTATTCTTTCCCTCTGTTTTTCCCATTTTAGTAAATGGTATCACCATCCAACCCAGTTGGTTAAGTAAGAAACCTGAGTCATCCCTTAATTCTCTCTTTTCCTTTACTCCTCCATAACCAATCCATTAACAAGTCCTGTCCATTCTCCTTCCAAATTATAGCTCAAATATATCCACTTCTTTCTATGTCCAGTGTTACCACTCTAGTCTAATCAATTATCATCTCTTGAAGTGACCTTTTTAATAACTTTCTAAACAGTCTCCCTGTGTCCACTCTTGCCATCCATTCTCTAATGGTAGCCAGAGTGATCATTTTAAAACATAAGGCAGATCATGTCCCTACCCTGCTTAAAGTCTTCCAATGGCTTCCCATTATGCTTAGAATAACATCTAACTTTTTACCCTGTTGAAAAGGCTCCACATGACCTAGTTCCTGACTACCTCTCTGTTTTCGTCCATCCAGGCTGTCACAACAAAATACCTTAGACTGGATTGCTTATAAATAACATATTTTTTTTTATTTCTTACAGTTCTAGAGGCTAGCCATTTGCAGCAACAGGGATGCAACTAGAGACTGTCATATTAAAGGAAGTAAGTCAGAAAGACAAAGACAAATACCATATGATATCACTTACATGTGGAATCTAAAATATGACACAAATGAACCTATCAGAAACAGACTCACGGACATAGAGAACAGATTGGTGGTTGCCAAGGGGAAAGGGGTTGGGGGAGGGATGGCGCTGGAGGTTGGGGTTAGCAAATATAAGCTTTTATATATAGAATGGATAAACAACAAGGTCCTACTGTACAGCACAGAGAACTATATTCAATATCCTATGATAAACCATAATGGAAAATAATATGTGCTTGTGTGTGTGTGTATGTGTGTATATATATATATTATATATATATATATATAATATATATATATATATATATATGAGTCACTTTGCTGTACAGCAGAAATTAATACAACATTTAAAATCAACCATACTTCAATTTAAAAAAATGAGAACAGTTCTAGAGACTAGGAAATCCAAGATTAAGGTGCTAGCAGATACCGTGTCTAGTGAGGGCCCACTTCCTGGTTCATAGATTGGCTGTCTTCTCACTATACCCTCACATGTCCTCAAGTGGCAAAAGAGAGGAGAGAGCTCTCTGGAGTCTTTTTTGTAAGGGTACTAATCCCATTCATTAGGGTTCCTCTCTCATGAGCTAATCAACTCCCCAAAGCCCCACCTCCTAGTACCACCACATGGGGCATTAAGTTTCAACATATGTATTTGGGGAGGGACACAAATACTCAGTCCATAGCACTCTCTGACCTCACCTCCCACAACCCAACGGCTTGCTATGTATGGCCCAGGCTTTCATTGTGTTCCTACAAAGAGCAAAGCACATTCTGACCTCAGGGCTTTTACATAGCAGTTCCCTCTGTCTGGTATGCTTTTCTACCCAGATCTCTCTCTTTCATATAGACCTCTGTTCAAATGTTACCTCCCCAAAGAGACCCTTCCTGTCATTCTCCTTCCCTTTGCCTTATTTTATTTTTTATTTTAGCATTTACCACTACCTTTCTATATTACATTTGTTTACTTTTTGTCTTCACTACCATAATGCTAGGTCCATGAAAGTATATAGATTTTTTAACATATTTATTGGAGTATAATTGCTTTACAATGGTGTGTTAGTTTCTGCTGTATAACAAATTGAATCAGCTATACATAAACATATATCCACATATCTCCTCACTCTTGCGTCTCCTTCCCACCTTCCCTATCCCACCCCTCTAGGTGGACACAAAGCATGGAGCTGATCTCCCTGTGTATATTGTTCAATGCTGTATCCCCAGTAAGGCCCCAGTAAATATTTACTAAGTGAATGAAATTTTCACAGTAAATAATCTAGGGTTAAATGTTAGAAAATACTTTAACTAGACCAGTCCCATATTTTTATAGGACCAGTCCCTTAAGCCAAAAAATAAAAAAGAAAGAAAACCCCAGAGAGATCAAATGGCATATTAAAGGTGACAGAATTTTCTGGTGACAGAGCCAACACTAGTGTTGAGGTCTTCTGATTCCTAGCCCAGTGCTCTTTCTTCCAGTCCATTCTGTCTCATGCTGCCAGCAACACTGAGAAAAATATTGGGAAAATACTTTGCTGAACTATATAATGTCATACTGCTTAGATGAAAACAAAAAGATACTGAATTGTGTCATGGATTCAGTATTCTTATTTATTTAGCAGCTGTTTATTGACCATCTACCATACACAAAGCACTTTTTCCATTGTAGAGGTGAACAAGAAGCAACGCTAAAAAAGAGAATAAACCCAATTAATATACTGCAAGACAGAATATGATGAGTCTCACGTGGGTGATAAAAAGTATTTTGAGTCCAGAGAAGGAATTAACTATGCACATCTGATTCAGGATTATAAAAGTATTGATAGCAGAGGTAATATCTGATATGGGCCTTAAAGGATGAGAATGGCAAATGAGGAACAACATGAACAAAGACATGCAGAAATGAAAATACATGTATTCTGGAAAGAGCAAGTAGTACAGTTAAGCTGATCCATGGGGTCTCTGAGGTGCTACAGTAATCAGTAAAGTTGGAAAGATAGTTTGGGGCAATAATATAGAAGACTTTGCATATCTGATTAAACCAAGAGTTTGGGCTTCATTTCTTGGGGGTTCAATCATCACTTATTGAGTGAACATTAACTAAATGGAGGGAGGACCATTCTTTCTTTAGGTAAAGGAGAATGGCATTATGTGAGTAGTGCTATAGAAATATTGATCTGGAATCTTGGTATGTGATGGATTGGTAGGGCAGTTTGTGATTTGTGGAGAAATCAGGGGAGGGCATTCAAGGTGAAGCAAAAATATGAGAACACTATAGAGGAAGAAACAAACAATACATCTTTGTGAGATTAATCAATCTAACTTGAACATGAGGAGTTATAGAAAATGAAGTTGGATAGGAAGGGTGGAGGTGAATTATAGAGGACCTTGAAAGCTAAAGCATATGCTTTAGGCATAAACTATGTGCTTGATATACTGAAACTATACAGGTCAGTTTGGTGGTTAGAAATGGACCATGCAACAGATAAAGAGGTCCCAAAAAGGAAAGTGATGATGGGACTTTTCAACTAATGTTCAAATCAATCATGTAGACTGACAATTTACATGGGAGGAAAAAAGACTAATTCAGCGCTCTACTCTAGATCAGAGACTTTCAAACTTCTTTTTTTTTACCACAAGCCATAGTAATAAATGTATTTTATGTCATGACTCAATGCAAATGTGTGCACACATGTACATACACAACTGAAATAAAATTTCACAAACATACTTTCTTTTAACATCTGCAATGCTATTCTATTTTCTATTTCATTTAAAAATATCAATCACGAACTTTGACACTGATTTATAAGCAACTAATGGGTCATATCCCACAGTTTGACAAAATATTGCCCTAGATTTAGTCCTAGTGATTTAGATGTCACTAACTCACAGATACCTCCGGATCATGGGTTTCACTTTACATTTGTTTAACCATCTACCAAAAGTTAATCAATTTGACCTGAAGCAAATAATTCAAAGCCTTTGAAACCTATCTCTTACAATGTTATAATTTGAAAAGAGACTCATCTACCTCACATCAGACTACTTCAATAACCTCAGATCTAGTCACTCTGCCACCAAACATACCACTGTCAGAGTAATCTGCCTAAATCTTCTATGGTTCTCTACTGCCTAGTCCCAAAAGCCTTAACTATACGTTGTAGATTTCAAGGTCCTCTGTAATTTATCTTCACTTTTCCTATTCAACTTCATATTCTACAACTCCTCATGTTCAAGTTAGACTGATTAATCTCACAAACATGTACTGCTTGTTCCTTCCTCTATAGTGTGCTCATATTGTTGCCACTGTCTTGAATGTCTTCCCCTTATTTCTCCACCAATCACAAAAATGCCTACCTACCCTAGCCCATCTATGTCAGGAGGGATCTTCTGCTAATTACTCTGCTTCACAGTGAATTGCTTTCACACACACACACACACACACACACTCTCAACCACGGAGTGTTTGACTTTACCATCGTGTGCTCTCTAATTATTTCAACTGTATTAGATTTATCTCCATAACCTGAGAAAACATGATTAGTAGAAAGAGCATAAACCTTGGAGCCAGACAGACCTAAGTTTAAATCTGGAATCTGACATTTACCAGTCATGCCTCCTTTGGTAAATTACTTCTGTAAGCCTTAAACCGCATATCCGTTAAGTACCAATTATAGTGCCTACTTCATAAGGTTATTTTGAGCATTTACATGAGATAGGATGTATAAAGGATCTATCAATAGTACAATGCCTGATATGACTCAACAACTATTTTCCCTTTCATGTTCTTTCACTAGAAAGGGGTTTCATGTCTTATACAGTATCTAACAGAGGGTTGAGTACATAGTAGACACTTACTAAAATCTGGTTATTTACTGGTCAATCAATTCACTCTCCTCCACTAGCATTATACAGTAATCCCCCCTTTTCTGTGGTTTTGCTTCCCATGTTTTCATTTACCTGGGGTTGACTGTGGTCTGAAAATATTAAATAGAAATTTACATAAATTAAAAATTCATACGTTATAAATTATGTGCTATTCTGAGTAGCATGATGAAATCTTGAGTCGACTTGCTCCATCCCACTAGGGATGTAAATTATCCCTTTGTCCGGCATATCCAGCCCTTCAGTCACTTAGTAGCCATTCAGGTTATCAGATTGGCTATCAAAGTATCACAGTGCTTGTGTTCAAGTAAGCTCTATTTTACTTAGTAATGGCCCCAAACCTCAAGAGTAGTGATGCTGTCAATTTAGACATGCCAATGAGAAACCGTAAAGTGTGTCCTTCAAGTGAAAACGTGAAAGTTCTCGCCTTATTAAGGAAAGAAAAAAGATCACATGCTGAGGTTTGCTAAGATCTACAGTAAGGACAAATCATCTATCCATGAAATTGTGTAGAAGGATAAAGAAATCTATGCTTGTTTTGTTATTGTACCTTACACTGCAAAAGTTACAGCCACAGTATGTGTTACGTGCTTAGTTAAGATGAAAAAGGCATTAAATGTGTACAATAAGATATTATGAGAGACAGACCACGTTCACGTAACTTTTATTATAGTATATTTTTATAATTGTTCTATTTTATCATCAGTTATTATTGTTAGTCTTTTACTGTGCCTAACATAAATTAAACTTTATCATAGGTATGTATGTATAGGAAAAAAAACCATAGTATATATAGTGTTTGGTACTGTTTGTAGTTTCAGGCATCCATTGGGGGTCTTGGAATGTATCCCCCACAGATAAGGGGAGACTACTGTATATAACTAATTTAAAATTTCCCCAGGCAGTATAGCCAACTAAACAGCAAAGCAAGAAATAAAGGTAAATCTTCATATTTTTTCATTTGGCTAACTTTTGTTGAAAATTAGCAGTGAGAGGTTCCCAAAGATATTTTGTGCTTTCCCCTGATCCCCTTTTGTGTGGCTGTGACTCCTCTACTCTCTTCCTCTGCTCTCTTCAGCAGTTTCCTTTGTTGTGTCCTCTGCACCAGCAGACTCAAAACAGACATGCCAATTATTTGGCTGTGATCTTTGTTAGAAAATTTTCACATCTGTGTTGGGTGAAAAGCTCCATCATATTAAAAAAAATAGTAACTGTAATGCAATCCTATTCTCTCATGGAATAGGCTCATTTCTGAAATTACTCCAGTCATTATTAAACTCTAGGTTTTTTTTTTTTATAAAAGTCTACAGAAATTTCCTTTTGCCTCGGCTCCAAGAAAGCAGAGCTCTGGTGAATGAAAACTGCAGGATCCTGAAGAACTTGTCCACTGAACTGTGAGAAATGGTGACAAATCCACGAATAATGTGACCCATTGTTTTCCACAAAGGACAGGTAAAGGGAACAGCACATCATTTACACGTAGGAACAAAATGTTTTTTATTACGTTATGATCTATTGTTCCAAATTGCTTTTGCTCAACTCTCTAGTTTTAGTTATATCATATTACAAACAGTTCTAACACTGTGATGTAAACCTGCTAAGCTAACTTCTAACATAGCTCAATTGGATCTGTTACTGTTTTGAAGCTGAATATCCGAACTGAAAGGGCTCTTAAAGTTTAAGGTACTGAGCGCATTCCTAAAGGGAAAATTGAAGGTTTACATTAATTTTTCTAAGAATTATATTTAGAAATTTAAAGATTGCCTGTGCCAAGGTTCTCTTTAAAGAAGTGAAACTATATGGTTCACAGAAAAGTAAAATGTAATAGTTTTGAAATATATGAAAACATGTTTAACCCCAATCATAATAAGATAAATCAAATAAACCTACAATAAGATATAATGTTTTTGCCATATGCTTGGCAAAGAGCAAGACATTTGAGGAAAAACTGTGCTGACAAGGTTTTGGGGGATCAAGTATTCTCAGACACCTTTTGATGTCATTATACATACGTATAAACTCCCTGGAAATGGAATTGCTGGATATTTGTTAATATCACCATTCATTTTATCAGCATTATTAGGAAAATAGTCTTGAACTTGTATGGATCCCAAAAAAGGGTCTTGGGGCTTCTGAGAATACTTGATTTATACTTTGAGAATCACTATTACATGCAATTGAATAGTGGATGATATCCAAGAAACTGGAAAAAAATGATTGCATTTAAGTAAGGGGTTGGAGGTACAAGAGAGATTTTTCAGAGCATACATATTTGTAGTTTGTATTTTTTTGCTGTGTGCTAGTATTACATATTCAAAAATAAATAAAGACTGACAGAGGTATCCTCTTTGTTTCTTTAATAAAGCTAAGTGACTTCACCAGTAATTCCTAACAGAACAAAAGGCCTATGTTTGAGAATTGTGGCTTATATTTCTGATGACTTTGTGATCATTTCATAAATGCCACAAATCCATTATGATAATTTGAGAAGCATTAGAATTCAGCTGGACACAGGCCTTCACGATAAAGTTTCACCCTTGTTTCCCTTCTGTCAAACAGTTAATGAAGAGTAAACAGATATTTAAAGGCCATAGGAAGGCCTTTTGCCATTGAAAATATATACCTCTAATACATCTGTTCTATAAGATTCTTATTTCCTTTTTTTTTTCTAAAGCACAAAAAGTTGTACAAAGGTCCTAGTGAACTCAATTCTCAAGCATCCTGTTCTATGTAAGAGGCTTAGACAAGTAGCGATTCAGCACAAAATGTAATAATTCATTATATTTTAAAGGGTTTTGATTTTGATCAAGCCTAGAGGAGGCTTTAAATAGGCAGAAATGGTCTTTATGAGGGACTAAGGGCCCAGCTGTGGATTTCATCTGATGGCCCTTCAGAGCCATGTGTCCCAGCACTTGACCCACTTTTGCCTTAGCAAAAGAGAAATGTTCCTATTAGAAAAGTAAAGTTCGATGAACTTGGACGGTTCACTTAGAGGAAAATCCAACTCTATTAAGCATTAGTAAAGCATCTGGCTTTTCAGTATTCACTTCTCTAGTGTAAGGATACTCGATTCTAATCAAATTTGAGCAAGAAATTTGTACTCCTTCTGACATACTCAATACTGGAACTTCAATGAGCTTGGAGACTTTGGTATAACCATCAACTCAATCAGCCAAGCAGAAAATAAGGAATGTATTCACTTAACTTCTTTTCTCTTCCCCCTCCCCAATTTATCACCACCAAGTCCTCTAATATAGAAATCTTCCCCCACTTAAAGTCTTCAATGGCAATGAATCATCTGCAAGATAAAATCTAAGTTCCTTAGCATGGCACCCAGGACACTGAATCATTTGGCCCTTTGCCTATCTCTCCAGCCCTTCTTCACTTGTCCACTTGATAAATTACAATCCATCTTTCAAAACAATATTCTGATGTTTCGTACAGATGTTTCAACTGTATAAAGCATTTCAAGATAATTTTTGCTTATGGTTACTGGACCTTTACCCACTGCTGAATTCTCTTTGTCGAAAGTCACCCCTTTTGCAAAGCTTTCCACCATGCTCCACCTCTACCCAAGATGAATTCTGGGTTCCCATAATATTTTGTTCATATTTCTACTGCAGCACTAAACATGCTATATTATCATTGTTAATGTATCTCATTTGTCTACTATACCATGGATTCCCTAGGGACAGAGATCAAAGCTTATTTAGCTTTGGGTTTTAGCACCTGGCACACAACAGACCAATGCCCAGCACACAACAGGCTCTTAAGTAAATGCTAATAAAGGAATGAAGAAATACTCTCAAGAACAAGAATATGAAAAGGCATCATGGTATAGTGAAAGGAAAACAGATGTAAGGATTGAGATTTTTGTCAACTAGCAATAGCCATGTTTCTAAATCAAAAGGCCAGTTCTGATCCCTACCTTACATGACCAGTCGACAGCATTCAACACAGTCCTCACTCTCCTTGATTCACTATCTTCACTTACTCCCTATTGGTTTTCCTCTTGCTTCATTGGATGCTCCTCTTCAATCACCTCTGTAGTTTCCCTCATATCCCCGACCTCTAATGCTGGCATGCATTCACAGTTCAGAACTTGGAGTACTTCTGTTATCTAACTACGTTCCCCAATAATCTCATGAATTTGCTTATCATTTATATGCTGTTCACTCCCAACTTGATTTCTCTATGGTGGACTTCTCCCTTCAATTCATATACTCAACATCTCTACTCAGATGTCTGAGATGTCTCAAATTAAACATGTAGAAAACCAAATTCCTGATCCCTAATCTTCCCCATCTCAATAATCAGTAAATCCACTCTTAGTTACACAAACCAAGAAATCTGGAATCATCCATGACTTGTCTCTTTTCTTTCACACCCCACACTCAATAGAACCAAAAACTGTTGGCTTTAACTTCAAAATATAATCAGAACTCTATCACTTTTAATTCCCCTTACTGCTAACACCCTAGTTCAAGTCACCACCATCTTCCCTCTGGACTATAGCAATACCCTCTTAATTGGTCTCCCTGCTCCAGTCCTTGCCTGTTAAGTCTGAGTTCCACCCAGCGTCCAGAATGCACCTTGTAAAATACACCATACCATGCCAAGTCTCTGCTCAGAACCCTCCAATGGCTTTTCATCTGTGAGTAAAAGCCAAAATCCTTACAACTGCCTACACAGCCCTACATGATCTGACCCTACCACCTCCTCAAGACATCAACTTCTAATTCCTCTCTAATTCTCCACTGTTCACTCTACTCCAACCACTCTGGCCTCCTTGTTGTTCAGTGAAGCCTAAAGGCTCTCACCCAGGGCCTTTGCACTTGCTACCCCTCTGCCTAAAATAATCATTCCTGAGATATCAACACGACAAAAATCTCTCCCTTCTGCCAGGTCTCTGTTCAAATACAACCTTATAAATGAGGCTTGCTCTGACCATTCTGTATAATATAGTCAAAATTCCCTACCATCTTGCTTGATTTTTCTCCACAGCACACCTCTCTCTCCCTCCCTCTCTCTCCCAAACACACACACACACACACACACACTGTTCATTTGTTTATTGTCAATCTTCCTATCTTCCTCCACTAAAGTGTACACTCCATGAAGATAGTTGGGTTTTTTTGCCACTACTAAATCTTCATCCCCTAGAATAATATCCAGAGTATAGTAGATGCTTGATAAATATTTGTTGATTGAATGGATGACCAAACACACTGGTTGTTAACATCAAGCAAGTCACTTCGACCCTCTAGATTCTTGTGATCTCCAATCAAATGAGAGTTTTAGACTAAAACTTCTTCCAGTTTCAACAGTCTATGAACTTATAAATTAATCTTCTTCTCAATCATCTCAGGCCTCCTTAGCACACTATCAGGAAAAGTATGTATTCAGTAAATTCTTATTTGTGTTCTATGATTTGGGATTAGAAGGACCTGCATTCATTAATAGCTCTTCCATGCCAGGCAGAATTTATATGCAATATGACTTTTAATCTTCATGATAATCCTATAAAGAATATATTACTATTCTCACTTTACAGATGGGGGAAACTGACACTCAGAAAAGCTAGGTGCCTTGTTCAGGTTCATACAACTGGCAAAAGGGTAAGACAACGATTAAATTCTAGTCTGTATGGCAAGTCCTGTGCCCACGCCAATAAACTACTTTTGTCCTATGAAGCTTAAAAATGACAGTTTTAACAAAAAGAAAAAAGAGTACCGATACCTAATGGTAACTTAGTTTGTGTGGAAATGACTGACAGCCTGTGATGAAGGCCCATTATTTTGTAGCCAGCCCCCCGCAGATTATTTTTCCCAGAATTCCCTCTTTGCAAACAGTACCACCACCACCATGACCCAAGGATGCATACTAAAACAAGCATGATGTGATCACCATTTTCCCCTAGTCTATGTAGTCACTCATATACAGCCATAAGGTTAGGATATAAGAATTCTAATTTAAAGTAAATAAAAGGGGGAGTGGTTTTTCCCCCAGTATACGCTCAGAAAAATATTCACTAGAGGCCATTAAATGTGAGAGCCATGCCAAAACTAATCAAGTGACAAAGAGAGTAGATAGATGATTTCCTGGGACCAGGAGTGAAGGGGATTAACTACAACTTTTTAGGGTTACCTAGTAGCAGATATTTGTCAAAACTCATTAATGGGTGCATTTTATTGAATATAAACTTCATCTCAATAAAGTTGATTTAAAAATAAATGAATGTGAAAAAAATCTGTTTAGAAGTTATTTAAATAAAACAATAAAAAAATAGGTACTGCCTTAAGCAAAGCTGAGGAATTAAATGGGAGTATATGGAAGAAAATTTGAAAATAATGTTTTAATTTATAAAACTAAATAGCAAACTACCCTGTTTATTTAAAGCAGGATTTAATTTGCCCCAATTTGATTTACACACCACTTTTCAGGAGCCTGTTGTATCTTATAATGAGAGAGGAACACTTAAGAGTCTGCCAGAGATTGAGAAATCAGTCAGTGACACTAGAAATTGCCTCTTGACTCATAGGCATAGAATATACAGCCAGGTTGCATATTGTACTAAGCAGAGGATAGAGAAGGAGGAAGGGGAAAAGGGTATCTTTTCCTTTTCAAAGCTTAACGTCTAGTGAACATGTCCGACAAATGAGTGCATATAAATCCAAAATAACCCAACTCCACAATGACCCCTCTCTTCTTTAGCCTCCCTGAACACAGTTCCCTAACTCTGTCTAGTCTCTAGCCGATTTCCCTCCTCTAGGCTTCCATAGCACCCTTGGCAGATGCCTATCAGATATTTAGTCCACCACTGAACTCACTGTAACTACATGCTGATTTTCTGTACCCCTACCTGATTAGACTGTGAGATTCTTGAGGATAAGCACCATAATTTATTCATCTCTGAATCTCCAACACCTATCATGATACCTAGCACATAGTAGTATATAGAAAGATCTGTGATTGAATGAACCTTGTCATACCTGGACCTCTCACTGAAAGGCACCACGATCCATCCAGGTGAACAAGCAAGGAGCCTAAGAATTACTTAAAAGACAGCCTTCTACTCACCTAATACTCCATATCTAATCTATCATCAAGTCCTGTTGATTTTACGTTCTAACTAGCCCCTCAAGTCCATCTACTTCTCTCCATCGCCACAACTTCCACCCTAGTCCAAGTTACTACCACCTCTAGCCTAGACTAGAGCAATCCCATCTATTCTGGCTCCCCTCCAATCCATTCTCCATACTGAAATCATCTGATGGGTTCATTGCCATACCCTTCCTTAAAATCACTTTAATGGCTTTCCATTACTCTTAGGATAAAGAGGCAATCTTTAGTGTGGCATAAAGGCCCTGCATTGTCTGTCGCTTAATCGCCACCTTAGCTTCATTTTATTCTAGTCTTTTCCTCCCTTACTTCACTCCACCCAGCTGAAGTTGGCCTTATTTTAGCTGTTGGTATTTACCATGATCTCTCCACAGAGCACAGTTGTACATGCTGATGTTTTTGCCAGAAAAGCCTTTCCTTCCTTTCTTTTCCTAGTTAATGCCCATTTAGCCTTTGTATGACTGTTAAAGCTTTACTTTCTCTAAGAAGCCATTCCTGAACTCTCTAATTAGGTCAAATGCCCCTAATACCTGTTCTTTTAACACATGTAGCTCTTTCCTTCATACTATTTTCACAATTAAAGCTTCATATTTATTTTTTGATTGTTTAAGTTCTGTTTCTCCCACTAGATTTTAAGCTCTTAAATGTAATAACTGTGTATGATTTTGCTCCCCACTGCATTCCCAGAGCTTTGCACATACAGTTTTTTTTTGCCTGTCATACAGTTGGATCTCAAATATATATATATATATATATATATATATATATATATATATATATATATATTTGTGTATGTGAAATTTTGAATTTTATTTATTTTTTATACAGCAGGTTCTTATTAGTCATCAATTTTATACACATCAGTGTATATATGTCAATCCCAATTGCCCAATTCATCACACCCCCACCCCCACTCCCCTGCGGCTTTACCCCTTGGTGTCCATACGTTTGTACTCTACATCTGTGTCTTAATTTCTGTCCTACAAACTGGTTCATCTGTACCATTTTTCTAGGTTCCACATATATGCATTAATATATGATATTGGTTTTTCTCTTTCTGACTTACTTCACTCTGTGTGACAGTCTCTAGATCCATCCACATCTCAACAAATGACCCAATTTCATTCCTTTTTATGGCTGACTAATATTCCATTGTATATATGTACCACATCTTCTTTATCCATTCATCTGTCAATGGAAATTTAGGTGGCTTCCATGACGTGGCTATTGTAAACAGTGCTGCAGTGAATATTGGAGTGCGTGTGTCTTTTTGAATTATGGTTTTCTCTGAGTATATGCCCAGTAGTGAGATTGCTGGATCATATGGTAATTCTATTTTTAGTTTTTCAAGGATCTTCCATACTATTCTCCATAGTGGCTGTATCAATTTACATTCCCACCAACAGTGCAAGAGGGTTCCCTTTTCTCCACACCCTCTCCAGCATTTGTTGTTTGTAGATTTTCTGATGATGCCCATTCTAACTGGTGTGAGGTGATTCCTCATTGTAGTTTTGTTTTGCATTTCTCTAATAATTAGCAATGCTGAGCAGCTTTTCATGTGCTTCTTGGCTATTTGTATGTCTTCTTTGGAGAAATGTCTATTTAGGTCTTCTGCCCATTTTTGGATTGTGTTGTTTGGTTTTTTAATATGGAGCTGCATGAGCTTTTTATATATTTTGGAGATTAATCCTTTGTCCGTTGATTCGTTTGCAAATATTTTCTCCCATTCTGAGGGTTGTCTTTTCGTCTTGTTTATGGTTTCCTTTGCTATTCAAAAGCTTTGAAGTTTCATTAGCTCCCATTTGTTTATTTTTGTTTTTATTTCCATTACTCTAGGAGGTGGATCAATAAAGATCTTGGTCTGATTTATGTCAAAGAGTGTTCTTCCTATGTTTTCCCCTAAGAGATTTATAGTGTCCGGTCTTACATTTAGGTCTCTAATCCATTTTGAGTGTGTGTATGGTGTTAAGTAGTGTTCTAATTTCATTCTTTTACATGTAGCTGTCCAGTTTTCCCAGCACCACTTATTGAAGAGACTGTCTTTTCTCCATTTTATATCCTTGCCTCCTTTGTCATAGATTAGTTGACCATAGGTGTGGGGGAATATCTCTGGGTGTTCTATCTTGTTCCATTGATTTATGTTTCTGTTTTTGTGCCAGTACCATATTGTCTTGATTACTGTAGCTTTGTAGTATAGTCAGAAGTCAGGGAGTCATTCCTCCAGCTCCGTTTTTTCCCCTCAAGACTGCTTTCGATATTCGGGGTCTTTTGTGTCTCCATAAATATTTTAAGATTTTTTGTTCCAGTTCTGTAAAAAATGCCATTGGTAATTTGATAGGGATGGCATTGAATCTGTAGATTGCTTTGGGTAGTATAATCATTTTCACAATATTGATTCTTCCAATCCAAGAACATGGTATATCTTTCCATCTGTTGGTATCAACTTTAATTTCTTTAATCAGTGTCTTATAGTTTTCTGCATACAGGTCTTTTCTCTCCCTAGGTAGGTTTATTCCTAGATATTTTATTCTTTTTGTTGCAGTGGTAAATGGGAGTGTTCCCTTAATTTCTCTTTCAGGTTTTTTATCATTAGTGTATAGGAATGCAAGAGATTTCTGTGCATTAATTTTGTATCCTGCAACTTTACCAAATTGATTGATTAGCTCTACTAGTTTTCTGGTGGCATCTTTAGGATTTTCTATGTATAGTATCATGTCATCTGCAAACAGTGACAGTTTTACTTCTTCTTTTCCAATGTGTATTCCCTTTATTTCTTTTTCTTCTCTGATTACCAAGGTTAGGACTTCCAAAACTATGTGGAATAATAGTGGTGAGAGTGGACATCCTTGTCTTTTTCCTGATCTTAGAGGAAATGCTTTCAGCTTTTCACCATTGAGAATGATGTTTGCTGTGGGGTTGTCCTATATGGCCTTTATTATGTTGAAGTAGGTTCCCTCTATGCCCACTTTCTGGAGAGGGTTTATCATAAATTGGTGTTGAATTTTGTCAAAAGATTTTCTTCATCTATTGAGATGATCATATGGTTTTTATTCTTCAATTTGTTAATATGGAGTATCACATTGATTGATTTGTATATATTGAAGAATCCTTGCATCCCTGGGATAAATCCCACTTGATCATGGTGTATGATCCTTTTAATGTGTTGTTTCATTCTGTTTGCTGGTATTTTGTTGAGGATTTTTGCATCTATATTAATCAGTGATATTACTCTGTAATTTTCTTTTTTTGCAGTATCTTTGGTTTTGGCATCAGGGTGATGGTGGCCTTGTAGAATGAGTTTGGGAGTGTTCCTTCCTCTGCAATTTTTTTAGAAGAGTTTGAGAAGGTTGGGTGTTAGCTCTTCTCTAAATGTTTGATAGAATTCACCTGTGAAGCCATCTGGTCCTGGACTTTTGTTTGTTGGAAGACTTTTATTCAGTTTCAATTTCATTACTTGTGATTGGTTTGTTCATATTTTCTATTTCGTCCTGGTTCAGTCTTGGAGGTCATACCCTTCTAAGAATTTGTCCATTTCTTCCAGGTTGTCCATTTTATTGGAATAGAGTTGCTTGCAGTAGTCTCTTAGGCTGCTTTGTATTTCTGCAGTGTCTGTTGTAACTTCTCCTTTTTCTTTTCTAATTATTGAGTTGAGTTCTCTCCCTCTTTTTCTTGATGAGTCTGGCTAATGGTTTATCAAATTTATTTATCTTCTCAAAGAACCAGCTTTCAGTTTTATTGATCTTTGTTATTGTTTTCTGTTTCTAATTCATTTAATTCTGCTCTGATCTTTATGATTTCTTTCCTTCTGCTAACTTTGGGTTTTGTTTGTTCTTTTTTCTCTAGTTCCTTTAGGTTTAAGGTTAGATTGTTTATTTGTGATTGTCCTCGTTTCTTGAGGTAGGCTTGTATAAACTTCCCTCTTAGAACTGCTTTTGTTGCATCCCATATGGTTTGGATCATCGTGTTTTCATTGTCATTTGTCTCTATGTATTTTTTGATTTCCTCTTTGATTTCTTCAGGGATCTCTTCGTTATTTAGTAACGTATTGTTTCGCCTCCATGTGTTTGTTATGTTTTTTCCCTGTAATTCATTTCTAATCTCATAGCGATGTGGTCAGAAAAGATGATATGATTTTAATTTTCTTAAATTTACTGAGGCTTGATTTGTGACCCAAATGTGATCTATCCTGGAGAATATTCCATGTGCACTTCAGAAGAAAGTGTAATCTGCTGTTTGTGGATGGAATGTCTTACCAATATCAATTATATCTATCTAGTCTATTGTGTCATTTAAAGCTTCTGTTTCCTTATTTATTTTCATTTGGGATGATCTGTCCATTGGTGTAAGTGAGCTGTTAAAGTCCCCCACTATTATTGTGTTACTGTCGATTTCCTCCTTTATAGCTGTTAACAGTTGCCTTATGTATTGAGGTGCTCCTATGTTGGGTGCATATATGTTTATAATTGTAATATCTTCTTCTTGGATTGATCCCTTGATCATTATGTAGTGTCCTTCCTTGTCTCCTGTGACATTCTTTATGTTAAACTCTATTTTATCTCATATGAGTATTGCTACTCCAACTTTCTTTTGATTTCCATTTGCATGGAATATCTTTTTCCATCCCCTCACTTTCAGTCTGTATGTGTCCCTAGGTCTGAAGTGGGTCTCTTGTAGACAGCATATATATGGGTCTTGTTTTTGTATCCATTCAGCAAGCCTGTTTCTTTTGTTTGCAGCATTTAATCCATTCACGTTTAAGGTAATTATCGATATGTATGTTCCTACGACCATTTTCTTAATTGTTTTAGGTTTGTTTTTGGAGGTCCTTTTCTTTTTTTGTGTTTCCCACTTAGAGAAGTTCCTTTAGTGTTTGTTGTAGAGCTGGTTTTGTGGTGCTGAATTATCTTAGCTTTTGCTTTTCTGTAAGCTTTTGATTTCTCCATCATATCTGAATGAGATCCTTGCCAGGTAGAGTAATCTTGGTTGTAGGTTCTTCCCTTTCATCACTTCAAGTATATCATGCCACTCCCTTCGGGCTTGTAGAGTTTCTGCTGAGAAATCAGCTGTTAACCTTATGGGAGTTCCCTTGTATGATATTTGTTGTTGTTCCCTTGCTGCTTTCAATAATTTTTCTTTGCCTTTAATTTTTGTCAGTTTGATTACTATGTGTCTCGGCGTGTTTCTCCTTGGGATTATCCTGCCTGGGCCTCTCTGCGCTTCCTGGACTTGGGTGGTATTTCCTTTCCCATGTTAGGAAAGTTTTCGACTATAATCTCTTCAAATATTTTCTCAGGTCCTTTCTCTCTCTCTTCTCCTTCTGGGACCCTTATAATGTGAATGTTGTTGTGTTTAATGTTATCCCAGAGGTCTCTTAGGCTGTCTTCATTTACTTTCATCCTTTTTTCTTTATTCTGTTCCGCAGCAGTGAATTCCACCATTCTGTGTTCCAGGTCACTTATCCGTTCTTCTGCCTCAGTTATTCTGCTATTGATTACTTCTAGTGTAGTTTTCATTTCAGTTATTGTATCATTCATCTCTGTCTGTTCTTTAATTCTTCTAGGTCTTTGTTAAACATTTCTTGCATCTTCTTGATCTTTGCCTCCATTCTTTTTCCGAGGTCCTGGTCATCTTCACTATCATTATTCTGAATTCTTTTTCTGGATGGTTGCCTATCTCCACTTCATTTAGTTGTTTTTCTGAGATTTTATCTTGTTCCTTCATCTGGTACATAGCCCTCTGCCTTTTCATCTTGTTTTTCTTTCTGTGTATGTGGTTTTTGTTCCACAGGCTGCAGGATTGTAGTTCTTCTTGCTTCTGCTCTCAAATATATTTTTAAGCAAATAAAAAAAAATACAACTATACAGAAACAACAGCAAACTAAAGAATACACAGTTTTACTTTTAGGAATTTCTATCAGTTATTCAATAAATATTCTTTCATCTACTTTGTTTCAAGCACTGTGCTAAAGAGATAGGAATGCAAAGGGGCAAGATTGATATAACTCCTGTCCTAATGGAGCTTACCTTCTAGTTTAATGAGAGGGTTATTTTTCTAACAATTTTATTTATTAAGATATATATTCTATAACTCAACTAAAGTACTATTTTTATTGAGTAAGTTATTTGCACTTTCTAACTGCTAATGTATTATTAGAAGCTGCTCTGTTCTATCCTGTGTCAAGGCTTTTCTGCTCTTGACCTGATTCCATCTACCAATATACTATATGTGAGGGCAATTTCCTTCTTTTCAGCCTACTAAGTAGGTTAGTGGTAGTAACAGTAGTAGCAGTGGTAGTACTAGTACTAGCAGTACTGGTCACAGGACCAGTAAATAATAATCATAATGACAATGGCAATGATAGAAATGGGTATCATTTACTCTGTTATCTCAAATTCTCTCAAGAACTCTGAAGGGTAAACGTATACGAACAGATGTAGACATGCAGGCTTAGAGAAGTTCCATTACTTACCCAGGGTCACTTGGCAAGTTACTGGTAAAGAAAAAATTTGAAACCAAATCTTTCTGACTTTAAATCTTGTGCTCTTTCCACTCACCATACTTTTTCTAGAGCACGGGATACTGCTGGGGTGATTTTCTCAGTTCTGCTTCCTGGTATCTCCCTACTAATAGACTTTAATGTTCATGACGTAGTTCATGAGTTGATTTTGTAGTGCATATAATCCCTAAGGAGGGGAGAGCGTTTTGAGGATCAAAAAATCTTTGGAGTACAAAATTGACTTGTGAACCAACCAAAAAGGTATAAATATGGAGTTTGTACGGGCTAGTTTGAAAATTGTCCTCTTTTAATGTACATTCTGAGAATTAGTGAAGAATATAAGTTAATATCTTCTGGAAAATGTCAAAAATCCCACATACTTCCACAGTTTTGCTTGAATGACTTTTATAAACCAGATCAGCAGAACTCTCTGAAGTCTTTACATTAATCTGATTTAAATATTTCAATTATAATGAAGATATCAATTAAATTTGGCATTAAAAAAGCCTCTGAGGCAGGATTTAGGACTAAGTTAGAAAGGCACTGTGGAGAAGTAGACAGTGGTAGAAAGCAGCATTGTATTAGGACAAATCCCAGCTTATCTACTTCCAAACTGTGTCTTTAGGGTACATAAATTAACCTCTCTGGATTCTGCTACCTCATCTAAAAACATGAGGGGATCAAATCATATTCTCATCGAAGTCCCTTCTAGCTCTTATCCCCTCCTGAAGCTATTTCTACTTCGCAGAGGTTACTGGGTAAATCAAAAGTCTGTGTAGCTAAAATTACAAGTGAATAAAAATCAATCGGTCAATCAACTGAAAAAGAAGCCTCCAAGAATTGGAGAATATTTGATTGACAGGACAGTATAAATGTGTGCTCTCTCTTGCAGAAGCTCTGAGGAAATTATTTTGGCTATCTCTCCCATATCTTTCTTCTTAGTCCTCCCCATCCCCAGACTTACATAGGCCAGCTGGTGTGGTGTACCTGCATGCTCCCAACAACCAGCGCAGCAGCAATTACTTTAGTGCCTTTGCAGAGAAGAGACTCAGAAAAATCTTCCTTGAATTGAGTTAAAATGAGGAACTATAAGAAGGAAAGGTGTGCAAACCAGAAAGCACAAGGGAAGACAAGATTTCTGGGCTCTAACAGGCACAGGCTAAGGAGCAGGAATTTATGCACAGTTGTGAGGGATTTTAGTTGGGAAACAGGTACCTAATATCCAAATGCTGGACCCTGCTTATCTGTGAGGAAAAATCATAGCTCTTCCATTGTGCATATTCCCAAATATTCCAAGAATATGAGTTATTCTCCCTGACACTCAAGGTCCTCCAGTAATCAAGTCTACTTTACCTATCTAACTTTACCTCCCAGTGTTCTCTAGCGCAGTCCCCTGACTTCACCTTCTCATTCAACTTGAGGAGGTATGGATTATAAGCTTAGAAATTAGAGAGATTCTGGGCTTCTGTGGTGGCACAGTGGTTAAGAATCTGCCTGCCAATGCAAGGGACACAGGTTCGAGCCCTGGCCTGGGAAGATCCCACATGCCGCTGAGCAACTAAGCCCATGCGTCAGAACTACTGAGCCTGAGCTCTAGAGCCTGAAAGTCACAACTACTGAGCCCACGTGCCACAACTACTGAAGCATGCGTGCCTAGAGCCTGTGTTCCGCAACAGGAGAGGCCACAACAATGAGGTGCCCGCACACCGCAATGAAGAGTAGCCCCCATTCACCGCAACTAAAGAAAGCTTGTGCACAGCAACAAAGACCCAACACAGCCAAAGATAAATAAATAAGTAAGTAAATAAATAAATAAATTTATTTGTTTAAAAAAAAAGAAATTAGAGAGTGACCTTCAAATTCCAACTTAGTCCCTTAATAGCTGTGTGACCTTGGACAAGTTACTTAACCTCAGAGTTTTGATTTTCTTACCAGTAAAATAATAACACCTACTTCACAAGGCTTTTGTGAAGTTATCACTCAATGAGGTGATGAAAATTATCATAATAGCTATCATTTATTGTGAACCAACTACATACCAGGTTCTATGCTCCTCTCATTGTCCTGCACTTAGGGAATTCTACTCCTGTTGGAAGTAAACATCAAACTAAGAATTCAGAACAAGGTATCCCAAAATTATAAAGATAGCTGCTAGTCTAGGCAGGCAGTCACCTTCAGAATGGCCAGCAAGCTTAAGTGTCAATTTTATCTCAGTAAACCTGGGAGGGTGAAGAATGATCAGCCAGCGCTGAGTATCCCAGCAGAAGGATGTGTGCATGCACCAGGAATCAAGGACCGGGCCCCGTGCAACAATCCAAATTAGCAGGCTTTTATTCAAAATTGAGGAGATTTAGCAATAAGTTTGCATACCTCAGTATTTTCTTTATTTTCATTAGGGTGTAAATGACTTAGAAATCTGAAGAATTTGAAAGGAAATTTAGAATCACTTTTCCTAAATTGTGGGATTGGAATAGGGAATAGACAGCTGCATACTTGCTGTGTGGCCTTGAGCAAGTCGTGTAACTTCTTGAATCTGAGTTTCTTTATATAAAAATTGGGGCCTGTGCTTTGAAGGGCTGGAGTAATGATTAGAAATAAATATATGTAAAGTGATTTATACGGTACCTGAAATAGATAATAAATAGTGTCTGTAGTTATTATGGCAATAGTCATACTCCTCTAGCTCTGACGGATTCAAATGTCAGCTAAATACAGGATGTCATTCCCGCATATCAGCAAAAATACAAGTACAGACATCATGCTTGATATTTAACAAGTTGATGAGGTTTGGAAAAATCATGATAAGTGGCTTTATTACACTGTCCTGATTCTGGAGAAAATATGTAACACAGGGCCTAGGAGCTGCAGTTTTCATTGATCTCCCATAGTAATCATCAGTTGCCACACACAATTTAGTATTTCATTGTATTCTACCCAATATACCATGCAGACTGCTCCCAAATTTATATCTCTATCCCAGACTTCTCCCTGAATACAGGACTTACATATCCAACTGCCTATTCAACATCTCCTCCAGGATGTCTAGTGGGTATCTCAAATAAAAGATGGCCAAAACAGAACTCTTGGATCTTGCCACAAAATCTTGCCTCCCCCACTCTAATTCAATTCAGTAAATACAACTAGTGTCTACTCTATTACTGAAACCAAAAACCTAGGAATCATCATGAGAAAGTCCAGTCATTTTTATCTCTATAATATCTCTTGAATCTGTCCACATTTTACTATCTCTATCACCACCACTCTAGTCCAAGCCATCATCATCTTTCTTTTGGATGCTGTAATAGCCTCTTAACCTGTCTCCCTGACTCCTTCCATCTATTATCCATGGAGCATCCAGAGGAAGATTATTTTTACATAAGTCAGAAGGAATGTGACATTGTTTTACTTAAAATCCTCAAAAGGTATCCTCCCACTCTTAGGATAAAGACCAAAACCCTAAAAGGCACTGTGTTATCTGGTCCTTGCCTACCTTTCCAATCTCATTTTGTCCCACTCCCCGCCACTACTCCCTGTGATCCAGCCACATTGCTCTCTTTCTGTTCCCTAAGCATGCAGGGATCTTTGGCACCTCAAAGCCAACACATGCTGTTCCCTCTGAAATATTTTTCTGTTCATCCTTCACCGTGATGGCTTTTTCTTAACCTTCAGGGTCCAGCCTAAATGTTATTTTGCTTCAAGTAAACCTTCTCCAATGGTCCAATATAAAGTAACGGCCTACCTACTTCTCAGTTATTTTCCTTTATATCACTTACTGCAATTATTAATTATATACTTATATATGTGTTTTTTGTTTTGTCTCTTACCTATTCCCACCCCACATTACACTACAAGCTCTATTAGGGCAGAACATGTCTCTTTTAGTTCACTTCTACTCTGCACAATGAATATTTGATGAAGGTTAAAAAAATCAAATATATTCATTGTGGATCCAGGGTTGGTAATCACTGTATTAGATACTAAATACCTGTTCACTTGTCCCAAAATGTCCTTTCCACCTTTCACCTCATATTGTAGACAGGACGTAAATTAAATAGCATTATGAAGATAATTTTACTGGCACAAAATATAAGGATATTGATATTAACAGATGTCTGTTTTAGAAACAAGGTGGACTAGATGATTTAATTATAATGTTAAACACCTTTTATCAGAAAAAAATTCAAGCCCAATTATTTCTCATGCATCTTTTATGCCAAAGTTTATAGTGAAGCTATGATGCCCTGAATATCAAAATTGAGCAAACGACTCATGGTATTGATCCAAAATCTCTGAACATTATTATTACAGCCTTTCCATCTCATTTTCCCAGAGTACAGCTGAAGAGAATTATCAGAAACTACAGGTAGGGTCTGATGCAAAGAATTCAAAACACACAAAACATTAAAATGCACTCATCCAACAAATATATCAAATGATTACTATAAGCCAGAAACACAACTCAGTGTTTTTTCTAACCAGTCAGAGAGGATCAAGGCAATGTGCCCCAGAAATGAATCAACCTTCTCTGCCTGCAGACCCATGCCTAAGCATCTCATCACTTAGGCTTCTGCATCTGGTGCTTCCCAATTATTTCTTGGGATCCCCAGTGGAGAATGGTGCCAAATCATGGGGAGATTTCTAGCTATATAAAGTTCTCCTGGCACCAAGAAATGATTTATGGACTTGAACTGATGAATTATTTTCCTATTTGACAGCCAAAGGAGGCCATTTCACTGCCTTTTATAAACCACCAGTGATGAATTATGACATAAGGAATTGCTGGACAAGAAAAGGCCATTCTCTTTAACATGCCTGTTCTAGGGACTCATTTCCACCTCAGCTTTGTCTCTGCAGCCTTTGCTATTGGCTCACACATCATTAAAATGTCTTGCTGGCTGCAAAAGCTCATTTATACAGACAACATTTGCTCTGACCACCTTAATTGACAAATTATTCCACATGATTGCATCTCCTTGAATGAAATAGTTTTGCCTAAAATACCAACATATGTAGCCCTTTGCTTGAGTTTGTCATAGCCCCTAGTTAACTTCCTAATTTTTAAAATTCATCCCCTGTAAATGAAGCACCCTATTAAAAATATCAATTTGTATTAGACAATTTATCAGACTGTTTTCTTGTGGTAAAATGGCTGTGAGGTCATTTTTGCAAGTGTTCCAGTAATAATAATGATGGTGATAATGATACTAATCATAATAATTAATATCATTTGAATTGAATACCTACTATTTCCCAGTCACCATTGTAAGTGTTTTTCATATATTTTCTTCACTCAGCACAGCTACTACACCTCCCCATTTTGCATGGAGAAAAAACTGAAATTCATAAGAGTAAATTAAAGTTCTCAAAGTCACACAGCTACAAGGATTTGAATCAGATTTTTCTGGTTCTAGATCAGGACATAAGGGAGCAAACCAAGTTTTCAGAGTTTTCCAAGGGTCTTCTCTTAGAATCATACTCTTTGTTTTGCTAAGATTCCTGTGTGTGTGTATGTGTGTGCGCATCTGTATCTTAACCATCTACATATAAGAAAATTTTTTGTTGTCAAATCAGATCATAGTACTATGAGCAATACATGGTTCTATAAGCATTTACTAGTGGAAGGGACTCAGACTTTGAGAAAACAATAGCCACCTGAATCTTCATTCTAGCATCATTGTTCAGTTGTTGTAAAACACTGAGAGAAATTACCTAACATCTCCAAATTTCAACTTCAGCATCTGTAAAGAGGGGCTAAGGTGACAATACCACACAGGATTTTTTTGATACTTAAATGAAACCATATCTGTGAAAACACTGAGCCCAGCTCCTAGCTCCATAATTGTATTTTGTGTCTAAATGTCAAGATAAACCTTTGTATGGGGAACCAAGAATATTGGAGAACATTAATCTAACTGGTGAGACAAAACCTAAACAAAGATATCTAAGATAATTAATCATAAATTAGCATCAGTCAGTGTGGTGAAAACTTTTATAAAATTGCCAAGGGAATTTAGGAGAAAGAAACAGGTGACTGTAAAGTAAAGTTAATCTCTGAAGACTTCCTGGAGGAAGTCCAGAAGTGCAAATATGTCCTGGCAAAGAAGAGTATGAAGGCATGAAGTAGGCAAACAAGCAGGAAGGTAAGGAGTTAATAGCATTTATGGAGCACTGTTGTGTGCAAGAGCCATGCAGGTAGTCTGTAGCATGTTGCTTTAAGAGCAAGGTTTTAGAACAAAGGTGGGTTCAGATCCTAGCCCCACCACTTACTAGCCGTGTGACCATAGACAAGTAACTTATCCTGAGTCTCCATTTCTTCCCTTATAAAATAAAGACAATATTGGCAACCTTCCAAGGTTGTTGTGAACTTTGACTGATTGTAAAGTACAGTGCCTGACCCAATAAACGGGCATTCTCTGAGCATCTACTCCACTGTGTTGGATCTAGTTCATGGTTAATCTCCCACGATACTAAGCTTCTAGTTTTCATCCCTTTACAAGGGTAGCTTGACAGAATATTCTCAGCCTTCTCAAACCACTGCTTTCAGGTTAGCAGAGAGCAAGGTAGCTGAGAGTCTCACAAATGAACATAATGGAACTAGGGAAATCTGTGCCCATGGATCTCAGATGCCTATATACCTAGGATTCGTAATGTAATTCCTTCCTAAGAACTCCTTCCCCCACCCCTAACTCAAGTCAGAAAAGTCAGTCAAGGAGTCAATGATCACCTCAGGTGCTGGAAGAGAGCCACTGGAGCGGAACTGGCCTAGACTGGGCACGTTTGCCACATCCTGCTGCTACGGTGCTCTAACTTGCTCACCCCCAGCCCTCCCAGCAAGCTGGGCTCCCGCACAGCTACTTGCGAAAGACTCCCACAGGAATGAATGTTCTCATAGTCCCTGACTCTGCAGAGGAACAAGAGTGTCTTTCTGCTGATGGGACAGTTTAATAGTGTTCGTTCATCTCCCTGTAGGGCATAGAAACACGACACAAAAATTTTCCTAGGACAGAGACTGGAAATCTCTTTGACCCTGGCTGTCACTAATAGGGTTAAGAGATAGCACTGTGTCATAGGTTGAGGCAAAGGAGGGAAATAAGGGGGAGAAAGGAGAGACAAAATAAGAGTGGCAGAAGAGGAAGGGAAAAAAATCACTCTTTAGACTGACATTCAAGGCCCTCCTTCCCACTAATTCTAAGTAGGCTTTTTTTATTCCTCCTTGTCCCGCAAGGTCATGAGTAGAGCTGACCTTGTTTCTAGAGGAAGCAAACAGCCACCTGCAGGGTATGAATTGTGACACTCTGGGAAAGGCCCCCCACAGGCACTGCAAAGCTGCCAGAAATTCCCACCATTAGTCATGCCTATGAGTTACAGAATTGAAATATCTATTAAATTGCAAATATGTTAGCTTAGAAGGGAAACATTTTGGCCAATATCAGTCATGAATTCTTTATCTCTTTGAGGTACTAGATTAGCCCCACCAGAAAGCAAGGATCTGGGGAGGTGGGCTACAGAGAAGACATGACATTAGGACATTTAAAAGAGCTAGAGAGGGACAAAGATGTCATTCAGGGTGGGCTGGGTAGGGTAGGAAAGGCCAGGGTGACCCAGGAGAAGAGGGAGGCTTAGGAGGAAAGGCAAAGGAGCTGCTGCAAGCCGGTTTGGGTCATAAGATTTCTGTACCTGTAACTGTGCAAAAGAACAGTCAATTATGAAATGCACAGTCAGTCATGTGAAAGTTCCATTAATGTAGCCAAGAACTATTGACTGCTGAGGTCTTTCCTCATTAAGTCACAGAAAAGGTATAAATGAGATATATTCTCATACGATAATCAGGATACAGACATTCAGATCGTAGCAACTGGCTGCTGAGAGGGAACAGGAAGGAGAGAGAACACACGCCAGTGATTTGTCCCCCTCGGTGCTTCACATGGCACTGCTTCGATGCTGCTCTAAGGCGGCTGCTTTATCCCCGGGGCTCTTCATTTATCTGTAACATTTGAGACCAACTTGCTTCACCATCTAAATCGCTCTTCTCTGGAAGGTGATCAATTTGTCAATACCCCTCCTGTAGTATTACATCCATAAATTGTGCCCTTCACTCTCTGCTTGGATCGACCACTCTGTTGGATGGTGTGATTAGGATAGCTTCTGAGTGCTGTTCTCAGTTTGTCTATTAACTGCTCTCCAGACCACTTTAAGATTCTTTTCCCCACTTGCTGCTGGAGATGGAAATCATGGAGCAGAGTCTGCACCCACCACACAGCCAGTCACTTGTTTAAAAGTGCTACTGAACCAAATTCTTTAAGGCAAAGGCCACAAATAGGCAGCCCTCAAACAGAATTTAGCCTACAGGCATGTTTTATTTGGTCCACACAGTGCTCAACAAGCCAGGGATTTCTACCTAAAAATCCAGACTTCTAGCATCTCTTCAAAAATTAGAGGGCCTAGCAGCACTGGATCCTTAATTTCATATAACAGCAATCAGTTAGGGCTGAGTTGATACTGTGAAGACTCTCCAACTTGCTCCCCTCTGTGGCCTCACACGCTCACTCAGGTATATGACCTGCCTGGCTTCTAGAAGCATTTTGAACATTGATTAGGGAATTACCCCTTCACTGGCCTAGTTTCAGCTATCAGCAGTAAATGCTTTTCCTTTTATAGAAGGAATCGAATCAGAGCTATTTCTTCTTAAAGCCAAAACAGTGGATTGGCAAATAAGCATTTTAAATAACAGGTTATTTCAGGGATCCTTAGCTCTGGAGACCTGAGCTCTGGAGTCACCATCCTTGGAGTCCTCTTTGGGTTGCATCACCTTTTTATCTGGCCCAGAACCCAGGATTAAGGGACTGTGGCCAGAGTAACAGGGGTATAGGTTAGGAAAGTATTGTGTTAGGAATCAGCAGATACGGGTTCTAGACTTGGCTATGCCATTCACCAGTTCCCAGCCCAGGGTAAATGGTTTAAACACTCTGAGCCATAATTTACTCTGCTGAAAAATACAAAATACAAATAATGATAACAACAACAACAACAACAATCTTTGCCAACTCCACAAAGTTCTGTGAGAAACAGAACGAGATCTCAGAAGTGAAAGTGCTTTGAAATTATAAAGTTCTCTACAAATATCAAGCTTTCTTATTTGTGCCCAACTGAAGCACTCATCAATGAAATAAGCACCCAACCAATCCAAGCTACACATAATGTCTGAGTACTTACTATATGCTCAGCACTTGGGGAGATGCAAAAGAATTGGTCAACAAAACCCTGTCCTTAAGGAGCTTATAGGCTAGTTGAGAAAATAAGATAAACAATGGAAAACAAGATTATAATTGTAACATAAAGTTAATGCCTGCTAAGTATATTACTGAAACTGTTAAAGATACAGTCCTCAGTAGGATGCCAGTAGACCCAGGTATTCACTTGACTACTCACTTAGCTTTTTTTTTTTTTTTTTTTTTTTGCGGTACGTGGGCCTCTCACTGTTGTGGCCTCTCCTGTTGCAGAGCACAGGTTCCGGACACGCAGGCTCAGCGGCCATGGCTCATGGGCCCAGCCGCTCCGCGGAATGTGGGATCTTCCCGGACTGGGGCACGAACCCGTGTCCCCCGCATAGGACTCTCAACCACTGCGCCACCAGGGAAGCCCCCCCCCCTTTTTTTTTTTTTACAGTTTATTCTGTAGAAACAGCATCTTCAGATACTGTCAACCAGGGGAAAAGTGTTATGTGGTCATACAGTTTAGGAAATGGCCCATCTTCCTTTTAGAAAATTATAATATATATTAGAATATTATATACAATAAGATGCCCTGAAACGCCTTGCAAGAAGGAAAGCTATATAACTTTGACCTAGCAGATAAACACATTGCCACAGAACTTCTCACCATTCTCTCTTCCTTTCCTTTTTCTCTCCCCAAAGTAACTATTAACATCTCTTAGAATTGGAGCTCCATAGAACACAGTTGGGGAAACACTATTTTTCTTAATGAACATATTTTAAATTTTCACAGGTTCCAAAGGGAACATAATTCTGTGTCTACCTGTTTCCTTCAAGAACCACGTTAGAAATTTGGATCCTATGCTCCTGGCTGCACATAGTAGACTGATTTTTGTGATGATTGGTCTTTACCAATTGAATCAATGTTGTTTAACTAGACTGTTCTCTATTGCTTCACTTCTACTAATTTGAAATCATTGCCATAACTGCAATGAACCTTACTGGAATTGATTTTTTTTTCTCAATACGGATTTTCTATTGATAGGGTCACATGGCACCAAAACATGCAGCCTGGTAAATTCTATCTTCCGTACATTCTTGCTTTTCCTGGCACCACGCTGTTCCTTGTTTCTCTCCTGGCACTGTCCTAAGCTCAGATTTAGTTATGTGTCCCATTACTACTAATCTCATCTAAGGTGCTCACTGAGAGCTAAGGACTAGACTCCAAAATGTCAAGTGTATTCTTTTTAGGGTTATTTAAATTCCAGCAGGGACTTCAAATTGAAGACCAAATAGTTAATGTCCAAAAAGGCCATTATAGTGGGATGATGTACACTGTGATCAATATTTTGGCATCTTTTTCAATGTACATAATATGGGTGAAATTGTATGGTTTGTGCTTGGTGATGGTTGAAAAGTTATATTTGAAAGTCAGAAAGACCTAGATTCATATTTGTGCTTGGCCAATTACAAAGTATGTGACCTTGGGACATAGCCTCTCTATGTTTTAGTTTCTTCTTCTATAAAATGAGGACAATAATAGTATCCACTCTCATATTGTTGTTGTGAGGAATAAATGAGAAAATGAATGAAATACACTAAGCACAATGTCTCCTTCACAGTGAGCTGTCAATAGACATTAGCTCTCAGGAGGCCCCTATTATGATAACTTAGTTGTTGGCTTAGAGATCACTTCTCCTGTTGCATTATTATCAGTCAGTCAGAATCTCCACTTCTTTTTATTCCCCCAACTCTCCACCATATCTCTAAATTCCACTGTTTTTCCTAAACCCACTCTCACCCCAGTGTCTCAGGATTAACTCTAGAGGCATGAAAGAACAAAGAGCCAGGGCCAGGAAAAGCCCGTTTTCAAATCTGATGGGAAATTGCTTCCTCTGTGTGTAAACAGATGCCATTCTCCACACCAAAGGAAGGTTACCCTAACAAGCTATGCAGTCTAAGTGACACCTTCAACAATGCACTACAGTTGGTTTTAGCTTTGCACAGTGAAATTAAAAGCACTTACTGAAGCCATGCATTTGAACATCTTCACCAAAGACTGATTCCAGCTTCCAGTTTGCAATTTAATCAAGCCTTGCATGACCAGATTGATTTGCTGCTATTATAGTAATCCAGCAGCAAATCTTTGCAACCTATCCATAGAATAAACCTCTCTTTCTAGCCATGACATTAAGACACCAATGGGTTAAGAAATCTCTCATCCCTAATAAGTGAAGAGTCTCAAGTCAGGAACTCTAGAGCTATCTAAGATAATCAGGAGTAGGGGTATTATTTGCATATTCACCAGAGAACAGGTTAGTGTTTTTTTTCAAAATAGTCAATATGCTTTTCTGAAAAGGCATAAAATCAGGTATTTATGAATAATTTGTTAGGTGAAGGGTGAATTATCTTCTAAATATAGTTAATTAGTATTGGCTTCCTGCTTGGGTTCATTTCTGGGTGCCCTTATAAGTTATGTCTGTCATTGACCTTCTCAAGGCAGACATTCTCCTCTATTATAATAGGAGACCCTATTCCATTATTTTATCTACCCTCTCCGACTCCTCTTCTCCTTCTTCTATTATCACCTGTTCTACGTCCTCATGTAGTCAACCTTCCCTTCTGTCCTTATCACTTTGACTAGGCTTCTGCACAAAATTCAATGTGAGAATAAAGGAAAAAATATATCTTTAAAATAGCAAATAGCCACCTGAAATATGCTGTGGGAAATACAACTTTTAGTTGTTGGTATCTTTGGCAAGTGACCTAAATACCCTGTTGTACATGTCTATATGTTGTTAAACGACTCCCTATTTATCTGCAGCCTCCAAAAGTATAAAAAAGAAATGTCTACAATAACATTACACAGGTCTGTTATGATTTAAATATTAAAATGATTCCAGAAAAGTTGCATTTAAATCAAATCCTACTTAAATGCAGCTGGCTATTTAAAGAAATCTCATGACAAATTCTTTTATATTGAAAAAATAATTTCATAAAGCCAAAGATTACCTTCTAATTAATCAGTTTTGAATAACTGGATCTTTCTACAACCAGTCTATTTAAAGCAAGTAGTACCTATACACTTTAAGAGAGCACTTGTTTCACTTAAGAAATATTTCTAATTTATAAATTTAAAAGAACAGTGAGAAAATAATCTTTTAAAATTTTAATATTTTAAAACTTGCATACTTACAATACACAATCTTAAAAACCTCTACCTACATGATTTTGTAATTAACCAACCCTATGATTTTTGTATTAATATTCCTAGCCCATGCCTGCATATTGCTAAACTCAAAACAAGTATGAGTGGGTTACTCTTTAAATAATCCCAGCCTTATATTTTGAAATATAAGAGGACAATCTGTTAATTGCTCTTTTTTTAACATCTTTATTAGAGTATAACTGTACAATGGTGTGTTAGTTTCTGCTTTATAACAAAGTGAATCAGTTATACATATACATACGTCCCCATATCTCTTCCCTCTTGCATCTCCCTCCCTCCCACCCTCCCTATCCCACCCCTCTAGGTGGTCACAAAGCACCGAGCTGATCTCCCTGTGCTATGTGGCTGCTTCCCACTAGCTATCTATTTTACGTTTGGTAGTGTATATATGTCCATGCCACTCTCTCACATTGTCCCAGCTTACCCTTCCCCCTCCCCGTATCCTCAAGTCCATTCTCTAGTAAGTCTGCATCTTTATTCCCATCTTGCCCCTAGGTTCTTCATGACCATTTTTTTTTTAGATTCCTTATACATGTGTTAGCATACGGTATTTGTTTTTCTCTTTCTGACTTACTTCACTCTGTATAACAGTCTCTAGGTCCATCCACCTCACTACAAATAACTCAGTTTCGCTCCTTTTTATGGCTGAGTAATTGCTCTTTAATCAAGGAAACAAGGAATAATATAGTTTAGACAATATTGCAAACAAAAATAAATCTTCACAGAGCAACCTCTTGAACTTCCATACCAAGAAGCCGTTTTGTCTTTACATCAAGTATAACATTTGAACTCTGTGAATAAATAAACTTGATATCTACTTATATGAACAATGACTCAATGATAAGTTTGAATTATTTTTCTAGTACGTAATACATACTCAGTGTATTTTTATCTAAATAGCAAGTGAATAAATTACTTTTTCAGTGGCTGAGGTTTTATCCTCACCCTCCCTTGACAGATTTCCCTTAGTGATCAAAACTCTGTATTTTCATGACAGCTCTTAGGAGCTTAGGTGAAACAATTTGGGACCTATGAAAATTAGTTTTGGTGTGTGTGTGACTGTGTGTGTATGTGTGAACTAACATGCTCACTAGGGAATCATACCTGTGACTGACTTCTGTGGCACCATTTTCTCAGCTAGTATTTCTCAAAGCATGATCCTTGAAAGGCATGCAAGAAATTCCCCAGGACAAAAAGATAAATTCCCTGTCTTACTGATGTACTAAATTAGAATCTGGAGGAGAGAGATGGGAATCTATATGTAAGGAGCCTCATCTTTACCATAACTGGGTTCTTCCATGTGATTCTGATGCACATTAAAGTCTGAGAAACTCTGAGAGGTAGAGTTCAGGTGAAATTTTAAATCCCCAGTTCAACTCTTCTTAAAGTTTAGGGCAAGTGAATTAATGCCTTATAAGACACCCAAAATAAGCTCCAGAATCTAAAAACAAACTAAAGAAACAAATGTGTTGTCACCATAACCCAACAGATGGAAGCATAAAAGAGGTTTGATATTTACTTTATTCTGGTCCAACTTAAAATATAAGCTAAATACTATAATGTTACAAACTTTACTAAATGGCCTCCAAATGGAAGTGTTCTGAAAGCATCAGATAAGGATTATATGACTGTGGTCAAAATGATGATGCTGCAAGGATTTGTGCATGGTCAGGCCACTTATTAATGACATATAACTACCTATGATTGACTCTTCTGCTTGAATGAGGCAGGAAGTCTAGTTCATACTAAGGGAATCAGAAGTTAAACAAAAGCAGATCTTTGCTATTTGGATTGGCCCAATATGGTAGTTATTTTGAAAGCTCATGGAGAAGCAACGTGCAATTCTAATCAAAATAATAATTCAGACCTTCACAGAAGGTACTTTAGAATTCAGACTAAGAAGTAGAACTGCCATGTATCAGAATAGAGAATGAACTAATATATATATATATTAATTTTTAAATAAATTTAAAGTGTATATATTGATTTTTATTTTTACTCCTTTTGTTAACATTTAGAATTTAGAAAAAAATGAAAAAAGAAACTAGTTGACTCTCAGGGATCAAAAACTAAATCAAATATATGTTATACAAATGAACTTACTAAGCAAGTATCATTATTAGTAGACTGATTTTAACACTATCCCAAAAAGGTCAGCTAGCCATAAACAAAAACAATATAGAAGAAAATCCATATTCTTAACATTAATGAGAGTACGTTGTAACTAAACAACTAGTTGATGTCAACATTAGATGGTTAAACAGGTAATGTTCAAGTTAATAAGTGCAATAAATATTACACTTGTCTGGATAATGCCAAATTTTACCATGGCTCAGATTTTACCCACAATACAAAAATGTGTGTGTATACTTATACACACACACATACATCTAAAACATATATAGGAAGAATAAAATTAGTCAAGATTTGCTCAGGCACAATAGTAGGTGGACCTTTTGTCACACCGTTTCTTAAGGTCCATCACACCCATTGTCAGGGATAATCTTTATGTCATTAGGGTCTGTCCTATTTTGCTGAAAATTACTTGCTAACATTCTCCACCAGGTAAGAATATTCTGAGTCTCTCTTCTCCATTGTGAGTAGAATTACTAATTTACAATTTGCTTGTACTTCTGATGTAAACACATATGTGCATGCTATTCATTTGGAGCTGCTCCATTTAAAAATCACTAGAACCTCACAATAACATCACTCATTTATGAGCAATTCTATATAAATGATATTTTGGATGCAGTCCGAGAAGATTTCATTACAAAAGCCCAACAGATCCTCATTCTGAGGCAGCCTTCACCTGCAAGAAGACTCCACATATGGGTTAAGTCAACATTCTAAAGTGGTTCCAGCATATTTTTTTCTGAGACGCTTAGTAACAATCAATGATACTCTGAAGAGTTAAGAACCTTTCATAAAAGCAGAGAACAGATATGCAGTAACTGGCACCACATTCCCTAAATTAATTGTCCATATTCCACATATAGCTTATCAGTACAACTTATTAATAGTGAGGTTCACAACTATTTTATTTGTAGCTAATTCTAAATTCACATCTAGTTTACTCTTTGTTTGGAAACTTTTTCTTCCTGTACCAAATTATACTTAAAATCTCATTTGCCATGATTTGGTAAAACCAATGCTTACCTGTAACTTTCAATTCAGTTGTTCTTCTTACAAGTTTTCCTTCATACTTAAGCTCACAAGTGTAATTTCCCCCATCTTCTTCTTGAACTTCCTGGATTAGAAGGGCATTTCCTTTCTGTATTATGATGCTTCTCCACATTTTTGGCTTGCATTCCTGCAGAGAAAATATTTTCAAGTAAGCAAAAAATAAAAATTCACATCATTAAGTCTTAGTACTGGCAAGTTAGTACTTTCACTTTTTTGTACTCTTCTCTTTAGTTTTCAAAATATGTAGCTAAAGGGTTACGTCAATGACCAGAAAACATCACAAATGTATCTTATTGTATCCAATTGAAACATCACAACTACCACCCTAAGAACCACTTTAAAGGCCTGATCCCAAGAGCAGGAAGTCCTTAGAGACATTCTGCAAAAACAGAAAAGCATACAAGATCCCCAAATGCAAAAGAGGTAGAACAGTCACTAAGTAGCATTTTAATGCCCTGGTTCTTTCTATATGACAGGAATATGTCCTAAGAGTTCTAAGAGGATAATGTTCACTTAGCAACATAATATAAACAGGGAGTCTTAGGCATTATTTAAAAATTCTAATTGGCTTTTACACTGGCAATGGTTTAATTAATTTTATAGTAAAAACTAATAATAATATTCAAGAGTCTCTCTCCCCATAGTCAAGAGATCTATTGTGGGGAGGTTGAGGGGGGAAGGGGATCAAGAAAATGAGGCTTGAGGAATTCTCTAGAGACATATCTAGGTAAAATGAGGACACACTTTGTTGTAGTAAGGTAATGGGGAAATTATCCACTTATTTTCTGAGTTCAGTGATCTGTGACCAGATAATAAGATTTGGGTTTTGAGGTCAATTCTTTTACTCATCTGGTAAGAATGTGTTGCTACTGGAATTGGACTTTACTAGAAAGGAATGGTTAATTTCCATCGATCGACAGAGATACAACAATAGCAGAGCATGTAAGAATATTCAGCCAAGTGGCTTTGTCTTTGGGGAATTTTCTCAGACTACTTTTTACATATTGCTCCAGTTTGTCTACCACTTATCTCAAATGTTCAACGAAAGTGGTGGCCAAAAGCTGTGCAAACATCAGTGAAGCTGTGGGAGATAGGTGTGAGGGGGTGCTGAAGTATTTTGTCATTTAAATTCTGGATATGTCAGTTAAGGAATTAAAAAAATTGATCATGAGGCAGATGACCTGAATAATAGTTGAGGACAGTTTCCACTTTCCCCATGGTAAATACAACATCTATTCTACCCCTCCTTCTCCCCACCCTTACTCCCACCCTCTGCAGACACATCCTAAATATTCATGTAAAAGTAAAATCGGTGCTGACTCTCAATCCCCAGCTCTGCATGCTTGAGTGTGTGCACGTGTGTGTGTGCACATGTCATAAAATGATTTGGAAGAGTGAGCACCCATTTATTAGATTTTACTGTAACAAAATTTCTTCTGTTATGATAACAGAAGTTTTGACAACAAAACACAAAAACTGACACTTAAGTTCACAGGTATAATATTTAAGAGATACGCTTGCTTTATGTCCAATACAACTACCCACACACATTGTCAGAGAGTAAATAAAAGTAATACTGTCTAGGGCATCTAGATATAAAGCTGCTTCACTCCCTAGGGTCTTTCCAAAGAACACTTAAGGGTCTGTCTGAAATTCTATTACATACCATGTCTGGCAAGGTTTATCACCTATATGAGATTTGCTTCTGAGTTAAACCTTGGGATATAAGGTTTCTGGGAAAATGAAAAAGAAAGACTGAACAGAAAGAAAAAAAAATAGCCCAGCTGCCACTATCGTCATACAATAATAATCCACAATTATTTTCGCATTGCTTCCAACTCTGATAGCCTCAGATTTCTAAAGAATCATTCTGAAGGTCATTAAACAAAAATATGGTCCCTCTGGGCATTTTGAGAGGAAAGGAAAATGAAAACTGAGCTGCTTCACTTTCACATAGCAGTGGTGGGGGCAGGCAAATGAGCTGAAGCTCACTTCATTCAAAGACGAATGGCATCATCTTCTAATGTCATTTTTCGGGGGAAAGTCCATATGAAATTAGCTCTGACCATTTTCATTTTCTCTGCACACTGCTTTGTTTTCTTTTTTTCCCCCCCAGGAATTAAAATCTAAAGAGTATACAGGAATTACAAAATAACTCCTGATGAAGAACAGCCTGGAATCTTCACATGTTCTTTGGGATAGATACAGATAGTCCCAAGTGCTTTTCAAGTTGTCATCTAGCCTTATAAAGGATTCCTTGTACCCAATAGAGTTTTTGTTTTTAACTGTGTTATAGGAAAATGTTATCTTCAGGTCACCTCCATCCTTCTGGAACAATGTAGTATAGATGAAAAGGCAAACTGGCTTCAGAGCAAGACAGCTCTAGGTCAAAATCTGGGGTTCAGCCAAGTTCTGTGATCTTGGGAAAATTTGTCTAACTTCTTTAGGTCTCAGTTTTTTACTCTGCATGTGGGGATACTATACACTACCATATGAACAGCCAGAATCCAGAGGCTTGCAGAGTTTATTCATTACACTCTTGTTGGGCAGCACTATATTTAGTGGTCATCCAACACAGAGAATGCTTTTCATCCCTAAACTTTCACAATCCTGGATTATATCTTCTTCAAACGTCTGGCTCTGCTTGGTGAAACTTGGTGCTAATGGACTAATCAGATAAAAACAAATCTTCACTAATTGGTTAACCATCCCCCAGCAATATAATACTTTAACCCACTGAAAATGTATAGCTCCTAAGAGGCCACTCCAACACTAATCCTAGCAGGTGGGTAGAGAAACTATATTTTGTTCAGAAGAGCCTTGTAGATGATATACTGCCCCCACCAACACATCCTTCATGAAGTTACCTCATTGGCTATCCTGCCCACGTCTGGGTGCCTATATCAAATCTCAGAAGTTTTCCAGGTTTTTACTCCATTATTTGCAGCATCTCTGCCTTAAGCTGCTGGCTGCGAGGCTTACTACTGTCACTGCTTCTCTCCTGCCTCCAGTCTTCCCATCATCTCTTTCCTATTGGACAGACAACATTACCATACTTCACTCTCTCCAGACCTGTTCAGTTTAATTCTGACAGACTGGTGGGCAATAAAGTTTGCAGCACATAGGTCAAGTCTCAAGATGGTTGTTTATCTGAGGCAAGGACAAACTACCAGAACCTCGAATGGGAACAGGCCCCTAATATTGTCCTCAGTGTGTAATGCCTCTATTATTTAATGCCTCTGAGACCATTACATTGAACTTAATCAACTGGAAGTTTTCGCTGAGGACCAGTTTTACCTAAGTTTAACAAAGAGCTTCAATTCATGGTCCAGCTGTCCTCTCACAGAACAGTTTGCTGTAGGACATCCTTGCTCAGTCAAAATCACATCAGCCTTTAAATTCCAGCTTCCTTCCCTTCTTCCCAGCCTTCCTGAATGGAAGATGTTATTAGCCAGCAGTTGCTAGGTTGGGAGCCTAGGATGTTCAACAGAAACAAGCCCCTTGAAGCTGCCAGCCATATTTGGATCTTGGAGTTCCCACCCTGAAATATTCACCACTACATTTACAGTCTACTTCTGAGATAGCATCATCACAACCACAGGTGTATTTCAATCAGTTTGATTTGTTAGTCATGGTTACTTCAGTGCTATTCCGAGCACATGACTCATTTCTCACAGCAAGAACATGAGGAAGATTCATTTAAATATTTATTCTGATTCTGAAGTTCAGACACAAAGCAGCTGTGCAACCATAAGGCAATCACATAACCTCTGGTGCTCTTCAAATACCTAACACACATTCCCTCACACCAAACTTCTCTCCTTTCCCCTGGAGGCTGGACTATTCCATAGAGCATCTAGGCTCTGCCTAACAATTTGTAGGAAAACTGAACTTTCTTCACTTTAAAGATGGAAGAGATAGGAGCACAATTGTGAATTGGGTATCAGTCTTGTACTTCCACTCCAAATGCCTAGGATAACCCACTGCAGAGAGTCCTTCCCCTCCCTAGTTCTTTTCCTCTAACTTTCTATCTTCACAGTCCTAATGTTGAATTTGGTACCCCCACAGCAGTTCAGTATAAATCCCACATTCAAATACTCGGGATGAAATCCCAAATTCTATGTTCTTGAGCATGCTACTTAACCAATCTAAGCCTCAGTTGCTTCACCTATTTTTAAAAAGTTGGTGATAATCATAATATATACCAAATAGAGGTAATTATTAGGATTAAGTGAGGTAATACATATAAATCCTCTGTAATATAGAGCATCACATGCTAAAACCACTCAATAAATATTAACTATTATTCTATCATTGTCATTACCCTCAGCATCCAGCTTTCAAATTACACACACAACTATCTTGATATGTTAATAACTATTAGGAGTTAATGTGACTCATATTTCTATAGGAGTCTGGAGACAATTCAAAAGACAATCCAAAGTTACCATTCCAATGAAGGGGTTGATTTACTGTTTCTTATCTGACACATAAAGGACCTGGAAGTTGTTACTACCATCCTAACGACAAGAAAAAAGCTGAACAAACTGAAACTCAATAATTTCTCTTATTTCCATCAGGTAATTGAGGTCACAGTAAAAGCCACTGTCCCAGAAACTGGAGAGACAGGTAGATACAGAGAATCACAGTTTACTGGGAGCAGAAGCAGCCTCAGGAGCCAACTGGTAGGAACACTCAAAGGATAATTGACTAATTTCTGGAGACTAAGTGTGAACTAGCTTGAGAAATAAAAAAACCCTGAGGGCCCAGTCTTGGAAGGCAGCCCACACTTTCGTAAGTTTTACCTCCACGAGTCCCACCAGGTTCTTCTCAGGCTGAAGATCAGAGAAAAATCCTGCTTCTGGCAAAGGATGGGGAAAGTAAACCATTCTGAAATATACCCAAAGAGCCTGCCCATAAATGACGTGGGGTACAGGAAATATACAACCCCAGCCTTCTCTAGCCTTTGAAGTGGGGAAAGAAATAGCCAGCTCCAGTCCTCTCTATCTTTCCTGTCTTACAGGAAGCTGAGAAGCACTTACGATGGTCACAGGCCAGGAACTAGGCTCACTAAAAGACTGAATCTAATCACAGGATTATAGAATGCTTTCCCTTGCCCAACACCTTACCAGCACATCAGTAGGGCTCCTATATAATAACACGATACTACAGTTGAAAGAAATGCACCACACAGACCTTATTTAAGAATATATCTCTAGGGGCTTCCCTGGTGGTGCAATGGTTGAGAGTCCGCCTGCCGATGCAGGGGACACGGGTTCGTGCCCCGGTCCGGGAAGATCCCACATGCCGTGGAGTGGCTGGGCCCGTGAGCCATGGCCACTGAGCCTGAGCGTCCGGAGCCTGTGCTCCGCAATGGGAGAGGCCACACGGTGAGAGGCCCACATACCACAAAAGAAAAAAAAAAGAATATATCTCTAGAAAAATAGAAAGATAACAGGGAAGTAAAAAATAAGGACACCAGAGAGACTTTTAGCTTCTAACACCTACAGCAAGTAGTAAAAACAGCCTGACTCTTAGCCAGATAAGCATAAAAAAACCCTCACAGTAAAGGCCTATTTACTTCAGCTCCTTTTACCAAGTATATCACATCTGGATTTTAAAAAATATTTACAAGGCATACTAAAAGACAGAAAGAAACACACTGTTTGAAGAGAAAGAGGAAGCATCAGAACCAGACTAAGATAGGGCAGACATTTTGGAATTACCAGTCTGGGAATTTAAAATAAGTATGATTAATATGTTAATGACACTAATAGAAATAGTGGACAATATGTAAGAACAGAAGAGAGATGGAAACTCTTAGAATCAAAAGGGAAATGCTAGAAATCAAAACACTGTAACAGAAGTAAAGAATGTCTTTGATAGGCATATTCATAGACTGGACATGGCCAAGGAAAGAATTAGTGAGCTTGAAGGTATATCAATAGAAACCTCCCAAACTAAAAAACAAAGAGGAAAATGAATGAAAAAAAATTGAACAGAATATCCAAGAACTGTGAGAGGAGTACAAAAGATGTAACATAAATGTAATGGGAATACCAGAAAGAGAAGAAAGTGAGAAAGGAACAGAAGAAATATTTGAAGTCATTCTAATGCTGGCTCATCCAAGATTACCAGACTAGATCATACCAGACTAGGTATGACAGAGAGGTTTGGTGTACAGATAGGTTACTATAAGCAAATGAGCTGAGTTTTGAACAATATATAAAAGTTAGGCAGGCAAGCAGGACATACAGGACAGAGGGAATAACATGGGTAGAAGAACTCAGATGTGAAAAACCATGGAGTGGACAAAAAAAGTATGAATAGTTTTGCTCTCTTGAGAGTGGCAATGAGTAGGCTGAGGCCAGATACTAAAAGCCTTAAATGCCATTCTAAGATATTTGCACACTGTCAGGTTTCAAATCTCAGCTCTGTCACTATATAACCTATCTCATAAGACTGTCCTAAGAATTGAATTAGCTAATTAATGAACATGTGTGGCACAGTGTCAGGCCCTGTAAATACTCAACAAAAAGGAACTACTAACTAAAAGTTTTTATAGAATCATTGTAGTGCTTTAAATAGTGGCACACTATGATCAGATGTGCACTTCTAAAAGATCATTCTAATGGATATATAGAAGGTAGTCAGATTATAAAAAGAGACATTGCTTAAAAGGCTTTAACTTATTTTGATCTGTTTTTATCCCTCAAATGTCATTAATGCCATCAAGGATACACAGGAAGACCCTTTAAAGTCTGGATTCTTATAACAACTTAGGAAAGGTCAATAGCAAACTCCTGTTAAATTTGAGAAAAACAAACACGTCAATAATTATAGAAGTTGACAAAAACATATCATTTTGATAAATCCAGAAATTGGACAGTCAAAACTCAACCTTATAAGATCTTTATTCCTAATCACCAAAACCCAGCAGCAAATGGTCATCAATGGGTGAATGGCTAAACAGTGGTACATCTCTACAGTGGAATATTGGACTATTATTCAGCAATAAAAAGAATGAACTATTGATATATACCACAACATTGACAAATCTCAAATGAATTATGCTAAGTGAGTAAAGACAGGCACAAAAGGCTACATATCATATTATTCCATTTATATGACATTCTGGAAAATACAAAACCATAGGAATAGAAAACATATCTTTTTAGCAAGGACTGGGGCTTGGAGGAAGGGACTGAATACAAAAGGACATGGAGAAAATTGGAATGATGAAAATGTTCTGTATCTTGTTTGTGGTGTATATATTTGCCAAAACACATCAAATTGTACAAGTAAAAAGGATGTATTTTATGTTTGTAGATTATACAGAATAACAGGACTTAAAAAACGCTCAATCTTAAATTCCCAATTGGAGTTTGAGATGTCCTAGGTAACTTTGCTTCTAGCTTCCTATGTAACTTTTTCCTTTCTATAGTAGCAGCAAATATCAAGGACTTTAGTCATTAGATGTTTATAACATGTCTGAGATATATGACATACACTGTTATATCTATTTTATATGTGGGAAAATAGAGGCCCAGTGTCATCCAATTACTCATCCACATTAATGGTGTAATGGTGACCAGAATCCAGGTCCCCAGACTCAAAGACTAGTGCTTCTTACACATATTAAATACCCATCCCTCAAATAGCAACCCATTTTCTTTATAATTTGCAAATAATAAATAACCATTTTCCCATTTCTAATGCCATACCTAAAAATAAAAACAAGGATAAATGGGTCTTAAATCTTGTGTCACTGACTGTGGTTTTAGGGCACACAAAATTGAAGCCTTCATGGGATTCCTAGCTCATTTCTTCTGGATAAAAGTATCTTTGAAAATTCTAGTTAAATAGATTAAGATTTTCAGGATGGAATGCAATTTTATGGTTACAAAATAAGGTACATACTAATATCAATACATTTTCAAAAGGGATTCAAATACCCCAAGCATTTTGCCAAACCATTGTCTTAGCCAAAATGTGTTGGCCATTTGGGCTGTGGTATTACAAGGCCTTCAATGACCTTCTTTTTCCCTCTTTAAGAAAATCAGGATTTTCTGGGAGACAAGATGGTGGATTAGAAAGACTTGAGCTCACCTCCTCTCATGAAAACACCAAAACCACAACTTATTGCTGAACAACCATTGACAAAAAAGACTGGAACCTACCAAAAAAGATATTCTACATCCAAAGACAAATAAGAAGCCACAGGACGGTAGGAGGGGCACTTTCATGACATAATCCAATCCTATAACCACCAAGTGGGTGGCCCACAAACTGGAAAATAATTATATCACAGATGTTCACCCATAGGAGTGAGAGTTCTGAGCCTCATGTCAGGTTCCCCAGCCTGGGGGTCTGGCATCAGGAGGAGGAGCCCCCAGAGCATTTGGCTTTGAAGACCAGTGGGCTTGTGTGCAGGAGATCCACAGGATGGAGGGAAACAGAGACTCCACTCTTCAAGGGCACAAACAAGGTTCCACGTGCACTGGGACCATGGCCAAAACAGTGACTCCATAGAAGCCTGGGCCAGACCTACCTGTGGGTCTTGGAGGCTCTCCTGGGGAAGCGAGGGTTGGCTGTGGCCCACTGCAGGGGCAAGGACACTGGTGGCAGAGACCCCAGGCAATATTCCTCAGAGTGAGCTCCCCTGGTGGTCACCATTTTGGCACTGAGACCTGGCCCCACCCAACAGCCTGAAGGCTCCAGTGCTGGGACACCTCAAGCTAAACAACCAACAGAGTGGGAACACAGACCCACCCATCAACAGACAGGTTGCCTAAAGTTGTCCTGAGCCCACAGCTATCTCTAGACACACCCCTTGACACAGCCCTGCCCATCAGAGGGACAAGACCCAGCACCACCCACCAGTGGACAGGCACCAGTCCCTCCCACCAGGAAGCCTGCACAAAACCTTGGACCAAACTCACCCACCAGGGGACAGACACCAGAAGCAGGAAGAACTACAGTCCTACAGCCTGCAGAACAGAGACCACAAATACAGAAAGTTAGACAAAATGGGATGGCAGAGAAATATGTTCCAGATGCAGGAACAAGATAAAAGCCCAGAAGAACAACTAAGTGAAGTGGAGATAGGCAATCTACCTGAAAAGGAATTCAGAATAATGATAGTAAAGATGATCCAAGATCTCAGAAAAATAATGGAGGAACAGACTGAGAAGGTACAAGAAATGTTTAACAAAGCACCAGAAGATTTAAAGAACAAACAGAGATGAACAATACAAGAACTGAAATGAAAAATACACTAGAAGGAATCAATAGCAGAATAAATGAGGCAGAAGAAGGAATAAGTGAGCTGGAAGACAGACTGGTGGAAATAATTGTCATGAAACAGAATAAAGAAAAAGGAGTGGAAAGAAATGAGGACAGTCTAAGAGACTTCTGGGACAACTTCAAACGCACAAACATTCTCATTATAGGGGTCCCAGAAGGAGAAGAGAGAGAGAGAACCTGCCTGAGAAAACATTTGAAGAGATACTAGCCGAAAACTTCCCTAACATGGGTAAGGAAACACTCAAGTCCAGGAAGCACAGAGAGTCCGATACAGGATAAACCCAAGGAGGAACACGCCAAGACACATTTTAATCAAACTGACAAAACTTAAAGACAAAGAGAAAATATTAAAAGCAACAAGGGAAAAGCAACAAATAACATACAAGGGAATGCCCATAAGGTTAACAGCTGATTTTTCAGCAGAAGCTCAAATGAACGTATTTACAAAGTGGAAACAGACTCATAGACTTCAATAACAAACTCATGGTTACCAAAAGGGAAAGCTGGGGGGGGAGGCATAAATTAGGAGTTTGGGATTAACATATACACACTACTATATATAAAATAGATAATCAAGAAGGACCTATTGTATAGCACAGGGAACTCTATTCAATATTCTATAATAACCTATATGGGAAAAGAATCTGAGAAAGAATAGATATATGTATCTGTATAACTGAATCACTTTGTTGTACACCTGAAACTAACACAACATTGTAAATCAACTATACTCAAATATAAAATAAAAATTAAATTAAAAAAACTCCATGCTACCCAACTTAGCATTTTAAAAAAAGAAAGAAAACTGTCAGAATGTTTAGCAAGATAAATAACTGTAAAGTTCTTAACTTTGGAAGCTTATCTCATTGTAATGAGTGACAGCATTTAAAAATGGTCATTCCTGAGACTTCCGGGGAAGATGGCGAAGAGTAAAACGCGGAGATCACCTTCCTCCCCACAGATACACCAGAAATACAGCTACACGTGGAACAACTCCTACAGAACACCTACTGAACGCTGGCAGAAGACCTCAGACCTCCCAAAAGGCAAGAAACTCCCCACGTACCTGGGTAGAGCAAAGCGGAGAGATTCCCGCACAGAGGATCGGCGCCAACCGGCACTCACCAGCCCGAGAGGCTTCTCTGCTCGCCTGCCGGGGCAGGCGGCGCTGGGAGCTGAGGCTCGGGCTTCAGTCGGAGCACAGGGAGAAGACTGGGGCTGGCAGCGTGAACACAGCCTGAAGGGGCTAATGAGCCACAGCTAGCCGGGAGGGAGTCCGGGAAAAACTCTGGACCTGCCAAAGACGCAAGAGACTTTTTCTTCCTTCCTTGTTTCCTGGTGCGTGAGGAGAGGGGATTAAGAGCGCTGCTTGAAGGAGCTCCAGAGACAGCCGTGAGCCACGGCTGAAAGCGCGGACCCCAGAGACGGGCGTGAGACGCTGGGGCTGCTGCCGCCGCCACGAGGCCTGTGTGCGAGCGCAAGTCACTGTCCACGCCCCCCTTCCGGGGAGCCTGTGCAGCCCGTCACCGCCGGCATCCCGGGATCCAGGGATGGCGTCCCTGGGAGAACGCACAGCGCGCCTCGAGCTGGTGCAACGTCACACCGGCCTCTGCCGCTGCAGGCTCGCCCCGCCTATGTGCCCCTCCCTTCCCCGTAGCCTGAGTGAGCCAGAGTCGCTGAAGCGGCTGCTCCTTTAACCCTTTCCTGTCTGAGCGGAAGAACAGACGCCCTCCAGCGACCTAAACGGAGAGGCGGGGCCAAATCCAAAGCTGAGACCCGGGAGCTGTGAGAACAAAGAAGAGAAAGGGAAACCTCTCCCAGCAGCCTCAGAAGCAGCAGATTAAAGCACCACAATCAACTTGATGTACACTGCATCTGTGGAATACAAGAATAGACAAAGAATCATCCCAAATTGAGGAGCCGTGTGGATGAAAGATTCTTGGCACTGCAGCCAGGAGTCAGTGCTGTGCCTCTGAGGTGGGAGAGCCAACTTCAGGACACTGGTCCACAAGAGACCTCCCAGCTCCACATAATATTAAATGGCAAAAACCTTCCAGAGATCTCCATCTCAACACCAGCACCCAGCTTCACTCAAGGACCAGCAAGCTACAGTGCTAGACACCTTATGCCAAACAACTAGCAAGACAGGAACACAACGCCACCCATTAGCAGAGAGGCTGCCTAAAATCATAAAAAGTCCACAGACACCCCAAAACACACCACCAGACGTGGACCTGCCCACCAGAAAGACAAGATCCAGGCTCACCCACCAGAACACAGGCACTAGTCCCCTCAACCAGGAAGCCTACACAACTCACTGAACCAACCTTAGCCACTGGGGACAGACACCAAAAACAAAGGGAACTACGAAACTGCAGCCTGCAAAAAGGAGACCCCAAACATAGTAAGATAAGCAAAATGAGAAGACAGAAAAACACACAGCAGGTGAAGGAGGAAGATAAAAACCCATCAGACCTAACAAATGAAGAGGAAATAGGCAGTCTACCTGAAAAAGAATTCAGAATAATGATAGTAAAGATGATCCAAAATCTTGGAAATAGAATAGACAAAATGCAAGAAACGGTTAACAAGGACCTAGAAGAACTAAAGATGAATCAAGCAATGATTAAAAACACAATAAATGAAATGAAAAATACTCTAGATGGGATCAATAGCAGAATAACTGAGGCAGAAGAACGGATAAGTGACGTGGAAGACAAAATAGTGGAAATAACTACTGCAGAGCAGAAGAAAGAAAAAAGAATGAAAAGAACTGAGGACAGTCTCAGAGACCTCTGGGACAACATTAAACGCACCAACATTCGAGTTATAGGGGTTCCAGAAGAAGAAGAGAAAAAGAAAGGGACTGAGAAAATATTTGAAGAGATTATAGTTGAAAACTTCCCTAATATGGGAAAGGAAATAGTCAGTCAAGTCCAGGAGGCACAGAGAGTCCCATACAGGATAAATCCAAGGAGAAATGCACCAAGACACATAGTAATCAAACTGTCAAAAATTAAATACAAAGAAAACATATTAAAAGCAGCAAGGGAAAAACAACAAATAACACACAAGGGAATCCCCTAAGGTTAACAGCTGATCTTTCAGCAGAAACTCTGCAAGCCAGAAGGGACTGGCAGGACATATTTAAAGTGATGAAGGAGAGAAACCTTCAACCAAGATTACTCTACCCAGCAAGGATCTCATTCAGATTTGATGGAGAAATTAAAACGTTTACAGACAAGCAAAAGCTGAGAGAGTTCAGCACCACCAAACCAGCTTTACAACAAATGCTAAAGGAACTTCTCTAGGCAAGAAACGCAACAGAAGGAAAAGACCTACAACAACGAACCAAAAACAATTAACAAAATGGGAATAGGAACATACATATCGATAATTACCTTAAATGTAAATGGAATAAATGCTCCCAGCAAAAGACACAGATTGGCTGAATGGATACAAAAACAAGACCCATATATATGCTGTCTACAAGAGACCCACTTCAGACCTAGAGAAACATACAGACTGAAAGTAAGGGGATGGAAAAAGATATTCCATGCAAATGGAAACCGAAAGAAAGCTGGAAAAAAAAAAAGTGTCATGAAGAACCTAGGGGTGAAGCGGGAATGAAGACACAGACCTACTTGGGAATGGACTTGAGGATGTGGGGAGGGGGAAGGGTAGGCTGTGACGGAGGGAAAGGGAGGCATGGACATATATACACTACCAAACGTGGGGTGGATAGATAGTGGGAAGCAGCCGCAGAGCACAGGGAGATCAGCTCGGTGCTTTGTGACCGCCTGGAGGGGTGGGATGGGGAGGGTGGGAGGGAGGGAGATGCATGAGGGAGGGGAGGTGGGAACAGATGTATATGTATGACTGGTTCACTTTGTTATAAAGCAGAAACTAATAAAAAAAAAAAAGTAAGTCTCATATAAGAAAAAATAGACGTTAAAATAAAGACTATTAGAAGAGACAAAGAAGGACACTACGTAATGATCAAGGGATTGATCCAAGAAGAAGATATAACAATTGTAAATATTTATGCACCCAACATAGGAGCACCTCAATACATAAAGCAAATACTAACAGCCATAAAAGGGGAAATCGACAGTAACACACTCATAGTAGGGGACTTTAACACCCCACTTTCACCAATGGACAGATCATCCAAAATGAAAATAAATAAGGAAACACAAGCTTTAAATGATACATTAAACAAGATGGACTTAATTGATATTTATAGGACATTCCATCCAAAAACAACAGAATACACATTTTTCTCAAGTGCTCATGGAACATTCTCCAGGATAGATCATATCTTGGGTCACAAATCAAGCCTTGGTAAATTTAAGAAAATTGAAATTGTATCAAGTATCCTTTCCGACCACAATGCTATGAGACTAGATATCAATTACAGGAAAAGATCTGAAAAAATACAAACACATGGAGGCTAAACAATACATTACTTAATAACGAAGTGATCACTGAAGAAATCAAAGGGGAAATAAAAAAATACCTAGAAACAAATGACAATGGAGACACGACGATCAAAAACATATGGGATGCAGCAAAAGCAGTTCTAAGAGGGAAGTTTATAGCAATACAATCCCACCTTAAGAAACAGGAAACTTCTTGAATAAACAACCTAACCTTGCACCTAAAGCAATTAGAGAAAGAAGAACAAAAACACCCCAAAGTTAGCAGAAGGAAAGAAATCATAAAAATCCGATCAGAAATAAATGAAAAAGAAATGAAGGAAACGATAGCAAACATCAATAAAACTAAAAGCTGGTTCTTTGAGAAGATAAACAAAATTGATAAACCATTAGCCAGACTCATCAAGAAAAAAAGGGAGAAGACTCAAATCAATAGAATTAGAAATGAAAAATGAGAAGTAACAACTGACACTGCAGAAATACAAAAGATCATGAGAGATCAGTACAAGAAACTCTATGCCAATAAAATGGACAACCTGGAAGAAATGGACAAATTCTTAGAAATGCACAACCTGCCAAGACTGAATCAGGAAGAAATAGAAAATATGAATACACCAATCACAAGCACTGAAATTGAAACTGTGATAAAAAATCTTCCAACAAACAAAAGCCCAGGACCAGATGGCTTCACAGGCGAACTCTATCAAACATTTGGAGAAGAGCTAACATCTATCCTTCTCAAACTCTTCCAAAATATAGCAGAGGGAGGAGCACTCCCAAACTCATTCTACGAGGCCACCATCACCTTGATACCAAAACCAGACAAAGATGTCACAAAGAAAGAAAACTACAGGCCAATATCACTGATGAACATAGATGCAAAAATCCTCAACAAAATACTAGCAAACAGAATCCAACAGCACATTAAAAGGATCATACACCATGATCAAGTGGGGTTTATTCCAGGAATGCAAGGATTCTTCAATATACGCAAATCAATCAACGTGATACACCATATTAACAAATTGAAGGAGAAAAAACATATGATCATCTCAATAGATGCAGAGAAAACTTTCGACAAAATTCAACACCTATTTATGATAAAAACCCTGCAGAAAGTAGGCATAGAGGGAACTTTCCTCAATATAATAAAGGCCATATATGACAATCCCACAGCCAACATCGTCCTCAATGATGAAAAACTGAAACCATTTCCACTAAGATCAGGAACAAGACAAGGCTGCCCACTCTCACCACTCTTATTCAACATAGTTTTGGAAGTTTTAGCCACAGCAATCAGAGAAGAAAAGGAAATAAAAGGAATCCAAATCGGAAAAGAAGAAGTAAAGCTGTCACTGTTTGCAGATGACATGATACTATACATAGAGAATCCTAAAGATGCTACCAGAAAACTACTAGAGCTAATCAATGAATTCGGTAAAGTAGCTGGATACAAAATTAATGCACAGATATCTCTGGCATTCCTATATACTAATGCTGGAAAATCTGAAAGTGAAATCAAGAAAACACTTCCATTTACCATTGCAACAAAAAGAATAAAATATCTAGGAATAAACCTACCTAAGGAGACAAAAGACCTGTGTGCAGAAAATTATAAGACACTGATGAAATAAATTAAAGATGATACAAATAGATGGAGAGATATACCATGTTCTTGGATTGGAAGAATCAACATTGTGAAAATGACTCTACTACCCAAAGCAATCTACAGATTCAATGCAATCCCTATCAAACTACCACTGGCATTTTTCACAGAACTAGAACAAAAAATTTCACAATTTGTATGGAAACACAAAAGACCCCGAATAGCCAAAGCAATCTTGAGAACGAAAAATGGAGCTGGAGGAATCAGGCTCCCTGACTTCAGACTATACTACAAAGCTACAGTAATCAAGACAGTATGGTACTGGCACAAAAACAGAAAGATAGATCAATGGAACAGGATAGAAAGCCCAGAGATAAACCCACGCACATATGGTCACCTTATCTTTGATAAAGGAGGCAGGAATGTACAGTGGAGAAAGGACAGCCTCTTCAATAAGTGGTGCTGGGAAAACTGGACAGGGACATGTAAAAGTATGAGATTAGATCACTCCCTAACACCATACACAAAAAAAAGCTCAAAATGGATTAAAGGCCTAAATGTAAGGCCAGAAACTACCAAACTCTTAGAGGAAAACGTAGGCAGAACACTCTATGACATAAATCACAGCAAGATCCTTTTTGACCCACCTCCTAGAGAAATGGAAATAAAGACAAAAATAAACACATGGGACCTAATGAAACTTAAAAGCTTTTGCACAGCAAAAGAAACCGTAAACAAGACCAAAAGACAACCCTTAGAATGGGAGAAAATATTTGCAAATGAAGCAACTGACAAAGGATTAATCTCCAAAATTTATAAGCAGCTCATGCAGCTCAATAACAAAAAAACAAACAACCCAATCCAAAAATGGGCAGAAGACCTAAGTAGACATTTCTCCACAGAAGATATACAGACTGCCAACAAACACATGAAAGGATGCTCAATTTCTTTAATCATTAGAGAAATGCAAATCAAAACTACAATGAGATATCATCTCACACCAGCCAGAATGGCCATCATCAAAAAATCTAGAAATAGGGCTTCCCTGGTGGTGCAGTGGTGGAGAGTCCGCCTGCCGATGCAGGGGACACGGGTTTGTGCCCCGGTCCAGGAAGATCCCACATGCCGCGGAGCGGCTGGGCCCGTGAGCCACGGCCGCTGAGCCTGCGCGTCCGAGCCTGTGCTCCGCAACGGGAGAGGCCACAACAGTGAGAGGCCCGCGTACCGCAAAAAAAAAAAAAAAAAAAAAAATATCTAGAAACAATAAATGCTGGAGAGGGTGTGGAAAAAAGGGAACACTCTTGCACTGCTGGTGGGAATGTGAATCGGTACAGCCACTATGGAGAACAGTATGGAGGTTCCCTAAAAAACTACAAATAGAACTACCATATGACCCAGCAATCCCACTACTGGGCATATACCCTGAGAAAACCATAATTCAAAAAGAGTCATGTACCAAAATGTTCATAGCAGCCCTATTTACAATAGCCCGGAGATGGAAACAACCTAAGTGTCCATCGTCGGATCAATGGATAAAGAAGATGTGGCACATATATACAATGGAATATTACTCAGCCATAAAAAGAAACGAAATTGAGCTATTTGTAATGAGGTGGATGGACCTAGAGTCTTTCATACAGAGTGAAGTAAGTCAGAAAGAGAAAGACAAATACTGTATGGTGACACATATATGTGGAATTTAAGAAGAAAAGAATGTCCTGAAGAATATAGGGGTAAGACAGGAATAAAGACACAGACCTACTAGAGAATGGACTTGAGGATATGGAGCGGGGGAAGGGTAAGCTGTGACAAAGCGAGAGAGAGGCATGGACATATATACACTACCAAACGTAAGGCAGATAGCTAGTCGGAAGCAGCCGCATAGCACAGGGAGATCAGCTCGGTGCTTTGTGACCACCTGGAGGGGTGGGATAGGGAGGGTGGGAGGGAGACGCAAGAGGGAGGGTATATGAGAACATATGTATATGTATAACTGATTCATTTTGTTATAAAGCAGAAACTAACAGACCATTGTTAAGCAATTATACTCCAATAAAGATGTGAAAAAAATAAAAAAAAAAAGAAATGGTCATTCCTAGACTATTATTTAGGAGATGAAATTAACTCCTCACAATCCATCTGCAATTTTCTTAAACATGGTATGAGTCAGATATGTATTTTTTTGCAAGTGAATTGTCAATTATGTGCACATCATTTTTAATAAGCCCTTATCCCCCCTCCAAACCAATTAAAATGAAATGTTATCATATACTAAATTCTCATATATACATACTTTATCTGTTTCTGGATTCTCTATTCTATTTAACTGATCTATTTATGCTTTCTTAAACTTACTATTTTAATCGCTACTGTTTTGCAGTAAGTTCAGTCTCAGCTAGACTAAGTCCTCTCTCATTAATGCTTTTTTCCAAAATTTCATTTACAAAGCTGATATACTCATTCACCCATATGAATGTTATAATGTTTATCATGTTGTCTAATTTCTAAAAATTCATATTTTAGCAAATTGGATTACTTATTTATATAATATTGGGAATAACTGGTCTTTTTTTCTATGAGATCTTCCAATGCAGAAATATGTTCTGTCTCTCCATTAATTTAGACTATATTTTGTGTCCTTCAATAAGATTATATTTTTATATAGGTCTCCTCCCATCTTTGTTAAATGTATTCCTAAGTGTTTTATAGTTTTTCATTGTTGTAAATGATATAATGTCATTTTTTCCCTTACATATCTAACCGATTATTACTGGCAAAAATAAAAATTATTGAATAGTTTGTATATTTTTATTAAGCTACCTTACCAAATTATTTCTTTAGTTCTATTTTTTTGTTGTTGTTTAATCTCTTGGGTTTTCTTGGTATACAATTATACAATCTGAAAAATAAGATTATTTTGTCTCTTCTTTTCCAATGTTTGTATAGTGTATTTCATTTAATTTTCTTATGGCATCAGCTAGAACCTCCAAAACAATACTGAATAATAGAACTGACAGAGATCATTCCTATCTTGTACACCATGGATGTAAGGATATAAGTATGTTTACAAGGATGTTTACTGCAATACTGTGATTATTTTTATAAAACTAGAAAAAATTGAATATCCATCTGAAAAATGGTTGAATAAAGCAAGGTTATATCTAGCCTATGAACTATGATACAGCTATTAAAAATGAATTAGATATATATAGTCAACATGCACATAGTAGGCACCCAGTATATATATACTAACTGAATGAATAAATTTGCACCGACCCATCCATAATGCCCTCAACCACTCCATTATAGCCAATGGCAAACATCTGAAATTAAGATAATTGTGGCAAGAAAAAGGAGGATTCAAACTGGAAGTCTTGACTTCATTAACATCAGCCTTTTATCAGCTGAGGTAACTAATGACATAGATATGTGTTTTACCCCAAGGAACGCATTTGTATTTTCATTGCTAATGTCCTATTAAGGTTAGGGAATTCTTTTGTTTAGAAATGGGATAAAGGGACTCTACACTCTGTGTCAAGTGTTCTCAGTGAATAATGAGGTTGTTCTCGTGTTCTTAGTTCAATAAAGAAAATAATCTTTATCTCTCATTTCAAAAATGTTTCCAAAAGCATTGACATAATTGTATATTCTGTTCTAATGTTTAAGCCCCATACATAGCGTCAGGAGGAAGTGCTGAAAGTGTAGCCCCTCTCCTCACTTCCTTTTGCTAACTAATAGAGTTCAGATAGAGGAGTTACAGCCCCCTTATGCATATCTCTTACATTCCAAGGACAACCAGGATAGGCTTACTCATTCATCTTTATGAACACACCCCAGTGCCATACGAGCCACCTCTACCTACCTATTCAGCTGTGATTACCTGCAGGCATGGAAGAATAGTCCTCAAAGGCCTGCCATAACAGGATGGTTGGAAAGAAACAAGTTTAAAGATTACATATATTTGAAAAGAAGACTGGGAAAAGGATCATGCAACACATACTTTTCACTGTTAAAACACTGGAGATAATACATTGTACATTTCTAACTTTGGATATGCACCAGAATTAACTCTGGACAAATGTGTCCTCCTCTTTTCATTGTTGTAGCCAGAGCAAAATCACTTCATGTTCAGTCTGGTAGGAAATGCACAGAGTACAAAGCAAGCAAGGCAGATTATCGAAGTATTGGCTAAAAAGGAAACATTTTCCCAATACGTCAATAAATTTTTTCAAGGATTTACTTAAAACCATGTGTGAAAAGTGGGGTTAAAAATGCATTTGGGAGCTTCAGAGACTCTTTAACTTTTGGTTTTAATTTTTTATCCTGATCCATTTGTATAGTGTAATGGCTAAGTGGAAGGGCCCAGGAGCCAAACTGCAAGTCACAAACAGCTGTGTGACATTTGTTGAGTCACTTAACTTGTCTGAGTCTCCAGTCACGTCTTTTGTAAAATGGGGATAATAATAATACCTACATAAGACAGTAGAGATTGAGATTGAGAAACTAGAAATTGAGTTAGTCCATCTAAAGCACTTAAAATAGAGTCTGGCATATAGTAAGTACTTAATAAATATTACCTATCATTATGCTTATTATTTATCAATTGTAAAATGTTATACAAATATTAAATGTTATTATCCAGGCAGAGCTGGAAAAGCCCTTTGTTTCACCATCATTGGTCCATTTCTAAGAAAGAGTGAGGGTTAGCTTTCTCCAAGGAATAAACTGCTTTGGTATACAATGACTATGGTGATGTATAGAGATATGAAGAAAGGGGAAGAAAGAATTTAGTGAAAAGACAAAAAGATGAGATAGAATGAACACTGTAAGAGAAAGCTGATGACCTGGATTTTACTCCTAGCTGCTAACCCTTGAGCTAGTCAACCTCCCTTCCTGAACTATAAAATTGAAATAAAACCTTTTTACTCATCTTAAAGAAGTGCCTGCAATCGAGGCTGGGTTTAGCTCCAGGCCTATTGCAGGAGAGGGTAGTGATTAAGAAAATGGACTCTGGAACCACACTGCCTTGAATATAAAATGAGGCTTTGTTAGCTTAGTAGCTTTGGACAAGTCTCTACATTCCTGTAAGACTCAAGTTTTTTCCTCTGTTAAATGATGATAATAGCGCCCACCACACAGAGTTGCATTGAGACTTAAGTGAGATAATATAGAGACAAAGCTTAGCACAGCAAATGGCACATAGTAAGTGATTAAGAAATACTAACAAGGCTAGGACCTCCCTGGTGGTCTAGTGGTTAAGACTCCGTACATCCACTGCAGGGGGTGTGGGTTTGATCCCTGGTCAGGGAACTAAGATCCCACATGCCGTGCAGCGTGACCAAAAAAAATTTAAAAAGTTTAAAAAAAAAGAAATACTAAAAAGGCTGATGATGGCATGAAGCATCCCACTAAGTATGGTTATTCTATATTTATGCATAATGAACATCATGTTCCTTTTTATCTGTCAGAATATTAAGGAAAAAAAGGAGGATGACACTTCACAAAGAGACTTGAGGTTCTAGTTCAGGACATGCTCTTGCTGTCTCTTGTCGAGTTCCCCCAGGTATGAAGATAGAGGAACTTCCAAATGTAAAAGCACCTGACAACTGTAGGAGCTAGGGCTTAGGCTTTCCTGGAAACTGAGTGTCTGTCAGATATTACAGAAACAACCTGTCCTACCTTTTATGTGTGTTTGGTTGCAATAATGTGCACAGTACCTGTGCAGAAAACCTCCTTGGTCACTTCTGGCCACCATATATAGTCATATATGGTCACCATGGGCCAACCAGTGTGGCTCAGAGGTGGCAGAGGGTGCTCAGTCCTCTTTTAGAACCACAGTGCCCCAGGCTCGCAGCCAGAATATCATAGTTGAAAGGTTGTATGTTTATTTCTCTGCTTCTTGCCCTAGATCCATGCTCTGCCTTTGTCTGACCTACTCTGTGCCCAGAGAAGCTGAAGACTATTGATTCTACCCCCTGGTTTTGCTCTCTGAATTCTGTTTGAACTCACATGGTGGGAGGGAAGACACTAGCAAGAAACCAGAAGGTGGGAGTTAAGAGGGGTTAGGGTTTCCATCCTGTCCACTCTCTCTCTGTTTTCCACAGTTAATATGCTCCTCTAAGGCTACAGCTCTTGACAGGCCTGCTCCGCTCTTGCCATGTTCCAGAGATATAGCTCCTTCCCCTTGCCACTCTAGACCTAGGAGCGGTAATTTACAGCTTTTTCCCTTTTTGGTTCCCTTAACCCTAACCACACCTCTGTAAACAGTTCCTTCATTCAACTCTCATCTGTACAACCTTTGAGTGTGGTTTATTTCCAGATAAACATGTTATTTCCAGTGTTCACACATCCTGCACTGGGCCCATTTCTCTCCTCTGCACTGACTGCAGTGTTTCTCACAATATAGACCATGATAATCGGTGTTATTTTTTGTAAGCACCATTACTTGTAAAGATGGGCCTTTGTTCCTAACAGCGAATAATATTTCTAGGTCCCTCAAATAATTTCTTTCATGTGTTATTTCAGTCTTCACTCCTCCCATTTGCTCTCATGAGTTGGGGTAAAGGGATATTTTCCTTACTTTTAGTCATTGGAGAAGCTGGGATTGCTTCTGACACCTGCTGATGGAAGTACATGAAAACCAGTAATATATAGGAATCATAGCTCTGAATTATTTAGCTGTGGATCTGCTGATTCTTCTCAGTGAAGTGTCTAATACCAAAAACTCAAAATAAAATCTCTCCCTTTTTATCTCCCCAAGCCAGCTATTGACTTAGGGTAAAAAAAATGCATTTGACATCATGCTGAGTTACCTTGTACCACACAACATCAGGCTCCTGATCGGACTTTAAAAAGTCATCCATGTCTGGGCAGGATATCTCCTTTCTTTTAGTGACTTCAGATTTTTCCAAATAGCGGATCCTGCTATTGTAGCACAGACCTGATTCATTCTCTGCAACAGTCAAGGACATTGACACCTTCATGCAATATGTCGAGTTTCTGTAGGAATAGAGAAATAGCAAAACGGCTTTATTGGGTCTATACACCTATGTTTTGACTCTGTATATTTCAAGAATATTGACTTTTCCACTTAGGACATTGACTAGAAATCAGAAACAACATGGAAACAACACAGAAAAATTTTCTACTTCAACTGACAGGAAGATATGGAACAAAATGCTAATGTGGACATCTCTGGCCTTGAGATAGCTACATAGAGCAGCTGTACCCATCTTCTGAAATGTAAAAACAGTCAGACTTCTTTCCCAGTGGTAAACATTGCTATGTTGACAATCTGATAGCAAAAACTTATGAGAAAGTCTATAACTAGGGCTATAGCCATTTCTGGTTTGCCCTTATGACTAATCCCTTAACAGGTATTTGAAGGATTGTTAATTTTGCCATTGGTTTCTAAGCCAACATTTTCTTTTATAGGATACATACCAAAAAACAGATCAACAACTTGTATGGGTATAACTGAATCACTTTGTTGTGCACCTGTAACTAGTACATCATTGTTATTTAACTACACTCCAATATAAAATAAAAATTAAAAATAAAAACAGATCAACATAGAGAAGATACCCGTTAACTCACATAGCTTTTTAAGGTGTTTACTGAGATATGTCAGGGGTCAAATTTGGGTTCCTACAAAGAACAAATCCTAGCAGAGTGGATTAATTTTACCCATCAAAACTAGAATTATAGGGGCTTCCCTGGTGGTGCAGTGGTTGAGAGTCTGCCTGCCGATGCAGGGGACGCGGGTTCGTGCCCCGGTCTGGGAGGATCCCACATGCCGCTGAGCGGCTGGGCCTGTGAGCTATGGCCGCTGAGCCTGCACGTCCAGAGCCTGTGCTCCGCAACGGGAGAGGTCACGGCAGTGAGAGGCCCGCGTAACGCAAAGCAAAACAAAACAACAACAAAAATAAAACTAGAATTATAAAGGAATTTCAACATTGAATTTTACCATAAAGCTGCTTTAGAAATTGGACATTAATAGGCTAACCCATAATAGTAGGGTATTTATGAAATTGAATTCTGCCTTCATTTCCCTGTGTATATCCCATGACATTTCCCTACCCTACTCTACCTAGACTCCAGAAGATACCAACCACACAAAAGAAATCTGGAAAGTATGAGGAAGAGATCAGAAGCAGCCTGGTAAGACTTAAAAGAAGGTCAACTGTAAATCTCTTGGTGAGACATTTCAGAATCATATGTGTTCTAAACATCAAGGGATACCTGCTGTTAAAAAACACAAAGTGCCAGGGATAATTCAAAACCGAGTATTTTTACAACTAAGTAATAACAATCCTGATAAATGGGATTAGCATGCCAACCAATAATTTTAAGATGGCCTCAAATGATTGTTACTGTTTGTACTTCTTAGTATTCATTGAAATTTCACCATATGCCAGACACCATACAAAACACAGGAGTGCAGATGGCTGCTGCCCACTGGGTTTACAAACTAAGTTAATCAAAATGACTGATACTTGGATTTCTAGTGAAGTTAATTACTGGCAAGTACTCCTGACTATGCGATGCCTGTGTCATCTGAAGATGCACTTCCATTCTGATATTCAGATGTAACCCCATTATACAATGTAGATTGTGAGCTATTGCTTTTCTCTCTTCCTCAATGCAGGTTCTTAGAAAGGGTTTAATATATGCTCACTAGGGATCAAATGTAAGAACATTTAATTCTATTAAGAGATGTTTGACAGCTTCTTTAAGAGCCATGAAGCTAAAGCCACTAGAAATGTTTTTAAGTCTCAGCCAATAAGGTAAAATTTGGTTCAATCAATTTGGCTCTTCTTGACTCCATTTTCAATACTTCAGTGCTAAACATGCCCATGTCTCCTTGCTTTCTTTAACATCCTACATGATGTGGCCTATCGTAACATTCTGTCTTTCACTCATTAGGGTGCAGTCGCAATCATATTTACTCTGTTTCTTGAATATACTAAGTCTATTTGAGCCATGGTTGTTTATACTTGCTCTTCTCTTTGATTTTCTATCATATGCTTTTTGTTAAGTGTAAGCAAAGAATTTGTTGCTCTTGTTCATCACTCTATTCCTGGGATCTAAGTTGATAGTAAGTGCTTAGTAAATGTTAGTTGATTAAATGTGTGGGCATCAAAAGATATGCATTCAAGAGACATGTCCTCTCTGCTCTACTTTTGCATAAACCTATTATGGTACTAACCACCCCATCCCCATTCTACAGATTCATGTATGTATGTGGCTGGTCAAATATCACATTCCCTGTTTAAATACGACTCAGGATAATTCTGCAGGTATTCTTGTACCACCAGGGTAAGGATTAGCCAAATTTGGTGCATCAGCATACCAGCAAAGAAAAAACTATGATGACTATATCTGGGAGACAAGGAGGACTAGGGTATGTATAGGGGATGGAAGGAAGATAAATGGTCACAGTTTTTAAAAAATTTTAAATGAAGCAGAAAGAAAATCACCTCTGCTAAGTATGTAAAATATTATGAACAGTTCTTAATGTCACAGACTTTGATCATATCTGTTCCATGGTGTCCATCCATAGAGGTGAAAGAGACTTACTTGTTAAATATATTCCCATATTTGTGTTACAAACCCAGGGAGAGAGAGCTGTTGACCAGCAGTCTCAACAATAGAAGTATTAGACAGAATGTGCAGTTCCCTGAAAGGAGCTTACTATCCCAAATCTATTTAGTCCTGAGGAGAAAATAGGGTAGACTAAGTAAGGGACCAATATAATATAGTGGTTTCATAACAAAGCACTAACTTTGAACTAAGATCCACCAGGTTCAACTAGCTCTGTGTCCTTGGGCAAGTTATGTAACATCTCTCAGTCTCAGATTCCTCAGCTGAAAAATGAGGATAAGAAATCCTTTATGGTGGCTCCACTGGAGTTTGGAGGAGGAAGCTCTTTTTATTATACAAACTTAAGCAAAAATAAGTTTACTGTTTTCAGTTGGAATGGTTATAATATCTGACCTCTCCAGGCTGCTGTAACTATTAAGCAAATATAAAACATATAACACAGAATCTGGCCCATAGTAAATATTTAATAGACTGTCATTAGAATTGTTATTACCGCTTGTATTAGTTCGTACATATATTGTTGATAAATGAATAATTCTAATTTATATGTGATGTAGTAATTGTGAACAATCACCAGTATAATAAAAACAATACATTGGCAGCGATGGGTTAAGATATGCCACTGGCCTGGGGTGCCACTTGAGAGAAAAGAGTCTAGAAGAGGTCAGTTAGGCAACAGGCCTAGTACCAGTGCGCCATGAAGGTCTGAAAGGATCAAAAAGATATACTGACCTAGGCACAAAAAGATGTTAATCAAGAGAAAGCAACTAGGGCAAGAAGGAACTTCCAGGTACTGTGAATACCAGCTACTAGGCAAAGGTCAGAACTTTGGAGGTCGAATTGTTAGTAAGAGTTCCACTAAGACTTTTGCAAGCTTCTTAGACAAACACCTTCTATAATAAAGCCCAGGCCCCTAGGCAAGGTTTTGTGTTCCCTCTCCAAACTGCCCAAAGTATACACTATGTAGGTCATGCCAGCAGCACCTTCATTAACTTGGGATGAGGATGAGGGCAGGGAAGCCACCCTGGGAATGGCTGATAGGTTGAAGGAGGAAATATTCTCTAACCCTTACCCACAAACAATCTTGACCAGGGCTCTGCATGAATTCACTCTTGCTCTGGGCTTTACCATGTAAAAGGCTGCTGACAGATTGCTTGTTACCCCATGAGCAAGGCCTAGTATGAAGTCCTTGATGACGACCAAGTTCTCCGGAACTCAAGACAAGGCCTGGTGTGAGTCCTGTTGTTTCCATTGCTGACTTGGGGGAGGTGTGATCAAGGATTCCTGACAGTCTGAGACTCAGGTTGATTTTTATTAGTTGTGTAATCCAGCCCTGGCACAGTTCCTGCTAACAATCTTGCATTATATAGATTTTACTTTGAAAAATGCCGCAGGCCAGTTCTATTTAAAACGTTTCCTGCAACTGGGACCTAAAAATGTTACTTTTCTTTCATTAGGTACAATTAGAGCTGTGCAAGTTTGAGGAGGCAGACTGACGAGTGTGCAAGAATGGGAATTGCACTTTTTTTTTTCTGTCCTCCCTCCACATCCTGAGGGGGGCAAGGAGCACATTCAGGCTCAACATGAGCAAAGGGCCTTCACAGTGATGTTGCAGCAATGCCTTACAATTGTATACATTTGTAATCTTTCAAGTATTTCCATATCTCCTGTCTTACTTAATTCTGTCAATAATCCAGGAAAAGGTGCACGGTAAGTATCATCTACATTTTGTATAGGAGTAAAACAGAGACACAGAGAGGATAAATAACTTAGTCAAGATCATGTAGCTGGTCAGTGGCTTAGAACCAAGGTTCTGGCTGTTAGCCCCTGGCCACTCTCAGAACTTGATGCTATCAGCTGAACTAACTCATGGGTATCCACACCAACTTGGGGATGCTCACAGAAAGAAATGCAGATGTGTAAAGATAACACTTAAAGAACACTGATATTAAAATGCACAGCACAGAATTTTCAAATTTGTAAATAAAACCTTGCTTTCTATTCCAAAGGTTTAATGTTAGCTACTTTAGGTCATAATTTATACACCTTTTTGCAGAAATATTTATAAGGGAAAATATTAATCATCTTGGGTTCCCTAAGGGGAAAAGTAAGACCTAGGATTTAAAACATACATGAGAAATACAGATGCCCCTTTCCAATTCCCATTTATAAAACATGCTAATATTATAAAATCTAAAGTTGTATTTCAAAATTTGAGTTTAAGTGCATTTGTTGTATCACCAGGGCTAACCTACTGAAAATAAACTAAATAAATTAGCGAACTCTTTCATATCTAAAAGCAGAAGCCCAGAAAAAATGCCTCAGGATATAGTTGAAACTTTTCTAAATGGTTCCTTCAACTGTCTTATCCTCATTTCAAAATACTTTCCTTGAAAATCACAGAACTATCTAATGGTTAGTAAACTAAAACAAAGTTTGTTTTCTGATATTTTTGAAATGTGAATTGACCACTATTCATAACTATCAATTAATCAATCTACCATTACTGGATGATACTGTCCTCAAACCAAAAGAACTATGAACTGATATTATACCAAATTCAGGGAAGGGAAATAAATGAATAAACAAGCAGGATATTAGGCCCTTTGGTGAATTCCGTTTCTTGAGAATCATTATAAAATAAGAAGATTTTACTGAAAAACATATTTGTGTTGGAAAGGAGACTTTCAGATGAGTGCAGAAATAAGTACATATGACTGCAAACATGAAATGTTAATACTTTAAAAGACCAAGAGGAGAAAAAAAGGGGGAGGATATAAATTACTAATATCAGAAATAAAAGAGGGGACATACAAATCCCATGAATACGAAAAGGATAACATAGGAATAGTGAACAGCTCTATGCCCACAAATTTGATAACCTAGATGAAATGGACCAATTTTTTGAAAGGCAGAATCTGCCAAAACTTATATAAGAAGAATCAGACAATATGAATAGACATATAGCTATTAAAGTAATTGAATAGATAATTAATAACCTTCCAAAACAGAAAGCACCAGGCCCAGATAGATTCACTGGTAAAGTCTATCAAATACTTAAGAAAGAAATTATATCAATTCTCTATAATCTCTTTCAGAAGATAGAAGCAGAAGGAATACTTTCTAACTCATTCTATGAGGCCTTCATTACCCTAATACCAAAACCAAAGACATTAAAAAAAACTGCACACCAATATTTCTCATGAACATAGATGCAAAATCCTCAACAAAATGTTAGCAAATCAAATCCAGTAATGTATGAAAAGAATTATACACCACAACCAAGTGAGATTTATCCTGGTTCAACATTCAAAAGGCAATTAATGTAATCCATCATATCAACAAGCTAAAGTAGAAAAAATCACATGATCAGATCAGTAGACACAGAAAAAGCATTTGACAAAATCCAAAACCCATTCATAATAAAAACTCTCAGTAAACTAGGACTAGAGGGGAAATTCCTCAATTTGATAAAGAATATCTACAAAAAACCCTACAGCTAGCATACTCAGGGTGAGAAACTAGAAGCTTTCCGACAATGACCAGGAATAAGGCAGTATGTCCTCTCTCACCACTCTTTTTCAACATTATACTGGAAGTCCTAGTTAATGCAGTAGACAAGAAAATTCATAGATTACATGATTTTCTATGTAGAAAATCTGAAAGAACTGACAAAAAAATGCCTGGAACTAATAAGCATTTATAGCAAGGTTGCAGGATATAAGGTTAATACACAAAAGTCAATTGCTTTCCTATATGTCAGCAATGAACAAGTTTTAAATTTGAAATTAAAATCACAATACCATTTATATTTTAGAAAACCCTAAATGAAACACATAGATATATATCTAACAAAATATTTACAAGATCTAGATGATGATATCTACAACACTGAGAAGAAAAAAGCTGGAGGACTGACACTACCTGACTTCAAGGTCTACTATCAAGCTATAGTAATTAAGGCATTGTGATAATGGCAAAATAATAGACAAATAGATCAATGGAATAGAATGTTGAGCCTGGAAATAAATCCACATAAATACAGTCAACTGATCTTTTTTTTTTAATCTGAAAAATCTTTCCTTTGCCTTCATTTTTTAAAAATTTATTTATTTTATTTTTGGCTGCATTGGGTCTTCTTTGCTGCATGGGGGCTTTCTCTAGTTGCAGCAAGCGGAGGCTACTCTTCCCTGTGGTGTGTGGCCTTCTCGTTGCAGTGGCTTCTCTTGTTGTGGAGCATGGGCTCTAGGCTCATGGGCTTCAGTAGTTGTGGCTTGCGGGCTCTAGAGCTCAGGCTCAGTAGTTGTGGCACACGGGCTTAGTTGCTCCGCAGCATGTGGGATCTTCCCGGACCAGGGCTCGAACCCGTGTCCCCTGCATTGGCAGGAGGATTCTTAACCACTGAACTACCAGGGAAGCCCTCAACTGATCTTTGGCAAAGAAGCAAAGGCAATACAATGGAGCAAAGACAGTCTTTGCAACAAATGGTACTGGAACAACTGCACATCCACATGCAAAAAAAATGAATCTAGACACAGATCCTTACACCCATCACTAAAAGTAACTCAGCATGGGTCACAGACCTAAACATAAAATGCAAAACTATAAAACTCCTAGAAGAAAACATAGAAGAAAACATAGATGACATTGCATATGGCAATATTTTTTTTAAATTACAACACCAAAGGCATGATCCATGAAAGAAATAATTGATAAGCTGAACTTCATTAAAATGAAAAACTTCTGCTCTACCAAAAACAGTATCAAAAGAATTAGAAAACAAGCCACAGACTGGGAGAAAATATTTGCCGAAGACACATCTAATAAAGTTATCCCAAATATACAAAGAATTCTTAAAACTTAACAATAAGAAAATAACCCGACATAAAAATGAGCCAAAGACCTTAACAGACACCTCACCAAAGGAGGTACACAGATGGCAAATAAGCATTTGGAAAGATGTACATCATATGTCATCAGGGAAATGCAAATTCAAGCAACGAGATACTATTGCACACCTGCCAGAATGGCCAAAATCCAGAACAAGTGACATCACTAAATGCTGGTGAGGATGCAGATCAACAGGAACACTCATTCATTAATGGTGGGAATGCAAAATGGTACAGCCACTTTGCAAGATAGTTTGACAGTTTCTTACAAAATGAAACATACTCTTACCATATGATCTGGTATTCATGTTCTTTGGTATCCATCCAAAGGAGTAAAGAAATTATGTCCACACAAAAACCTGCACATTTATAGCAGTTTTGTTCATAATTACCAAAACTTAGAAGCAACCAAGATGTCTTTCAGTTACGTGAATGGATAAACTGTGGTACATCTAAGACAATGGCATATTATTTAGTGCTAAAAAGAAATGAGCTATCAGGCCAGGAAAGATATGGAGGAACCTTAAATACATGTTACTAAGAAATTTTAAAAAAGGCACTCTAAAAAGGCTGCATACTGCAGGATTCCAACTCTGTGACCTTGTAGAAAAGGCAAATCTATGGAGACAATAAAAGATCGGTGGTTGCCAGGACTTGGGGGTAGGTATGAATAGGTGGGGTACTGAGGATTTTTGGGGTAGTGAAAATACTCTTTATGATACTATGACGGTAGATACATGTCACTATACATTTGTCCAATCCCATAGAATGTACAAGGCCAAGAGTGAACCACAATGGAAACTATGGACTTTGGGTGATAATGGTGTGTCAATGTAGGTTAATCAATTGTAACAAATGTTCCACTCTGATGAGAGATGTTGATAATGGTGTATGCTTGCATGTGGGCAGGAGGTATATGGGAAATCTCTGTATCTTCCTCTCAATTTTATCATGAACCTAAAACTTCTCTGAAAAATAAAGTCTTTTTTCAAGAAAAGACCAAGAGGGCAAAGCTCTGACCAATTTCTTAATATTATCATTTTATGAAGAGCCACAACATTTTAGATGCATTCAAATGACATTTTTGAGAAACTTCTATGTGCCATGCTGCTTGGGTATATTAAAAAAGCAGATGTAAACTTAACACAATAACAAAAAATATCTGTGCTATAATAAGTTGAGGGAATACAAGATCTTTTGAAAATTTCACTTTTCTACTTTTCAGTCTATAAGCAAATAATCTTATTTATAGTTGTGAAGAGTTCAGGGCTTTTTGTGGGTTTTTTTGTTTGTTTGTTTTTTAATAAAGAATGTTATCTTTTATGGGTGATATCTCTAGTCTATAATAATGTCAATATAATAGGTTTGAATTTATGTACATTTGTTCCATTAGGCAGAAACACAGTTAATAAACAAACAAGGATTCATTGGAGGTATGAACAGGGAATACTTTATTAACTTCTTCTCCCCTGCTGAAATGAACACTCAGCCTTTGGAATGACACTGATAATCTCCAACCCAGGACTATTCAAACATAATTTCCTAATGGTTCATGATGCAGTCCAAGAAAATGTCAACCCAGGGACTTGAACTGAACTGGACTTGAAAATCCTCACTGCTTGGGAATGTGGCCACTACAGTCAGAGAGGCTTCGTTTCAAATCCCTACTCTATCGTGCCCTAACCATGGATCTTTGGACAGGTCACTGAGCTTCATTTTTGTACATGTAAAATGTGAATAATAAAAGTTATCCTAATAGGGTTGTTTTGTTACACAAGTGTTAAAAACCATGTAGGGTCTGAGATTTTTACCATACTTCCAATTTCCATGGGTGTTGGTAGAAGACAAGAGACTCTTGGGTCAGAAACAATGGACAGTTAATTATTCACAGCAATAGAAATAGCCAGAATATCAGCATTTGTTTTGCTTCCCCAAACCGAGTTCCCACAAGGCAATACAAAGAGGGCCAGATGACACCAGCACAAGCAGTAGGCTGCGTTACAGGACAGGAATCCCAAGCTTAGGAGGCATAAGTCTTTAATAATGGGACACAGGCATGCATACCTTTTGCTCCAGAGGGAGATACTATCTATATTTTCCAAGGCTGCAAGCAAAACTGTCATTTGCTCTGATGGGAGGCACAATTTCTACCTTTTAAGACTGTTCTCTATACTTACATCCCTGAAAAGATAATCTGGGACAAGGGACAGTGCCTCTGTGCATAAGTCATGCAGAAATGCAAGATATCCACAGGGAATTGTCTCTCAACAATGAGCTAATTTAAAGCTCTTAGCACAGTACATGACATGTGGTAAGTGCTCCATAGAAAGTAACCCCCTCTTACATCGTCACCACTGTATAATTAATACATTATCCACTGACTCCCAAGCCAAACTGTAGAGTAAATCTAGATGTTTTGTTTTGTTGTTTAAAGAAAGAATAGCCAATGGACCAGGTTACAATAGAAATTATATATATTCTAAAAACTACTGGCTCAAGATAAAATTTTGTTATCAAAATATCATTCATCCTGAATTCAAAACAAACTATAATTTATCTGGGGGTGGAGTAGTTAAGTCATATACCTACTCAAGAAAAATATTGTGTGTGTGTGTGTGTGTGTGTGTGTGTGTGTGTGTGTGTAAAATAACCCACTCATAGATAACTGAGAATTTTGGCTCTTTCCTGTGGCAAGTTCGTCACCATTCTCAAGGGAAGCAATTGCAATCTGCCACCTACGGGTGTGGGTAACTAGTTAAAAATCTGTTGCCAGTGACTGACTGACACGTGGGTAAAGGTAAGGGAATAATCAAGGGAAATTCAAAAGATTCCCTGTCACTATCATAACCCACAACATGTTACGAGTGACCCCTGATTTATTGTTTGGTTGAAGACAATTTTTCACTGACTCTATAACTACAGTTGAACAGCGAGGAGGTTAGGGGTTCCAATGCTCTGTGCAACCATAAATCCACATATAACTTATAGTTGGCCCTCCATATACATGGTTCCTCCATCCGTGGTTCTGCATCCATGATTCAACCAACTGTGGATTGTGTAATACTGTAGTATTTACTATTGAAAAAAACTGGCACATATGTGGACCCATGCAGTTCAAACACATGTTGTTCAAAGGTCAACTGTATTTCTTACTTCTTCACTGCTTCCTATTTAGATTACACTGATATTTTTGTATCTGTCAAAAAGTAGTTTTATAATTATTCTTATAATATTCACAAAAGTTTTGCTTTATCACCCAAGTTACATTGCAAATACTTCAAAAGCACCGAGCTTCCTTTATATGTGGTTATCTTGCTCCTCATACAGAAGCCAGAATATTCTCTCTATCTTTGTGTTGACAATTATATAAGTTAGTTGTCTTAGCAACTAAGCTGTCATACCCTATGCCTCCATGATCTCTTCTCTGATCCCTGCCTACCCACCATAACTGTCACTGTCAGAGGTCTTAAAAGACTGGTCAACATTCAAAATTTCTGCATGCTGCTATAACTTCACTCTATGACCCACTAACATTTGGTTTCTGCCCCATAATTACTTTGAATTTCTATCATTAGACTCAAGGACATCTTACTAGCCAAATCTAATGACCTGTTGTTCACCCTCAGCCTATCTTACCTCCATGCATTGTTTGAAACTTGTAACTCTCCTTCAACTTTCTAAATCTCTCGTTACTTCTAAGGTATCTCTCACTTAGGATTGTCTACTTCTCTGACCACTCCTTATAACTCTACTGCTGGCTTTTCTTCCCTGAGCTATCTCCAAAATGTTAGCCATCTTCCCCTAGGCCTCAGGTTTCCTTCCTCTGTTTTGTTTGCTTGCTTATTTGTGTTTTTCTTCTCTCCCTCCAAACTTCATCTCCAGAAATTTTGTTCAAGCACTAGATTCCAACCACAAACTAAGTGCTGAAGACATCCAAATGTATAATATTTTTCTCTAGTTCTATCCTCTCTCTTAAGATCCATCCTAGTACATCCATCTAACTATGATTCCATATTACTGTCATGAAGGCACTTATCAGTCCCAAACTGAACTTAGTACTTCTTCCCTACAGTCTGTTATTCCTCCTGTATTATCTATCATGATTAGAGGCATCACTAACCATACTACCTAGTTGCTCAAGTCAGATGCCTCAAAGTCATCTCACTCCACCTCTCCATACTTATTTCCCTTATACAATTGGCTAACAAGTTTCACTAATTCTATTTCAAAATTATCTCCTTATCTGATATTTCACCTAGGTCCTGCCACAGTTCAAGCCCTAATCATGTCTTGCCTGTACTACTAAAGTAGGATCTTAACAGGTTTCCCTGTTTTCATTTTCTCCCTCCTCCAATCCTTTGGCCAAAAGAAATTATTTATTTTTTATTTCCTAAAAGTGTTTATAAGCAGAAGTGGAAGGATGGTAGCATACAGAGACAAGTGATCACAAGCTGAAGCTCACATTTAAAGTGTTATAGAAGGAATAAAAAGGGTAAGGCAAAAGATGTTCTGAGGTTAGAAGAAGGGACGGCAAAGAAGTAAGCAGGTAAGCTATAAAACTGTCGATGAGAGTGGACAGTGGCAGAAAGGAAGAGGTCGAGGGAGGAAAGCTAGGGATCTGTCCTAGGCACTCTGTTTTTCTTGTTCTATATCCTCTCCCTGGATTATTTTAACCACTGCTTCAAATCCAACTTCCACTTCTCAATACTACATCTCCAGCCCTGATGTCTCTCCTAAGGTCTAGACTCACACATCTAACTGCCTATAGGGTATCTCGACTGGTATGTGCCACAGTCTCCGTATGTCTAAAGGTTGAACCCACCACAAACAGTTTCTCCTTCATTCTCCATATAAGTATACAGCATCACTATCTACGTAGTTCCCTATAGTAGAAACCTGGGAATTACCCTACTCATTCTCTCATCCCTGCCCCTCTCTGGCATTCCCATGAATTCTACCTAGAAAAAGCTCTGTTCATGTACCACTCCGTCCCAAATTCCACTGCCCTTAGTTTATGTTTTGAATTACTGTGGCATCTCCTTAATGGATCTCCCTGACTCCAGTATCTCCCCTTTCCTCACCATTCCAATTTGTACATTATGTTTTGAATGCTCTTTCTGCAGAAGTCCCTCGAGAACAAGGGAAAACATGAACCCTTCCCACTAAGGTCTGATAATTAAAATACAAAAATTGAAATGGAAAGAAGACACATGATAACATTTGTAAAGAGAGCTAAAACAGTGGGATTTATACCTCTGGTACTTAACCACCTTCTTGTGTAATACTTTAATGTCTGATTTATCATTTTTTTCTCTGTCACTATCTGATATAAACCCTTAAAGAATAAATGTTGTCCTTTTCAAACTAGTTCATAGAAAAGAATATAATGCTCATATAACAAATAATGAATGTCTGATTTTTCAGATGGAAAAATAAATTAAAACCCACGAGTGTCTCTGCATGGCTAGTCCCTTGGGTACATAAATAATGGGTGAGAAGAAAATAGAGGGAGCTAGCCTGAGATGAGACGCTAACACCAAGCCAAGTAATTTGTCACACGAAGCCATCAAATTTTTTTAAGCTTGAGAGTAACATGATCATAGGAAAGGTTAGGAGGATATTAGGAATTAGAAAGAGATTAAAGTCAGGGAGATAATTTAAAAAGCAACAGGGGCATTCCCTAAATGGGAATGGATGTCAAAAAAAAGTTCCTCAGGTATTAGCAATAAGACTTGGTGACTGATTTGATTGTTATTAAAGGGAGGTAGTCTTGGTGATTTTGAGATGTCTATACTGAACAACACAGGGATAGAGGAGGAAAATCATTTCTTGGGGAAAAGGTTGACTTATGAACATTTGAATTTGGGATATCTATGGGACACACAGGAAATATGAATCTAGATCAGGAGTTGGCAAACTACAGGCCAAATCCTACCAGTTGTCTGTTTCTATAAAAAAAATTTGCTGGAACATAGCTACTTCTTCAAGTATTGCTTATGATTGCTTTTGTGCTACAAGTAGCTGGGACAGAGGTCTTTTGCTTACAAAGTCTCAAATAATTACTACATGGTCCTTTAAAGAAAGTTTCCTGACCAAGTATCAGAATCTGGCTGTGTCTAGAACAGGACCTACAGAACCTTCCTAGTGAGAGGAGCGCCAGAGGCTACTGAGAGGTTGGGGCTGTTTCCTGTTCTAGAATATTCCATCTCTAGGAGGGGAGGGCTCCCTGAGTGGGACAAACCATTATGTTGGTGGGGGGGGGGGTGTTTGAGAATTTTTATACTTGAATACAAGCGCTTCACGTTCTTGGTTCTGAATCTTTTCTGACCACTCTTGTTTCTTCCCACCTTCAAAGACTTTCAACAGTGTAGCGGGTTCCCTTATGTCCTGGGGGGGAATCTTCCTCAAGCATCCCTCCCACCCCCCACTGTTTCTGGAAGTTGGAACAGTCCCATGTTACTCTGACTTGGTCCCTGGCCCCAGTCCCTTGCCCGCCCCGCACTCCAGTCCCGTTCACTGCTCCACCCCCAGAACAGGTCTCAGATCTGCTCACTTCTGTCCAGGAGCCGATTGCAAAGGGAGCAGGCCTGGCCACTGCCAGTTGGACCGGGGCAGAAGGAGCAGGTGAGGAGGAAGAGGAGGCAGGGGCCACTGCTCCTACTGCAGCCGCTTCTGGAGCCACAGGAGGAGGAGGAAGACAGAAGGATGTGGAAGGGTCAGAAGCTGCCGGGGGAGCAGTGCAGCTGCGTGGAGACCATATGCAGCTTCTCAGATTCGGGAACCAGAAGATGTACACCTCTGGTGGGCAGAGGGAGAGGGATCGCTGGGCCGTGGATACAGGCAGGCTTTATTTATCTGGGATAGCAAAGTCCAGGTCCACAGCCTCACAGAAACCCCCTCCTGTCCAGCTCCCTGCCTCATTCCCATCCTCACACTCATGCCCCTTATTCCCCTTCCCAGACGCACCCATGTCCTCCCCACCAGCAGCGCCGTTCACAGCAGGAGCTCCATCTCAGACGTCTCCCCGCTTGGGACCCTCTTATTCTAGCTTCTGGTCTGATGTGGGGGGCCAGGGAATGGGCCCTCAAGAACCACAAAGAGAAGGGAGGGACTCTGATCCCCACCAGCAGGGGAGACCTCCAGTACTTCGAAGGCCAGGGGAGAAAATTTGCTTATACTGTGGGAGGGGAATCTGGCTATAATACCCTTGAATTCAGAAACGTGAAACAGAATAGAAACGTACCCTGATGGGAAGTCAATTTTCAGAGGGAGGGGGAGGGTGGGGGAGGGCTTGGGAGGAGTGGAAGGAAAGGGTGGGTGGGTGGGTGAATGGGGCAAGGGAGCTGTGAGAGAGGAGGGGAAATGGGGTGGAAGGTAGGGTATGAGGTGGTGGCTGGGGAAGTTGTAGATTAGGGGCTTAGGGGAAGAGAGACCTAGAGAGACAGACGTGTTCTGATGACCCTCTTTGTGTTCCAGAGCACTAGTACTCGACACCCCAGAACTACTGCCGCTTCTGTGTGTGTCTCTCCCCAATTCTAGCATCTGGTGGACCAGGGCAGACAGTATATAACACCCCCGTCTCTGTTTCCCCCCCACCCCTGAAACTAGACTGTAGATGACTGGAGCAGGAGTGGACATTTGACCCATCCTGAGACAAACAGATCCTCACACTAGAGAATCTGAACAGAGAGGCAGATTTCGTAGCCAGGATGGTGTCGTGCAATGAAGCAGTGGGTCACTGGGAGTCGGGGGCAAGGTCGGGGTCATGGACACTGAGGCCACAGATGAGGTCTGGCCTTGGCTGTGGGGGAATAGAACCACGTGCTTTACAAAGGCCCAGTGCCCTTTAGAGAATCACAGTCTGAGGCCCCAGAGAGCAGAGAGACAGAGAAGCAGAGAGGAGTTGATCCCGTGACCCCAGACGTGCAGAGTGGCAGCCCGACCACTTTTCACTTCCTGCAGTTGTTCTGAGTGAAAATCCACTTTACACAGATTCTTTTGTCTTTAAGCTAACTTGAGTGGGTTCTTGTTCTGGGCAACCAGATTATTTCCAAGCCAGAAGTTTACACCAGAAGAGCAGTTGCAAACCACAAACCATCAAAGAAAATGCCAGAACTGGCAGGGGAGGTGCATCAGGGAGTGATGGGTAGTGGGGATTCCTGCATCCCAAGTCTCCAGGAATGAACTGGACAGGAAGCTCATTCATGCTCTGGGCAAGTTATATCATGAGAAACAATCAAAACAGGCCTGGGGTTAACCCCAGGCTTACAACAGGGCCACCCCTAAAGGAATCCTTCAGGGCTGCACACACAGGACGCCAGCACCAGCTGCAGACAAGGACTGCTATCGTTGTTCAGCCCCATGACAGGAGAATCCTCCCCAGTCCCCAGTGGGCAGAACTGGGGACAGATCTGAACAGGGAACTTGTGCCACTGCCAAGGAAGCTAGTCAGCAACTTGACAGTGCCTGGAGGGATTGCTGGTCTAGACCACTGACCACAGTATTTTGCCATCCTGAGATTTTCTCTCTCCCATCACCAGGATAACAGTGGGAGAGGAATCTGGCTACAAAGATCCTTGTGAATTCAGAAATGTAGAGTAGAACATACCCTGATGTGAAATCAATTTTCAGAGGGAGGGGGTGAAAGGGGGAGGGGGAGGATGGTCTGCATCTCCCCCTCTGATGACTAAGCTGTGTTGATGGGGGCTAAATGTATGGTTTAGCCCACAGGTGGAAAGATGTTAAGGAGTCATACCTGGACCAGACTGAGACACAACTGCAGGAGCCCTGAACATTAACTGGGGACTGTGAACCTAGTCACTGAAGCTTTCATGGCCCTGACCCTAACCCTAACCCTGGAACATTTCTGCAGCAGCTGGATGTGACTCTGAGTTGTCTCCTTTGGGGGCAGATATACATAATCAGTATCAGGATTTGGGGCCAGATCCCTAGCTAGTTATTAAAGGGCCTGCACTTGACAGAAACCTTGGGCTTATTTATATACCTACAGAGTAGGATTTCACAGCTTCAGCACTCCTGACAATTGGGGCTAGATTTCCAGAGGCTGTCCTGTGAATTGTAGGATGTTTGGCAGAATCCCTGGCCTCTACCCACTAGATGCCAGTAGCACACCCCACATCCCCAGAAAATCCTGACAACCAAAAATGTCTCCACGTGTTGCCACATGTCCACTGGAGGGCAGAATCGCCCCTAATTGGGAACCATGGAGACAGTGAAGTACTTAGGAGTAGTTGAGACAGGGGAAAGAGAGTTGCAAGGGGAGTGTGTTCAGCAGTGCTAAGGACTGCAGGGGGGTGGGGCGCTAAGACAGGAGGTGAAAAGTGTTCACTGGCTCTGGCCATGTCTGATCTTTGAGCAGATCAGGGGAGTTGGGGGGGGGGCAGAAGACGGCAGAAGCCTAAGTGCAAAGACTGAGGAGTGAGTGAAAGTGAGGAAATGCTCAGTGAAGGGGGGCTCTTCTTCAGGGACCTTTGACTGTGAAGGGAAGGAGTGAAGTAGGGTACAAGACTGAGAGAGAGAGAGAGAGTACTTTTGAATATGGGGGAAACTTGGGCCATAGGGAAGGAGATAGCTGCAGAAATCTTGAAAACACAAAAATATGTAAAAGAATGAAGTAGATCCTGCATACTGCATTGGAGGCATGTCCACTGCACTGTTCAATGAAAACAAATATGATGGCCAATTGTGTTTTTTTGTGAAACAAAATCTCTCCCCAAATTATTTATTATTCCGTGCGTGTATGTGGTATATATATATATATACACACACACACATATACATATATATATATATATATAAAATATGGATTTATGTAAGCATAGAAATGTTCTGGAAAAACTTTTTTTTTCCAGAAAAATGGAGTAGGGTAGGGGCAATAGGATAGAAGGCTTTTACTTCTTTATATACTTCTTTGTTAGGAAAGTAAAACAAATGTTCACAAATATACAAAAAACAAAAGGAATTAATTTGCTGGCTTGGGTAGGTTTAGAAAGGCCACCTCTTCTTTTGGGACAGGATGAGAAGAGAGCAGACACTGATCTCTGACGCAAAGGGATGAGAAACCAAGAGGGCTCCTGCCTGTGTGTCCCATAGACTAGGGATCTGAGAGTAAGGAAAAGAGGTCAGGGTGGGGGCTTCTGGACAATGGCACGTTTAGGAATAACTTCCATAAGTGGGGAATGGGGAAGGGGAAAGAAAAGGTCATCTGGTTGCACAGAGAGCCCAGTTGGGCCCAAATGAAAGAAAACCAAAGGGCACTGCAACAAGAGCCTAGGAGGGGGCACTGGAAAGGAGGGTGAGTAGTTCCAGAAGGGGCACCAGACACAAATCTCTATGTTACAGACTGTTTTCATAATTTTTTTTTCAGTAAATGATTCAGTTTGTTTGGATTTGGGTTTGATAGGATTAAGGGAAGATACTGACTTTTTCATGATTTCGTGTATCACACCCAATATAACGTTTTTTTTTTTCCCTCCGTACGTCCAGAGGAAAGGATTTAATAAAGTTAATTCCACTTCTACCACTAAATATCCTCAACAGATCCAACAGAGGTGATATGACTTTGCCTTTGAGCCCTTGTGCTTGCATGCATAGATGAGCAGCTCAAGAGTAAGACAGCTGTAAAAACGATGTTGCTGGAAGAAAGACCCAGCTTCAGTAGGCAAGTGAAGGGAATGGAAATTTCATAGGTGCCAATAGTTTGGTCAAAGTCATTGATTTTTATATCTAGAAAAATGGTAGTGAGCCTCTCTGGGCTTGAGATAATGGCAAACAAAGTAGTGAAAGGGAATGACTAGCAAAGGTGTTTCTGTTGACCACTGTCTTTCAAATGACTTGTCCACACACTGGGCAGTCAAACATGGCTACACCTGTCTCTAAAACAATGGAAAGTAAAAATAAGTCATATTTTATTTAGAAACAACAATGCTTTTCAATGTTTGTTTTATGTCATGTGGGATCAAAGTCGAAAGTTTGCCAGAGTGTTTATATAATACAACAAAACTACATAATAAGAAATTTCCCTAAATGCCTTAAAATTTAGAATTTTCTGTGACATTGCACCATGCTATAAAATACTGATGTTCCCAACATCATTCTCTGCACTGCCATCTCATAATAAGTGCCTTCCTGCTGTTTCTATTGGTAAAATTTAACATATTAGAAAAGAAAAGATTTCATGTGACCAAATTAAAAATCCGCAGACGCTAATGATCTGAGGGTTACAGCCAGTAAGTCAGTAACCCACATGTATGGAAAGCCTGCTCTATGCGTGTAGAAACTGTGTGAGGGGGTAGTCCAGGGGTAAGTTTTAGACCCAGTTAAAAAGGAAGAGATAGACCAAGGGAAAGAAAAGGAAGGAGGGAGGAGGAGGGTGAGAGGGACTGCTCTCCTTTACAGGGAGTCAGAGAAAGGTGTTGGGAGGGGGCAGGGTAATGGGGCTGAAAAATAAAAAATGCATATGGCATCTCTATATTGCCTTAGTATTGAAGAATATGATCCAGTCTGGAAATGAGTGTGTGTAGGTTCATGTTAATCTGGGTCTTGTTTTATTGAGATCAAGGCCCTGGAGTGGAACTGCACATCACCATCCTACTTGGCTTTTCTCCGTTTCATAGCCATAGAGACTGTACCCACTGAACCTTAACCAGCTATCTTGCCAAGGTGGATCATTCTTCGGAGTGGCAAGAGAGTGGGGATGGCTCCATATGAATTCATTCCCATCCCTGAGAAAACTAGTTGGAGTGCATGTTCTGACTGATAATGCTGAGGTCAGCAGCATCTCCTTTATTATTAAGGGTAGAATCATAGAAGAGAATTTACTCCCTTTAAATATTCCATTTTCTCCATGGAAACATCACCTGTTAAGAACATGCATTATTATCTGACTGCATGTTAAGGTGCTCATTAGTTCTGTCCTTTATGTTATTTTCTAAGAATTGGTCGATGTCTTAAAGTCTCACATTCCAAAAATATATCTGAAACCTCTATAAAACAAGGGTTAGTTATTGTTATGTTCATATTTAGAAAAAGGTGCCTTGATAAATGCAAGTTCCAGCCACACTGACCTCCCTGTTTTCCTCTGGACATAATCCATGTTTTACTGCATCCTTGCTCTTGAACACTGCTTCATCTGCCTGGTAATTCCTCTACTATTGCCACCTGTTTAGATCATCAAGAACCATCTCAAACACCATGATTCTATAAGTCAAAAGCTATTTTTCCTTACTCTCTACTACTACTTTATCTCCATCTTTCTTATAGCACTTTTCACTTCCTCTCATGTGTGATGGAATAAAAGACATGAAGTTAGCATTGGCAGTTTTCCCTTTCTCCCTGCCCTCCAGAGATAATCCTCTTTTCGGCTGCAGGGGTCTCTTCAAATTCAGCAACTTCTATGGAGATTCTTGGTGTGCCAGATCAGTATCTGGGCTTTTAATGTGCAGAGTAGGTGTAGGGAAGAGAGAGCTGAAAAACTGCAAGGAGCAATGTTAGTTTATTTAAATTATATTAGAACGGGGATCAAGAACTTCTTGCGAGGAAAAAAAAGAAGTGACATAAGTGAAAAAGGACAAAAAGAGGAAAAACTTGCAGGGGATGCATTCCAGGGTGAGTTTTTTAGTTGGGAATGAGAATGAGGAGTGATGAGAGAGGTTTCTGGGCAGCTGCCTTATGTAATAAATATTGAGCATGAAAGTAATGGGAAAAGATGATTTCAAATGTTGCCGGTGTGGGGGTTACAGACTGGTTTCCCCTTGATGTTTTTCAAAGGACTACATTAAATACCTAAATATTCAAACTTTTAAAATTATGTTTATTTGCTGGACTGTTTCCTAGGATACAATGCTGTGATGAGCCATATGGGATCCTCTCTTTTACCTGAGTTATACTTGTTTGCTTGTAATTTGTATATATGTCCTAATTCCCCTTTAAATTTGTTAAGAGGCAGGTGCCCTGTCATTTGATTTTGCCTTTTTTGGTAGCTTTTATAGAATGGGTGCTCAGTAAATATTTGTTTAGTGAAAAATAGGTACCTGAGACCTGAAATGATATCAGTTGAAAAATATCACTTTTATTCAAAATAAACAAAATAATATAAAACTGTACTTAGGAAGGAATGCACTCTCAATTTTCTACTTCTATGAAATACCTTTAGGGTAAATGGAGGGAAGTACTTACATGCAATAAGTTCTTGAAAAACATAGCCATGCATTTATACACCTGCCTATATTCATTCCAGTACTTTGTCACAGACTGATGTATATGCTTCTCTAATTGATTCATCGTGAATCTTATACCTTGCAGGTTTGGGAGTGAGAGTAAACGGACAAAAGAAAGCCAGTTAAGGACATATGTCCAACAAGGTTCCTCCATCCCTTTTCTTTGGTAGCAAATAACTTTTAAGCACTTCTGTATAATGTTTGGAAACTGATAAATGATTGCAAAGGGTTTCAAACTTTGTAAGACAAGTAGTCTGGTTTTTTATCTCTGGAAATTTCTGCTTTAACTTGATCCTCACTTTTCATGAATTTAGGATCTCTATTTCACTGTCTTCTGTTGTCCACCTTTAATCAGTGGAATTCCATCCTCATCTCCAGACAATACTGTACACCATGGAACCTGAAAACAGACGGAATCACAGAACTTTCTACAAACAGGAATTAATCATATCTCATTTGTTGTGATATACAGATACAGGTATCTACAAAGAATAGTAAACATAGGTAATAAACAAAAAGATGATAGAGAAAACTGATTATGTGCATGAGCTAGGTAGACCTGGGTTCAAGTCTTAGATCCATTATTTACTAGCCGTGTATCACGGGACAAGTTCTTTAACCTCTATGAGTATCAGTTTTATCATCTTCAATAATATGACCTACCTCATAGGGTTACTGAGGATTATCACAGTGTTTGCCATATAATAAGGGCTAAAAATCATAGATAATAGTAACAATGGTAGTGGTAGTAAAAGTAGAAATAAGAGATAATGTGTTGAGTGTTTACTCTGTGTCAGCATTGGTGCTAAGTGCTTGTCAGCATTCCCTGAGGTAGACACTGTTATCCTTGCTCCTCTCCAGGCCTTTCTCAGTTACTAGCACCATGATTCACTCAACTGCTTAAGTCAGAAACACTTGAGTCATACTTTATTCAACTATTTCTCCCGATTCTCACATCCAGTGCATCAGTATGCCCTGGTGCTCATCCTTCAATGCATATCTAGAATGCATTCACTTCTCCCCATCTCCAAGTTACCACCCCAATCCAAGCTTACCATCACATATCTGTTCAAATAACACAATTCCGTCCAAACTTTGTCTCCTTGTTTGTCTCTCTACAGTCCCTTCCCACCAGGGCAGCCAGAGTGATCTTTAAAAGTGGAAATCTGATCGTGTTACTCCCCAGTTTAAAACAAACAGACAAAATACAACACTCCCTTTGCCCCTGATTACTAATAAAAATCAATTTTTATCCTAGCCCACAATATGCAACAGGATCTGGCCTCTGCCTGCCTCTCCAGCCTCATCCAGTACCATTTTCCTCCAGCTCACTGCACTCCATCCAGACTGGCCTTCTTTAGCTTCCTTGAATATAAAAAGGCTATTCCTGTTTCATGACCTTTGCACTTGCTGTTCACTCTGGCTGGAACACTGTTCCTGTAGATGTTCACAAGGCTGGTTCCTTCCTTTCATGCATGTCTCAGCTTATAAGTCCCTTTCTCTGGGAGGCCCTCTAGACCACATAACCAAAAATGGCCTCCCAGTTACTCCTGCAACATGACCATTCTTTTTTTTTTTTTTATTCTCACCATACACATTACCCAATGTAGTCTTGTGAATTTGTTATTTGTATGTTTCCCCTACTCTAGAAGGTAATTTCCAGGAGGGTAGGAACTTTAATCTGTTTTGTTTAATGCTATATACCAAATAGCTAAAACAAGCGTTCAGAAGATGGCGGAAGAGTAAGATGCGGAGATCACTTTCCTCCCCACAGATACACCAGAAATACAGCTACACGTGGAACAACTCCTACAGAACACCTACTGAACGCTGGCAGAAGACCTCAGACCTCCCAAAAGGCAAGAAACTCCCCATGTACCTGGGTAGGGCAAAGCGGAGAGATTCCCGCACAGAGGATCGGTGCCGACCGGCACTCACCAGCCCGAGAGGCTTCTCTGCTCGCCCGCAGGGCAGGCGGCGCTGGGAGCTGAGGCTCGGGCTTCAGTCAGAGCGCAGGGAGAGGACTGGGGCTGGCGGCGTGAACACAGCCTGAAGGGGCTAATGTGCCACAGCTAGCCGGGAGGGAGTCCGGGGAAAAGGCTGGACCTGCTGAAGAGGCAAGAGACTTTTTCTTCCCTCTTTGTTTCCTGGTGTGCGAGGAGAGGGGATTAAGAGCGCTGCTTAAAGGAGCTCCAGAGACGGGCGCGAGCCGCGGCTGAAAGCGTGGACCCCAGAGACGGGTGTGGGACGCTGGGGCTGCTGCTGCCGCCGCCCAGAGGCCTGTGTGCGAGCGCAGGTCACTGTCCACGCCCCCCTTCCGGGGAGCCTGTGCAGCCCATCACTGCCGGGGTCCCAGGATCCAGGGACAGCTTCCCTGAGAGAACGCACGGCGTGCCTCAGGCTGGTGCAATGTCACGATGGCCTCTGGCGCTGCAGGCTCACCCCGCACTGCGTGCCCCTCCCACACCCCCCGCCTGAGTGAGCCAGAGTCCCCGAAGCGGCTGCTCCCTTAACCCTGTCCTGTCTGAGCGAAGAACAGACGCCCTCTGGCGACCTACACAGAGAAGCAGGGCCAAATCCAAAGCTGAGACCCGGGAGCTGTGAGAACAAAGAAGAGAAAGGGAAATCTCTCCCAGCAGCCGCAGAAGCAGCAGATTAAAGCTCCACAATCAACTTGATGTACCCTGCATCTGTGGAATACATGAATAGACAACAAATCATCCCATATTGAGGAGCCAGGAGTCAGTGCTGTGCCTCTGAGGTGGGAGAGCCAACTTCAGGACACTGGTCCACAAGAGACCTCCCAGCTCCACATAATATCAAACGGCGAAAATCTTCCAGAGATCTCCATCTCAACACCAGCACCCAGCTTCACTCAACGACCAGCAAGCTACAGTGCTGGACACCCTATGCCAAACAAGTAGCAAGAGAGGAACACAACGCCACCCATTAGCAGAGAGGCTGCTTAAAATCATAAAAAGTCCACAGACACCCCAAAACACACCACCAGACGTGGACCTGTCCACCAGAAAGACAAGATCCAGCCTCATCCACCAGAACACAGGCACTAGTCCCCTCCACCAGGAAGCCCACAAAACCCACTGAACCAACCTTAGCCACTGGGGACAGACAACAAAAACAACGGGAACTACGAACCTGCAGCCTGCAAAAAGGAGACCCCAGACACAGTAAGATAAGCAAAATGAGAAGACAGAAAAACACACAGCAGGAGAAGGAACAAGATAAAAACCCATGAGACCTAACAAATGAAGAGGAAATAGGCAGTCTACCTGAAAAAGAATTCAGAATAATGATAGTAAAGATGATCCAAAATCTTGGAAATAGAATAGACAAGATGAAAGAAACAGTTAACAAGGACCTAGAAGAACTAAAGATGAATCAAGCAATGATTAAAAACACAATAAGTGAAATGAAAAATACTCTAGATGGGATCAATAGCAGAATAACTGAGGCAGAGGAACGGATAAGTGAGGTGGAAGATAAAATAGTGGAAATAACTGATGCAGAGCAAAATAAAGAAAAAAGAATGAAAAGAACTGAGGACAGTCTCAGAGACCTCTGGGACAACATTAAACGCACCAACATTCGAGTTATAGGGGTTCCAGAAGAAGAAGAGAAAAAGAAAGGGACTGAGAAAATATTTGAAGAGATTATAGTTGAAAACTTCCCTAATATGGGAAAGGAAATAGTCAGTCAAGTCCAGGAGGCACAGAGAGTCCCATACAGGATAAATCCAAGGAGAAATACGCCAAGACACATAGTAATCAAACTGTCAATAATTAAATACAAAGAAAACATATTAAAAGCAGCAAGGGAAAAACAATAATTAACACACAAGGGAATCCCCATCAGGTTAACAGCTGAACTCTCAGTAGAAACTCTACAAGCCAGAAGGGAGTGGCAGGACATAATTAAAGTGATGAAGGAGAAAAACCTGCAACCAAGATTACTCTACCCAGCAAGGATCTCATTCAGATTTGATGGAGAAATTAAAAGGTTTACAGAAAAGCAAAAGCTGAGAGAGTTCAGCACCACCAAACCAGCTTTACAACAAATGCTAAAGGAACTTCTCTAGGCAAGAAACACAACAGAAGGAAAAGACCTACAATAACGAACTCAAAACAATTAAGAAAATGGGAATAGGAACATACGTATCGATAATTACCTGAAATGTAAATGGACTAAATGCTCCCACCAAAACACACAGATTGGCTGAATGGATACAAAAACAAGACCCATATATATGCTGTATACAAGAGACCCACTTCAGACCTAGAGACACATACAGACTGACAGTAAGGGGATGGAAAAAGATATTTCATGCAAATGGAAACCAAAAGAGAGCTGGAGTAGCAATTCTCATATCTGACAAAATAGACTTTAAAATAAAGACTACTAGAAGAGACAAATAAGGACACTACATAATGATCAAGGGATCGATCCAAGAAGAAGATATAACAATTGTAAATATTTATGCACCCAACATAGGAGCAACTCAATACATAAAGCAAATACTAACAGCCATAAAAGGGGAAATCGACAGTAACACACTCATAGTAGGGGGCTTTAACACCCCACTTTCACCAATGGACAGATGATCCAAAATGAAAATAAATAAGGAAACACAAGCTTTAAATGATACATTAAACAAGATGGACTTAATTGATATTTATAGGACATTCCATCCAAAAACAACAGAATACACATTTTTCTCAAGTGCTCATGGAACATTCTCCAGGATAGATCATATCTTGGGTCACAAATCAAACCTTGGTAAATTTAAGAAAATTGAAATTGTATCAAGTATCTTTTCCAACCACAATGCTATGAGACTAGATATCAATTACAGGAAAAGATCTGTAAAAAATACAAACACATGGAGGCTAAACAATACACTACTTAATAACGAAGTGATCACTGAAGAAATCAAAGAGGAAATTAAAAAATGCCTGGAAACAAATGACAATGGAGACACGATGACCCAAAATGTAAGGGATGCAGCAAAAGCAGTTCTAAGAGGGAAGTTTATAGCAATACAATCCCACCTTAAGAAACGGGAAACTTATCAAATAAACAACCTAACCTTGCACCTAAAGCAATTAGAGAAAGAAGAACAAGAAAACCCCAAAGTTAACAGAAGGAAAGAAATCATAAAAATCAGATCAGAAATAAATGAAAAAGAAATTAAGGAAATGATAGCAAAGATCAATAAAACTGAAAGGTGGTTCTTTGAGAAGATAAACAAAATTGATAAACCACTAGCCAGACTCATCAAGAAAAAAAGGGAGAAGACTCAAATCAATAGAATTAGAAATGAAAAAGGAGAAGTAACAACTGACACTGCAGAAATACAAAAGATCATGAGAGAATACTACAAGCAACTCTATGCCAATAAAATGGACAACCTGGAAGAAATGGACAAATTCTCAGAAATGCACAACCTGCCAAGACTGAAACAGGAAGAAATAGAATATATGAACAGACTAATCAGAAGCACTGAAATTGAAACTGTGATAAAAAAAATCTTCCAACAAACAAAAGCCCAGGACCAGATGGCTTCACAGGTGAATTCTATCAAACATTTAGAGAAGAGGTAATATCTATCCTTCTCAAACTCTTCCAAAATATAGCAGAGGGAGGAACACTCCCAAACTCATTCTACGAGGCCACCATCACCTTGATACCAAAACCAGACAAGAATGTCACAAAGAAAGAAAACTACAGGCCAATATCACTGATGAACAGAGATGCAAAAATCCTCAACAAAATACTAGCAAACAGAATCCAACAGCACATTAAAAGGATCATACACCATGATCAAGTGGGGTTTATTCCAGGAATGCAAGCATTCTTCAATATACGCAAATCAATCAACCTGATACACCATATTAACAAACTGAAGGAGAAAAACCATATGATCATCTCAATAGATGCAGAGAAAACTTTCGACAAAATTCAACACACATTTATCATGAAAACCCTGCAGAAAGTAGGCACAGAGGGAACTTTCCTCAACATAATAAAGGCCATATATGACAAACCCACAGCCAGCATCGTCCTCAATGGTGAAAAACTGAAACCATTTCCACTAAGATCAGGAACAAGACAAGGCTGCCCACTCTCACCACTCTTATTCAACATAGTTTTGGAAGTTTTAGCCACAGCAATCAGAGAAGAAAAGGAATCCAAATCGGAAAAGAAGAAGTAAAGCTGTCACTGTTTGCAGATGACATGATACTATACATAGAGAATCCTAAAGATGCTACCAGAAAACTACTAGAGCTAATCAATGAATTTGGTAAAGTAGCAGTATACAAAATTAATGCACAGAAATCTCTGGCATTCCTATATACTAATGATGAAAAATCTGAAAGTGAAATCAAGGAAACACTCCCATTTACAACTGCAACAAAAAGAATAAAATATCTAGGAATAAACCAACCTAAGGAGACAAAAGACCTATATGCAGAAAATTATAAGACACTGATGAAAGAAATTAAAGATGATGCAAATAGATGGAGAGATATACCATGTTCTTGGATTTGAAGAATCAACACTGTGAAAATGACTCTACTACCCAAAGCAATCTACAGATTCAATGCAATCCCTATCAAACTACCTCTGGCATTTTTCACAGAACTAGAACAAAAAATTTCACAATTTGTATGGAAACACAAAAGACCCCGAATAGCCAAAGCAATCTTGAGAACGAAAAATGGAGCTGGAGGAATCAGGCTCCCTGACTTCAGACTATACTACAAAGCTACAGTCATCAAGACAGTGTGGTACTGGCACAAAAACAGAAAGATAGATCAATGGAACAGGATAGAAAGCCCAGAGATAAACCCACACACATATGGTCACCTTATCTTTGATAAAGGAGGCAGGAATGTACAGTGGAGGAAGGACAGCCTCTTCAATAAGTGGTGCTGGGAAAACTGGACAGGGACATGTAAAAGTATGAGATTAGATCACTCCCTAACACCATACACAAAAAAAAGCTCAAAATGGATTAAAGACCTAAATGTAAGGCCAGACACTATCAAACTCTCAGAGGAAAACTTAGGCAGAACACTCTATGACATAAATCACAGCAAGATCCTTTTTGACCCACCTCCTAGAGAAATGGAAATAAAGACAAAAATAAACACATGGGACCTAATGAAACTTAAAATCTTTTGCACAGCAAAGGAAACCATAAGTAAGACCAAAAGACAACCCTTAGAATGGGAGAAAATGTTTGCAAATGAAGCAACTGACAAAGGATTAATCTCCAAAATTTATAAGCAGCTCATGCAGCTCAATAACAAAAAAACAAACAACCCAATCCAAAAATGGGCAGAAGACCTAAATAGACATTTCTCCACAGAAGATATACAGACTGCCAACAAACACATGAAAGGATGCTCAACATCTTTACTCATTAGAGAAATGCAAATCAAAACTACAGTGAGATATCATCTCACACCAGTCAGAATGGCCATCATCAAAAAATCTAGAAACAATAAATGCTGGAGAGGGTGTGGAAAAAAGGGAACACTCTTGCACTGCTGGTGGGAATATGAATTGGTACAGCCACTATGGAGAACAGTATGGAAGTTCCTTAAAAATCTACAAATAGACCTACCCTATGACCCAGCAATCCCACTACTTGGCATATACCCTGAGAAAACCATAATACAAAAAGAGTCATGTACCAAAATATTCATAGCAGCCCTATTTACAATAGCCCGGAGATGGAAACAACCTAGGTTTCCATCATCGGATGAATGGATAAAAAAGATGTGGCACATATATACAATGGAATATTACTCAGCCATAAAAAGAAATGAAATTGAGTTATTTGTAATGAGGTGGATGGACCTAGAGTCTGTCATACAGAGTGAAGTAAGTCAGAAAGAGAAAGACAAATACTGTATGCTAACACATATATATGGAATTTAAGAAAAAAAAGTGTCATGAAGTACATAGGGGTAAGACAGGAATAAAGACACAGACCTACTAGAGAATGGACTTGAGGATATGGAGTGGGGGAAGGGTAAGCTGTGACAAAGCGAAAGAGAGGCATGGACATATATACACTACCAAACGTAAGGTAGATAGCTAGTGGGAAGCAGCCGCATAGCACAGGGAGATCAGCTCTGTGCTTTGTGACTGCCTGGAGGGGTGAGATAGGGAGGGTGGGAGGGAGATGCAAGAGGGAGGGGATATGGTAACATATGTATATGTATACCTGATTCAATTTGTTATAAAGCAGAAACTAACACACCATTGTTAAGAAATTATACTAAAAAAAAAGTGTTCAATGTATCTTAAGCTGAGTAAACAAATTAATCTTAATTTTCCAGGTTAAGAAAGCAAGGCACAGGTCACACAATTATAATATACCATCACTCCCTAGGTTAATGTTAGAGTTAGAATTTAGTAGTTCAGAGTTTGCCAACTGTGAATCCACTGGTTGAATCTGAGTAGGGACTTTTTTGGGAGGAGAGCCCTGAAAATTTTTAAATTTGAGAAATTTCACATAAATATTCAGATTTAAAGTTTTTCTTTAAAAAATCAGAAGCTCTGGCAATATTTGGGCCTATATTCTTATACGGTAAAAATAATTTATATCTGTCAGGCAGCTACCTGACTTTAACAGGAAAATAGCTCATTCATTCATTATTTATTTATTGAGTATCTACTATGTGCCACACACTATTCTAGGCCCTTGAGATATATTAGTGAACAACAACAACAAAAAGGCAAATATCTCTGTCCTTAAGGACCTTACATTCTAGCATGGGGAAATAGACAAATAAAAAACAATAAATATAATACATAAAGTATATATATTATATGTATAATTAAAGATGATAATTGCTGTGGAAACAGAAAAAAATAGAGGAAGGCAAGTATCAGTACAGAAGATGGGGACTGAGTGAAATAGAATCTTACTATTACAAATAAGGTAGTCAAGGAAGGCCCACTGATAAGATTAGAATAGAAGAAATTATACAATTGAAGGAAATGAGGGAGTTGGTCATGTGAGTATAGAAGAGGAAAACATTCTAGACAGAGGGAAGAGCCAGTGAAAAAAACCCTAAGGATGGAGTATACTTGACACGTTTGAGAAACAGCAAGGAGGTCAGAGTGGCTGGAGTAGAGTAAGCCAAAGAGATAAGAATGGGAAAGTAGTAGTTAGAATGGTACCAGGGACTAGATCACCTCCAGGGCCCTAGTAAGGACTTGGTTTTTAATCCAAATGAAATGAGAAGCCATCAGAAGGTCCTGAGCAGAACAGAACACAGACATAGGTGACTTACGTTTTTAAAAGACCACTCTGACGATGGTGTTAAGAATAGATTGAAGGGACCTAGTGTATAGCACAGGGAGCTCTACTCAATATTCTGTAATAACCTATATGGGAAAAGAATCTGTAAAAGAATGGATATATGTATAACAATCACTTTGCTGTACACCTGAAACGAACACAACATTGTAAATCAACTACACTCCTATATAAAATAAAAATTTAAAAAAAGAATAGATTGAGGGCTTCCCTGGTGGCACAGTGGTTGAGAGTCTGCCTGCCGATGCAGGGGACATGAGTTCGTGCCCCGGTCCGGGAAGATCCCACATGCTGCGGAGCGGCTGGGCCCGTGAGCCATGGCCCCTGAGACTGCACGTCCAGAGCCTGTGCTCTGCAATGGAAGAGGCCACAACAGTGAGAGGCCCACGAACAGCAAAAAAAAAAAAAAAAAAAAAAGAATAGATTGAAGGGAGACATATGTGAAAGCAGAGAAACGAATTAGGAGTTTAGTGTAACAAGAGAGATAAGAGACCTTGGCTTGGACCAGCAGTGGTATGGAAGGCACGGATTATGCAACCCCCGAAATTCAAGGTGGTTAAGACCCTGTGGAATAACCCCTTGAACAATGGGAGATGGGAGCTGAGAAATAAATTGTTCCACATTTCTTCTCCTGGATCAAGTTTGTCACAATACCCTTCCTTCTCCCTGCCGCACTTTCCTTTTCCTTCACTCCTGTTTTTCTGGGATTACACTCCCTAATAAATATTAGCTTTTTGCCCCAGCGTTTACTTTCTAGGAACCAATGATAAGATAGGAGGAAGTTCAGGAGTTCAGTTTTGGACATATTGGTTTTGACACAAGTGGAGATGCTGAAAAGTCTGTTGGATAAAAATGACTGAAGAGAGATCTGGGCTGGAAGGTATACATGTTGAAGTTACCAGTGTACAGATGGTATATAAAACTCTAAGACTGTATAAACAGGTTATGTAGGGAGGGAGTATGGGTAGAGATGAAAAAACCTAAGGACCAAGCCCTAAGGGCCCTCTAACATTAAGAGGTCAGGGGGAATATGAGTGGTCAACAAAGGAACTTCAGAAAGGATAACTGATGAAATAGAGGAAAACTAGGAGGGTGTGATTCTCTGAAACTCAGGTAAAGGACATATCAAAAAGAAGGGATGATCAACTGTGATAAATGTGCTGATCATGTAAAAATTTCCTTGCAATACGGCATAAAGCAAGTCCCATGACTGTTGATGGAAATATAAGGCTCATTTAATATATGCTACATAGGCACTTTTAAGTCAGGATCATTTAAGAGCCATCAAAATCAGGCAAAATTACTGTATACTTATATTTGTTTCTTATTCTTTTTAATTATGGAACATTTCAAATATATTCAAAAATAAAAAAAAATGTAATGAATCCTCATGGACTCATTGTACAGATTCAAAAATTAGCTATTGATACATACTACATTTCTTGTTTCGAATATCTCCAACTCCCCTCAATTCTTCTGGTAATGTTGTTTGGCTAGAGTAATAATCACTCAAATGTGATGAATAGCAAAGCAAATGTCATGCCTCGGAACTGTGTAAGTGCATTAACGAACCCTTTAGAAGGAGTTTGTAAGGCAATCAGATTTTGAGAACCTCATTTATTTCAACGATTACTAAAGACCAAAAATAGTTGGGTTATCTTCCTGTTTAAGAAGAGGGTTCCTTATTCCATTTACTTCATTGGAGAGGTAAATAGTCGTGATGGTTTTGAACTTATGACTGATTCTCTGCACTTGGCCATCGTCATCCCCAAACACACAGGTTTCTACAGATATTCAGTTATATTTAATCACTCTTTTCAATATCTGTGAATTCAATTCAGGATTATAGGAATACATCTATCTTCATCCACAGCTTAAGTCGCCCTTGTTCCAAGTTGTTGAGAAAGTGATATGTGGGATTTCGTCAGATAAGATTACTCTCATCATTTTTATTCTACTAAGTGCCTCCACTGAAAAGATTTGAGTGGAGAGGGGATTGGCACAGCTCTCAAAATATAACTCACTTCTCCACCATTCCTCTATCACTAACCCACCGACATGCTGAGAAATTCAAGTAATCACTCTTGAGACTGGCCAAAGAAAAACACAAAAATGAGTAATTGGCTACTGAAAGGTCACAAAGAGTAAACCTTTCTTGCCGTGACTTAAATGGGTGGAGCATATTACTAAATATTTCATATCTGCATTTTTAACCACACTGAAATCAATAGAGTAACTTTTAATGAGGTCGATAAAGCATAGAAAAATCATTCCATAATTACCTTAAAATAGTATCAAATTTGGGATTTTAGGTGACATAGACATTGCCAAATTCAGAGCCTTTTTCACTATAGATGTCACTCTCTTGCCATTCTGAAAGAGATTTCTATATCTCTGAGTTGACAAAAGACGGTTGCATCATTTAGAACAGTGATTCCCAAATATTTTTTCTCCTTACCAAGACACACATGAGGGATAATATTCAAAATTTCCCCCACCCCATCAGTCCCAATCATTCCCTAAGACCTGCTGCACGAATAAAAGAGGTCGCCACCTATGCTTGCATCTAAGCCTCTGCTCAGTGGAATACCACTCCTTTCTCTTCTACTGATCTAGATGTGAGGTGAGAATTACTGACTTGGATGATACCTACAAAAAATACAAGTAAGGTCAATCTAATATATACTTGAAAGAGGGGGCCACCTATAGGAAAGGATTTCAGGGGCATTGGGAAATCTCCCTTGTGTATGAGGTAGTACAAGTCTTTGTTTAAAAGCAAAATAGGCAGTCAGCTGAGAGGGCCTAGAAGCAACAACTCCCCAGTAGCAATGAGCACACCTAGCACCCAAATCTTGGTGTCTAATATCATTCTTCATTAAAAGGAATCAAGGCTCCTTGGGAAAATTGCTGATTCTAGGACTGGGGGCAGAGAATATATAAGATAAGCCTGGAGCATCTTAGAGTGCTGAAATATAAGAAAATACTAAACAAACAAACAGACAGCAACATAAAACAATGAGGAGGTTATGTCAGAGGGACAGATGTACCAACGGAAAGAGCTCCCAGTGGTCAAAGGTCGATGAATTTGACCCAGAAAATACAATTGCATTGGATTATTACCCAATGTATAATATAAATATCCATGAGTCCCTGGTGATATAAATAAATGATTGAATAAATAAATAAATGGGAGAAAAAACCAAATATCCCATGCAGAAGCATTCTAAATAATTTTATGTAGATATTTTGGTCTTAATGAAGTGGAGCATAACTACCACTCCTTATGTATGGACTGTGAATAACTACTTTCTTCCAAAGAGGGCAATTTGAAAAGGGAGTGAAGAAAGAACTTTACAGTGGAGAAAGACAAATACTATCTTGAGCCAGATGATCAAGGTCAATATCAACAATGGAAAAGCATACTGATACTCCATATCCTTGTTATGATGTGATGAAAATAGTATTGTATTTCTGTGTTCTTCCTCCCCAAAACACATTACCCCAGTATAAACATGAAAAAAAATCAGATAAATCCCAATTGAGGGACATTCTACAAAATATCTGAATAGTACTACTGAAACTGTCAAGGTCATCAGAAAAAAGGAGAGTCTGAGAAACCACCACAGCCAAAAGGAGCTTAAGGAGACACGATGATGAAATGCAAGGTGGGGTATCCCAGATGGAATCCTGGAACAGAAAAAGGGCATTAAGGAAAATCTGAGGAAATCTGAATAAAATGTGGACTTTAGTTAATAATGATGCATCACTATTGGTTCATTAGTTGTAACAAGTGTATCACAGTCATGGAAAATGTTAATACTAGGGGAATATGGGTGTAGGGTATACAGGAACTTTCTGTACTATCTTTGCAATAATTCTGTAAATCTAAAACTGTTCTAAAATTTAGAAGTGTATTTAAAAGCAAATTGGGAGTTTTAATTGCAGCACTTTTTATAGGGACAAAAACACTGGAAACAAAGTATATGCACATCAATAATGAAATGATTGACTAAATTGTGGTATCATAGACTATTAAACAGCACAGAATATTATGTACTTAAAAGGATGAGTGAGCTCTCTATCAATTGACTTGTAAATATTTCCACTACGTATTTTTAATAAGGAGAGAAAATGCGTGAAAATATGTAACTCTCTTTTTATTTTGTAAAACAGTGAGGAGAAATCCCCATGTAGATATGCTTGTATAATTAAAAGAATAAGGGGAAGGTATGCAAGGATACACACTATATTGTTAGCATTTCTCAGGGTAGGGGAATGGGTGAGAGGAGAGGAAGGAAGAAAGGAGAGATAGCCAGACTGGGGAAATAAGCAGGGCAGGGGAAGTAAGCAGTAATTAATTCAATAATTCATTATATGTATAGCACCTGTATATAGTAGGCTGATGCTCTACAAATAAAATTTTAAATTTGTGAAAACAAAACAAACAGAGCAAATGGAATAGGGGGAGGAAAGAGATCTATTTTAGATTGGCAGGGTTTAATGAGGGTGGGAATGAAAAGGGTGTAAGCAGGGAGAGAGTAGCAGCACTGTAAATAACAGAGTGTCAGACAGTGGAACCGAATTACACCCACTTCTCATTTCTGCCAAGAGCTGTCCAAGGAGGTGAAAATACTGATTATTGCTAAGGGTGTGATCAGAATGATTGCTATTTTTGCCAATATCCTGGGGCTTTTGCCCACCGCAAAGAGACTAAACTTGCTCCCCCAACACTTCCTCCCAATATACATACAAAAGTGATTCTTAGAGCATCAAGAAGGTTCTCTGTTTATATACCACCTTGTTCTCCTGCCCTTTTGAACAATGAGGCCACACCAGGGGCTTCCAAGTGCTTTTGATGAAGAGGTGACATAGCTCTGGCATCAGACAAAGTCCACAGGAAACAAAAATGGAAGGGTCTGCATTTCCAAGAAGGTAAAATCAAACAGTAGAGTGCAGGTCCCTGGTGAGCAAGATCAGACACTTCTAAAATGGCAGTATTGAAGAGTGGTTTAAAGGTCACCTCAGCTATTTACTTCAACACCTAATGCAGTCTCTATCTGAGATTTGAGATCCTAGATCCTGACACTGGGATGGAGGGGGGTAGGAAGGACATATTGTGGAATCGCTGGGGATAAAACAGACTGCTTTTCACTGTAAACTTCTTGCAAGTAGGAACTGTATCTGTGGTATCTTCCCAGAATAGTATATAGGAACACAGGATGACCATGTGCTTATAGGGTCCCATGTTGAATATTTAGATACAGTAGACTCAAATTCACATTGTAAATCCCATAAAGAATTTCACCAGAAGCATTTGAATCTATTTCCCATCAATAAGAAAGGAAAGACCCTGACCTAAATGATACTTTAGGTCATTTTCATAGCCAGATATGCAAAAAAAAAAATTTAATACAGATTTTCCTGTACTAACAATTGGGGTTATGTCCTGATAAACCCATAGTAAGCTGAAAATATCTTAAGTCAAAAATGCATTTAATACACCCAACCTACCGAACATCATAGCTTAGCCCATCCTACCTTAAATGTGGTCAGAACACTTACATTAGCCTACAGTTGGGAAAATTATCTAATTCAAAGCCTATTTTATAATAAAGTATGCATATTTCATGTAATTGATTGAATACTGTACTAAAAGTGAAAAATGGAATGGTTGTATGGGGACAGAGTGATTTTAAGTGTATCAGTTGTTTACCTCATAATCACGTGGCTGACTGGGAGCTGCAGCTTACTGCCTGCCACTGCCCAGCATTATGAGATAATATCATACCGCATATTGCTAGCCCGGAAAAAGTTCAAAATTCAAAATCCAAAGTGAGGTTTCTACTGAATGCGTGTTGCTTTTGCACCATCGTAAAGTTGCAAACTTCTAAGCCCAACCATTGTTAAGTCAGGGACTATCTATATAAGACCCTGGGGCAAGGGTGGAGTTGGGAAATAAATGAATCACAAAATTTTCTGAATTAAATGAGAATACATAGTAAATGGGGATCTTATTTTATAAAAATGTGATAAGAACTTGCTATATTGTTCCAATAAATAATTAGAATTGAATTTACTGAAGCTCCACATGCACTGCAGCCTTTCAAGAATATATCCACTGTATAACATGAGGCACACCCATACACACTCCAGTCCCAATCAAGACTACCACCTGTGACATTGAGCAGTTTTCACACAGCACTTACCTTAAAACACAAGTGTAGAATCCACTGTCTTGCGCCTCAGCTGAGTGAAACCATATTGAATCTTCCTCTTTGCTCATCCTGACCTCTGAAAAGATGATGGGCTCTTCCAAATCACCTTTGTTTTTGTACCACATCAGCCTGAGCCCAGTGCTCTGGGCCATGCTATAGTTGGTACGAATGTAACTGTAGAAAAGGGCACATTTCACTCGGACTGGTTCACCTGCCAAAGCCATGTATGTCTTGAGATCCACTGACCAGTCAATGCAGCCATCCACTGAAAGAAAACCAGATTGGGCATGAGATGCAGTGAGCATTGTTGATAATAATGAGAAGAGCAACAATTATTGCCAACATGTACTGAGGACTTGCTATGAGCTAGACACTGAGTCACGTGCTTTACATAGATACATAGATGACCTCATTCAATCTTCCCAGTGATCCTATGAGATAGATCAGTATCCTTCCTCCTCAGACCTGGGCAAGCAGGATTCCTGCCCTAGCCCTGTGCCTTTGGGGTATTTCCAGTCCTCTGTGGTAAACTTTGGGTTGACTAGATCCTCCAAGGAGCTCCAGCACTCATGCCTATGGGGTTTTCCTGGAGCTCCACAGATAGGTATCAATTCCAGTGGATCACTCCTGCCAGTCACGAGGCATCCGCTTAACAGGATTTTGTGAGATTGGATGGCTACAATGACACTGACGTGTTGATTTTTGGCGACTCGAATTGTTTATATAGACAGGAGCCCCACAAAACAAAGACTTCCTTAGGACCCATATAGAGCCTAGGAGCAGCCCTGAGATTGACCCTTTTATTATTCTTATGTTATAGATGAGAAAACTGAGACTCAGAAAAGTTCAGCAACTTTGCCTATGGACACAGAGCTAATAAGTGGTGGAAAACCAGTCTCTGATTCCCGAGACTGTGTTCTTAACCACTATCCTATACTGCCTCTGCCTGTAATTGTGACAGGAGCCATTGTTTTATTTATTTGCCTTTGAGAAAGTAGATGCCTGGGTTGAAAGCAGTGGATACCTAAAATGATTATTTGCCATTATCTACATGCCAGTTTTCCATGGTATGACCTACTAATAGCGGATATTTAATCACACTTCAATTTCTGTTTTTACCCTTAGGTCTCCCTTGCTGCTCAGCTGGTGTGCGCTCATGGGAATATATTATATTAATGTCAAGTTTAATCAAATAATATTAGGTGGGTAAATCTACCATTAAAGAAAGACATATACAATAAATTCTCTCTTTTCCAGAAGGGTTGGAAATGAGACACTGTGGCTAATTTTATATGCTAATCAATACAATTAGCATAGTTATTCTACCTCCAATTGCTGATTTTCAAAGAATTTCATCAAATTGTGCTACATTATATTACTTGATTACCCTTTATATAAAATAATCCTTTCATAAACTGTATAAACGCTGTCATTTTAAAATTATATGTTTCGCTTATCATTTTGTGAACTGATCTGCTTCCTTTTTTAGATGTTGAGAACTCTGCAACCCAGGGTGTTTATCTTTTAACCTCAGTTGACAGGAAGCTCAGAGCTAAATGCAATGCTCAAGTGAAATAACTATCTTACTTCAGGATTTTGCTTTCTCTACATAAGGGGCTCATGACCTGGGGTTCAAGGACACCCAGGGGCAGAGTGTCTGGATAGACTTCAAGGTTGTGCCTATTTGCATAGCTATACTTTTCTGAGGAGATGTTCCAAGCTCTTTATCAGATCTTCAAAGGGGTCTATGGCCCAAGAAAGTTTTTGAACTCTGTGGTTTCTGATGTCTCTTTGTGACTTCATTTTTCACTGCCTTGCTGCATATGAGCTTTTATTATAAGTTGCCTCAAATCCTCTTATAGTATGTGAAGTATTCATTAGAAATAAATCAATAACCAAATAAATAACTCATCCTAAATTTATAATGAAGGGCATTTGAACTTTGAGTACTCACAGGGCACCAGATGCATCACTATGAATTTTGATGACCATTGTGCACTGTTGAAGTCAAGAAGGTACAACTGAATTAGACTAAGTACGTACTGATCTCTGGCTATCTCTTGGGGGACTTTTATATTCACTCCCAAGTATCAGTTGTTTACCTGTCATTTGTCATTCTCACAACTGTCAAGAACAGAGAGGGGGAAATCTGCTTTCTTTAAACTTTCTGGGTCATGGTGAATTACTGATGATACATCTCTGTATTAAATGCAATTTTAATATTTATTGTTTTATCATCTTTAAATTAATTTTATATTATTCCTTTTTATGGATTATTTGTGATACTGTTCCCATGCATTAACACAACTGAGAGGAAACTGTTTTTTTAGGGAATATATTTTTTCTCATAGCTTTATTTTAAAAGTTGGTTAATAGAAAGAAAATATGGGGATAATTTTTTTAAACTCCTTAATATTCCAGTTTTTGTTTTCTCCTAACCCTAAGATGCACAGCAAGTGTTTCTGAATTAACACATTTGTCTTGGTAAAGTAGCTTCAAAACTCTATAACTACCTGCTAGAAAAAAAAATCTGGAATGTTTTTTCATTTGCACCCTAAATCCCTTTAGTTACTTCCTCTAAACAATCTGTTGCATAATCTATACCTGTACAATGTTTAACAGGCTGGTTTGTCCCATTAGTGACAGGACATGGCTGGTATAGAAAATAATCAAAAATCTGCTCCTAGGACACAACCATCATGTTCAAAGGCAGTTGAAGACATTTAACTGCCATTACAACTAGCTCTGTCATACGGACCTTGCGAGTACACTGAGAATTCATTTCCTTCTAAGTACTAGCTGAGCAAAATGTATTTGACTTCATAAATTTATGGTTCCTTTTCTTCTGTTCCCTAGTTTTAGGTAGCAGAGAGGGAGTCTTTAGTTATAAAGTAGTCAATAGACAGAGAATAGATATTCAATAATAAGGACAACAATTTCCAAACGTTATTCCTTTATTCTTTTCTCTTAGTATAGTCATACCTCAGTATCTGCAGGGGATTGGTTTCAGGAGCCCCATGGATATTAACACCTGTGAATGCTCAAGTCCCTTATATAAAATGACTTAGTAGTAGCATATAACCTACATATACCTTCTGATACACTTTAAATCATCTCTAGATTACTTATAATAGCTAATACAATGTAAATGTGATGTAGTTGTAAATGCAATGTAAAAGTTGCCAGTGTGCAGCAAATTCAAGTTTTTCTTTTTGGAACTTTCTGCAATTTAAAAAAAATATTTTCCATCCACAGTTGGTTGAATACAAGGATCTAGAACCTGCGAATATGGGCAGGGTTGGGGGCGACTGTACTCACAATACATGTTACAATATAATGTATCTCAAGAGACCTCAGGTGATTTTCCCAAAAAAAGTAGACACAGTGTATGATACCAGGGATCCATGAAGGCCCATCTGACACTGAATATTTTCCCATGCTGAACTTTACTCATGAGAAATCCATTCCCATGAGTAAAGGCCTTGTAGCCTTATATCTAGAGAGTATAGGACCACTACTAGATTCCAACAAAGTAGTATGATTTGTTTTTAATGGATTGCTATTCCTAGGAAAACCAACAGAGAGAGGGGCAAGATGGGATGAAATACTACAATGTGGTGCATTTATCTTTAGACTTGGGACTGATGAAACAACTAAAAAGGGCCTACTAAGGTAAGAGGCCTGGAAACTCAGGTGGCAAGGGAACATGATGGGACTGAAACCTTGAGGTTAAGAGAGAAGGTTAAGAGAAAGCAAAAGGGAAGAGATATGGGAACATATGTATATGTATAACTGATTCACTTTGTTATAAAGCAGAAACTAACACACCATTGTAAAGCAATTATACTCCAATAAAGATGTTTAAAACAAAAGAGAAAGCATGAAAGGGCCACAAAAAGTCAGGAAGAGGAGAAAGCTCACATAAAACTCAATTTGCCAAGGGCCATTCCAGGGATCAAAGATGGTGCCATCAGAAGTCACCAGTACAACTCACATTTCTGTCATGAGAAGGAGTTTGTAATACATGCCACACGTTCAGAGCCCTTTGCACTTTGACACTCCAGATATATTTGGCAAATAGGTGAATGAATAGATCTGTGATGCAGCTGACAAGGGAGCACGCTATGGCCAGGTTGGGGACATAGTGGAACTGAGTAGCCCACAGAGGAAGCCCACCTGCAAGCTTGACCTTATCAGCAAGGCCTCTCATTCACAGAGGGATCCAGCCCTATTCTGTTCACAACTCCAGTCGCACCTGTGTAGGTTTGCCCCCGAAAGGCTCCTAAGAAAAGTGGTTTCTGGACAGATTGGCTTCTCCTACAGGTGGTTTGATAACTACGTTTCACTAACCAGCCACAAGTGTAAATAGAGGCACTGTAAGAAGGAAACTAGTTTTCCCCCAAAAAAACAGCAACATTCTGCAGTTGGATAGAAATTTGCTACATAGCAAACCCATCAAAAGCATCAGTGAATGCATGCTTGTCCTCTGCTTCACAATTTCTCAGTATGGCTATAAATATTCCCATCATTCCATTAAAAAATACCTATTTCTAAATTATCCATTCCCTGTTCACTCTTGAGTCTTGTTATGAACAGCAATTCAAGTATTTAAAGAACAATTGTGTTTCTCTAGATGCTCATCTCTGTTCCCTTGATTTAGGTTCCTGTAAGGCTTAAAAATTATTACTCGTAGTTTGGTCTTGTTGGTAGAAATGCTTTAATATCTGAGCTATACAAAACAATTACAATGCAGCAAAGAAAGCCACTTCTTTAAAACCCAGGTCTCTATTTTAATCATTTTCATTTCAAACTGCAAAACAAGTGAATGCTTAAGGAGTTTGACATGAAGATTCAAGAAAAAAAAGGAGCATATGAAACATATAAAGGGACATGCCAATGTCCACGCAATTTATTTTACCAAGAGGAGATTCCTAGGGGTAAAACTAATGCAGTATTCTGGAACGTGCCCTGGATGATGAAAGCAAACATATTTAGCCTGTTTATAGACAAGCCTCGGCTTCCTCCTCAATACATCTGGAAAAGCAAATCCTGTCACACCTACCTGCTGTGAAAACAAAGTCCTGAGGAAAGTTTTTAATCCCTAGAAGGGGATAAGATGTTATTATCAACAACAACAATTATATTATTTTAGAAAAAAAAGAATATTGCATGCAGTAAAATTACAAGCTCTAATGGCTATGTACATTACAGTTTTTATTGGGGGATAGGATATATAGGTATGAATAGGATTGCCAATTTTGGAGTTTTGCCCCAAACTGGGAATCTCTTTAGGTAAAATGGCTAATTAGCATATGAAAATATGCAATCTCCAGATATCTTGATAATGTTCACTACAACTTAAGTCCTTTGCCTGAGATGTACATCCAATATTAGTTTATTATGTGTCCTTGATTAATAAATTGATTTGTAAACCAGGTGTTTTCTGGTAACTATGTCAGCTGTATATATCTCATTCATTTTTATGGCCAGCTCTCCTGTTTGTGAATCAAAGGGGCAATTGTTGGGGGCAATTCATCAAAATACCACTAGAGGGCGGGCTGTCCAAGTTTTTGTGTAGCACGGTAGATTTTCCCCACCTAATTTCTAAAAATAAGGAGTTGCTATCTGCCAATCACTGGTTGCTGAGGAGGGATCACAGCAGCCTCTGGGGATGCGCCCTTGGGGGTGGGTGATAGGGGGAGCCAAAAGTTGAGCATGTAGCTAAGGTCTTGCTCAGATTGGATGACCAGGTTACATACGCCAGGTAAATGACCCAGCTTAGAAAGGTGCAACAGTAGCTACTGGCATTCATTGAGTCCTTAGTGCAAAACAGGTAGGTACTGTGACAGGTGCTTTGCCTGTAGTTTTCTCATTTCATTATCATGTCAACTCCAGGAGGTAGGGACTCTTGCTCTTCTAATTTTACTGAGGAGAAAAGAAAAGCTCAGAGACTTTAAATGACTTGCTCAAGGTCACTCAGGTTGTGATGGCAGAATTTGGACCCCAATGCAGGTGAGTTAGACTCCAGAACCTACGTTCTTAACCACTGTGTGTTCTATATACTGCCTCCTATACTCCTCATCCCAGTCCATGAGACATTAAAATATTAAAATTTGCTTGGTGCTATCCAAATTGTCATATGTATTCCAAATAGCACATCCCTTTTCAGTAGAGCGGACCTTTCCAGCTGAGTAATAGTCTATCCCTAAATAATAACCATCAAATAATGTATGCCAATTATTTACCTCTGAATTATACACAGTTTTTACAGAGTAATGAATTATTAATAATCTGTGTACTTGATTTAACCTCTGAAGATCAGTCCTAAAACTTGGATAAATTATATCTGACCCATATTGACTCATTTAAAATTAAATATCTAAGGATGATCACCCAATTCCTAACATTAGAGTCTAGAAATAGAGTTCTCTGCTTAATATTTGTACTTATTATGTATTATGCCTATTGAATACATTACTCTCCTTATTTCTAATATTTTAATGTGGGAGTTGTACACCTTCTGTTTCTCTCTCAGCTCTCCTTCAAACACATGCCTAAAGACAAAATTCTTTTTATTTATACCCATCACAGTGTACGCCGTCTGCCTCTAGTGGGCAGCCTCCGAGCACAAAAAGTCAAACTCTCCAAGAAGTGAGTGGCCTGTGCCCCAGCTGCTGGACATATGCCTTCATGCCCCCAGCCTGGAAATATGGACAGAGCTGTTTCGTCATTTTAAAAATAAAGTTCTGACAGTGGGGGAAATTTCTTTGATTTTTAAAATTTCATCTGCACATCCGTATCTATCAATAGAGAAACTATCCCCCACTCCAGCTCTATAAATACAATGAATGATTATTGCTTCAGATTTTAAAAAGCATTTCCACATTTTTTATGGATTGGATTATACGCTTTCCTTTCACTCTTTTACCCCCCCCCCCACTGTTCATCAATGGGAAAGTTCTGCCTAAATGAAGTCCTTCATCTCATTTCAACCCAGTTATCACATTTAATAATGGGCTGGCAACCATCTTCCTTACCCTTTCATTACAGGATCTGTACTATGCTTTGTCAAGATCATTCCTTCAATCTTTATCTGACAAATGAGAACCTCAATCATGTTCTGGAGGTGTGGCCACGTGAGGCATTACAACCAACTCTTCAACTCCTGATTACCTCAGGCCTGATGAGCCTCCTTGGGGATTACCCACTAGCCTGAAGCTCTTCTCAAATGCACTGATGTTAATTTGAAGGCTGCAGCTGCAAATGTGTCTGTGGGAGAGAGGATATCAGCACTGCCCACCAACCCCTCTAGCCGACTTTCTGCTACTCTCTCAAATCCAGGATGCTTGCCAGTGAGCTTATCTCCAATGCCAAATCTTCTCTGTCTCTCATGTTCACAGTCATCCAAGCCAAGATTTTTGGAAGCCATCCCTGAATTTTGTTTTCCATTCCAGTCTGTTCTTTAAACTACTACCAAAGTGATGTTTCTGATGTACAAGACCATGTCCCTTTACCACTCAAAACCTGCAGTGGCTCCTGGTACGCAAACCCCTAAACCTAGCTCCCCTGCCTCACCAGTGACTGCCTGTCCTTCCTGTCCTCAGCCACAGCTCTTCAAACACGGTACCCCTCAGTAAATACTCACCACTCCCCGACATGCCATTCACTTATCTGCCATTGTTCTCTGGTTCCTTCCACTTTGCCACTGTGCCTATTGATTGAGATTCTACTTATCTTCCATGACAGCTTTCAAATGCCACGTCGTCCAAAGAACTGCACTTCACTGCCCTGTGTGAATTCTTTCCCCTGCAGTGCTCTGACCACATGTTTGTCTACAGATCTCCTTCCCAGTTAGATGGGTGCCTCATTTCCTTTGAATCTCTAGGACAAGGCCCAGTGCATTGCACATAGTAGGCACTCATTACATCTTTATGGGATGAAATTGTGTGGGGATTTCCACCCCCCAAAATTCACTAATAATCAAAAGTTGTTTGCATGTGTTGACCTTAAGATTCCTCCTACTGCTTCCCACCAGAGCAGGGATGCGTCCAAACTCTGATAGGAACGCTAGGAGCCAGGCTCCAAGGTACAAAATGTGTTCATAATAACAAATGATTGCTACTTTCCCATTAGCTAGCATCACAACAAACAGGAATCACAAAATAAACTCACTGCCATATCCCTGCTCCAGAACTCATGATTCTATGGTAAGTCGATCAAAATCACCAAGTCTATCACCCAAGCCCTTTCAAATCAGGCCCCACCCTATCAAAATGGCTGCCTATCACTTTCCAAGAGAAATGCTCTTGAAGCGGACCTCCTCCCTCACAGAGCTACACTAACCCTCCTTGTTAGGAAGCAGTTATGCTGTGGGCCCTTGCCCATTCAACTCTTTCCTGTCTCCACCCTCATACCACTTCTCCCACTTTCCATGCCTTTCCCAAGCCAAATCTTAGTCAAGTCCTGAGCTTAATTTACCTAGGTGTCAAGTTAGAAATGGCAGCTTGGTTTTCCAACAGTATTGACTAGCACACTAGTCAAGGTCAGAGACTTCTCATGCTTTTTTTTGGTTTGTTTTTTTCTTTTTTTCTTTTCATCTCTCCTCAAACACCTCCCAGACCAGACACTTAGTAGGTCTTACTAAATATAGGTTGATATATTCTCATCTCATGAGACTTAGCTTAATTAAGTACTATTCGAGTGAACTGCTTTGGTTAATTCATTTTTGCATTAGCTGAAGTTTAACCTTTGGATTGTTGAAGATCTTTTTCTGAAAAGTCCGAATACATTTTTTGCCCAAGTAGAGAATCATGATGAGAATAAAATTTTCTGGATTGACTAAGGATTTGTCAGGTCCTTAGGGTCATCACCCTAGACCTTGATGCCAAGACAGTATAAGAATAGAGCCTGGCGGTGCGAAAAGAGCATAGAGCTAGCTGGGGATCTGAAACCCTAGGTTTACATTCCACCTCTGCCTCCTCAAGGAGATACGTGACTTTGGGAAGTCAGTTTCTACTCCCAAAAGAAATGAAGACATTAAACTAGACAAGTTCTAACCCAGCACCAAGAAAACAGATTATATGATGGTTGCTGAGGTCTTTGGTCAAGAAGACCAGCTGCATATGTACTAAATTGGAAAATCTCTCCCTGGCAATCTTCACTTTTTTCTATCTTACTTTCAAAGTTACACAGAAATAAAAAGAGTACTATTACAAACTCCCATGATCTCAGCATCCAAAGTTAATAATGTTAACTTTTTTCCAATTTGCTTTCAGTAGCTTTGTTTTATTAAAGAAATAAAGCATTGCAGATACAGCTAATGTCCCCTTTTAACCACCATACACAGTCCCATCCTTATCTCAAACCCCTGCCTGGATGTGGCCACTATTCCTTCCAACTTTTAGACTCTTACATATATAGGTGGATACCCTGAAGAAAAAATAGTGTAGGGATTAAAAGTTTATGTTACAATAGGGAGTAGAGGTGGGAATAAAAGCCAGTTAACTGAGGGCTCTTATGAGGCGGGTTCTAGTCAACTGAGGTCTAAGAGAGTATACTTACAGCTGCACACACACCCCACACATGTGCAACCTGCACTTCTAACACACAGAGCCTGAGTGGGGACCAACCTCAGAGTCTACAGGGGTTTTCTGCCTGAAGTTAGTTGTTTCCACACCATGTGTGGCCACACAGATTTCAGGATGAGATCTCTGGTCCTGATGGAGTTCTGCTCTGTTGTGGGGAGAGTTCTGATTCACGGCAGAGACACAACTGTTACTCATCAAATATCCAGGCTCTAGAAGTTACAGGCATGAGGCAGGGTACACATCATATGTTCTACACTTGGCTGCCTCTATTTTAAATCAAATTCTGGGTCAACTAGGATATACAGACTCCAAATAAGTGCCCAATAGGGCTTACTCTTATTCTTTAGATAACTTATTTCCCTCTCCATTTCTAAGTTTAGCACACCATTCAGCTACCATAAACCCCTCCTCTTTTTTTTTCACATCTTTATTGGAGTATAATTGCTTTATAATGGTGTGTTAGTTTCTGCTTTATAACAAAGTGAATCAGTTATACATATACATATGTTCCCATATCTCTTCCTTCTTGTGTCTCCCTCCCTCCCACCCTCCCTATCCCACCCCTCTAGGTGGTCACAAAGCACAGAGCTGATCTCCCTGTGCTATGCGGCTGCTTCCCACTAGTTATCTATTTTACGTTTGGTAGTGTATATATGTGTATGCCACTCTCTCACTGCATCCCAACGTACCCTTCCCCCTCCCCATGTCCTCAAGTCCATTCTCTACATCTGTGTCTTTACTCCTGTCCTGCCCCCAGGTTCTTCAGAACTATTTTTTTTTAGATTCCATATATATGTGTTAGCATACGGTATTTGTTTTTCTCTTTCTGACTTACTTTACTCTGCATGACAGACTCTAGGTCCACCCACCTCACTACAGATAACTCAATTTCTAAACCCCTCCTCTTAACAAACAGTGGAAGCCCTCTACAGGTTCTGACTATCAGGGCACTGTGAAGATTAAATACATTAATGTACTTCAAGTCCTTAGAACTAGAACAAACGGTGACTTGCACACATACAATGATCAGTAAATCTTTCCTTTACGACCTCAACTACTACTATTTCTTCTTTTAATTATATATCTATTTTTTAAATTATTCTATTGTACTTCTCAAGTCTTTACATACAACAATATACATTATTTCAATGAAAATTGTCCTTTACACCATCTTTATATTAAAGTTAGGTCATTAAATTGTTTTATAATTAAATTGTTTTTTTCAAATTTGGGGCATAGGTAAGTCATATTACTTATAAATTTCATTTCAGGACAGTAAAGGGCCATTAAATCATATTTTAGCATGATATATATGTTTCAATATTAACTGTATATAATTGTATAGAGTAATATGTGTGTATCACTCTACACTACTATAATATGTATACTTGCTATATTATAACAATATTATATTATTGAAGACTGCATATATTTATATGTATAGATTATATATACATTTACTCTATTACAGATTGCTTATCGTAGTTTATAAATTTGCATATATTTATATGGGTTTATTTTAAGTTTATGTAGTTATATAATGTGTATTTATAATATAAAATAAATATCTGTAACTAAATATATATAATTATATTTATATGTTTATTATAATAGGTTGAATAATATGAAATTGCTGTTTAAGTCAAAAAGATCAAATACTGGGACTTCCCTGATGGTGCAGTGGTTAAGAATCCACCTGCCAATGCAGAGGACACAGGTTCGAGCCCTGGCCCTGGAAGATCCCACATGCCGTGGAGCAACTAAGCCCGTGCGCCACAACTACTGAGCCTGCACTTTAGAGTCCACGAGCTACAACTATTGAAGCCTGTGTGCCTAGAGCTCGTGCTCCGCAATAAGAGAAGCCGCCGCAATGAGAAGCCCCCGCTCGCTGCAACTAGAGAAAGCCTGTGTGAAGCAACAAAGACCCAATGCAGCCAAAAATAAATAAATAAATTTATTTAAAAAGACCAAATATTGACAACTTCATATGATTCATCCTAATATATATCTTATATAAGATGTCATAAATTCAAATAAACGTTTGTTATATAAAATTGCAACTATCCTCAAAAGAGAGAGTAGAACCAGATAGAGTTGAGAACTACTCTGTTAGTTGGTTAATATTGTTATTATTTGTCATTACAAACTGGTCCATGTTAGGGCCCTTCAGATAGTTCATAAAATCAGCAGAGCTTCTTTTAACTCCAGGCCTTTGCAATGGCTGTGCCCTATGCCTAGTACACTGTTCCCTCAGACATCCACATGGCTCATTGGCTACCAACCTCCTTCACTTATCTGTTCAAATAATTTCAGGGTGAGGAGAATTTACTGATTCCAGGATTGATCAGACAAAGGAGTGTGTAGCTTGATAACCTCCTCCAACTCACTTCATCTCCAGAAGAACCTTCCAGACCCTGAGCATTTCCTTTCCTTCCCCCATCTCTCAAGTGCATCTGATCCCTATCCACTTGCAAAAGAATTTGTGGTCTGTACTGTGAACCCCTGCCTCCCCCAGGTAGTGTCCAGGAAAGGAGGAAGGGTGGTAATGGAAGGGGGAAACAGGTTTCCCTCTCTGTCTATACCCAGTTGTTCCCCCCACCCCCAGTGTGGTCCTCCAGTCCACCTCTGTGGCTGGGGGCAGTGGCAGCCTTGGGGCACCTGGAAGTGCCCATTAGTGGGTTAGTCCACGTGGCCTTGAGGAAGAAATGTCCATGGCTTTGGTTCCATGGAGTGCCACTCCTCAGTGACTACCAGAGGATAGCACTTTCTGGGGATAGATGCAGAGGGTCACTGTGAGCTGAGGGGATGCTGGCAGGGTGTCAAAACCGGTGCCTGCACTCCAAGTGACTGGGAGGTACTGTGCAGTGCAGGTACTTACCTATAGCATTGATATGGCCTAGGTGGTGCTCAAGGGGGTGCCACCCACTGTGGAGCTGGCCCTGCCTTCCCTGCCAGGGAAATAGCCGAGTTCAAAGCACTTTCTGGGTTCCTGGGTATAGACTGTACCTGCAAAGTGTTAGCACCATTATCATAGTTTCACTACCTAGGATGCTGGTCTTTGCCTCACAGAAATGGGTATGGTTACAGGACATCCTACAATGTTGCTATATGCATTTAGGTTAACATTAGAGGATTAATATATGTCTCAGTGTACAGGTACTGATTGTCCCCAGGGTAAAAGGGGCATAATTATTGCATATCCATAATATTATTATTTATAATTCTACAATATTATAATGTTATAATATTAGCCAGGACGCACCACCAGGGAGGCTTGTGTTATGCTTTACTTGCTGTTAACTGGGGATAATTACTGTGCATTATTATTACTTGTGTTTACATTATTGTAAATTACTTATATTATTTAATTATTTTACCTTTATAATACCCATTATTATAATTAAGGTCATAATTAAATGATTATATGATTAATCATTATAATGATTAATAGTAATAGTAATACAATCACAATTGTATTACTATGTATACCATAATTGTATTAAGTATTACAAGTATTATAGTATTATAGTAAGTGTAACACAGGTTAATAATTTAGTAATAAATATAATTAGTAATAAATTAATTCTGTACTGCTAAGAAACACTGCTGTACCATATTGCGAAGAAACCTTTTATCTCATCAGAATCAGGATAACTGAGGTAGAGCATTAACGCAGTTACTTGCATTATTGTGATATTTTTAAAACACTATAATAACTACCACTCCTGGTAATGCTTGTGTGGTATTTTCTTCCTGGGAAATGGCATAATTATATCACATAGTTAATGTTGTTATTGCTGTTGTTGTTGTTTTTATTATCACTAATGTTATTTTATCATCTATCTTAATGATGGACACCAATATACAAATAATGGTATTATCTGTTCCTGCCTGTGAAATGGAGATGATTTTGGAATATTGATAATTTACATTCTATTGACATTATAGTCATAATTAATACCACTACTGAGAATCTTGGCATGCATATGTAAAATGGACATAATTTTGAGGCATCATTGATACTGTTATTATTTGCACTTACGTTAGTGCTAGAGTCACAATTACTATTAGGAATGAGTATTTCTTGTAAACTATGGAGAAATTCACACCTCAGAGGGTTTTTGTCAGACTTAAATGACTTTGAACTTGGTACACAGTTGTAAGGATAATAATATTAATAATAGGAGAGTTTAACTCCTTACTGTGTATCAGGCACTGCTTTAAGCACTTTACATGCATTGACTCATTTAGTTGTCACAACAACCTTATAAGTAAGATAGGTAGTATAGACATGCCCAGTTTACATCTGTGCAAACTGGGACTCAGAGAGGTTAAATGTCTTGCCTGACATTCCACAGCCAGTTTGAGTCCATGTTCCATTCTTTTAACCACTACTACTCTCTTGGGTATTAATGGGAATAATTATCACATGTAACTAATAATTTTAGGCAAGTTATAATCTTATTATTATGATGTATCAGACAAGAATGAGGATTTCTTTCTTTTTCATCATAAAACGGTCACAGGCACAGGCAGTGGCTAGTGTTGGAGGTTCTAATGTTGGGGATCCAGGCAGGGGTGGGATGACCAGTATAAAGAGGGGCTGAATCTCTCCCTCCTGATGTTGTCAGGAGACTCATTTAAAGTAGCTCAAGCCAAAAGTACCTGGTACAGTGTTGGTGCACAATAAATGCCTCTCAAAAATTTGTTAATCCTTCATTATAGCCCTTAGCTCCTAGTAGCCCAGGTGAAAAGTGTGAGCAAATTTTAAAAAGGAGAAATGCAAAGGAAAGATATTATTCCCGGTGCTCAGTCAGTGAGTGTTCTTTTCTCTCTCCATCTGTGGCAGCCACCCTCTCCACTTTATCCACCTGCCCTGCCCTCCCTGCCCAAAGGACAACTCATCATGTCAACAGTCTATTGTTCATGGCTGTTTATGTAGCTAGTATTTGACATCACACAGTGGTACAAGGTTTCTAGGCTGCATGTGTCCGATATGTACTTGGATAAGGCCCAGCTCAATTGATGTAGCCTGGAAGACTATGGGGGGAATGGAATGAGTCTCATTCCCTGGGGCACTGAAGAGATGAATGATGATGATGTCTGGGTGAATGAGGAATTGAGAGAAGGAAGAGGGGAGATTTGTTAATGGATAGAGTTTGTCAGCAAGAGTTCCCTCTAGGAGTGGTGGGAGGTTGAATGTGAGACTTACCAATAGGATTGGTTAGAAGTCTGCTTAAGAAGCAGTCAGAACCCCAGGTACACCACCCCAACATCAGTTCCACACACTAGTAGAAGGCTGGATAAAAGATCTCTAGAGGGTAAAACAGAAAGGGTGTGATTTACATGGGCATACCTACCCACACCAGGCCACGGTTTCCTGTTAATGATTATTTATCTGCCACTGAGATTGGGCATTTCACAGAAACTTTGAAAGTAACAAAGCCCAGACTGCCAGGGTTCGGACCACTGGGACAAAGAGCCCCAGATTCAGAACCCCTTCCCTACACCAGACCATGGAGGCCTGACCACTTATTTCCCCTCCTGCATGACCCCTGGAAAACCAGAGTTAGATGCCAGAGACCACATTTTCTTGTTGGTCTCTGCTTTGCTTCTGGCTCTGTCCCAAACCACTCCTGAATAAGCCTGCAGTTTTTACCTACTGTATCTCTAGCTCATTAAATGTGACTCAGACAAAGATGTGATCCTGGACACCAGATATGTCCCTACCACATAGGTCTCACCATGCAATTCCAGAGGGGCAAGGAATGACCCCATTTAAGTGGCTAGGTGGGGAGGAAGGCTTTTCATACTCTTTTTTTAGGAGACTTGGGAATGGGAGAATCTTAAGTCCCAGAACCCTGCGAGCCCTCCTGACCCATTTCTCCCTCTTTCAGTCCTCACCTCCAGTCATTGTAGCTCAATTTCTGGGGCCCATCAATATCACTAGATCATAAGTTGTTAAGAGATAACCATTGCCAGTGTATGTCTACCATCTTCTCCCTACATCCATCTCCCCAGCCAGAACATAAGCTCCTGGACCCTGCTTTGGCTGAGGGTGTGGGGTAGGTCTTTGGAGCCTGATGTTCCTAGTGAAATCCTAATTCCCTGCCCCCGAAACCCATAAACTCTCTTGTAGTACAATGACCCCCCAAAAGATGCCCCAGCCTCATCCTCAGAACCTGTGAATAGGATGAAATATCACTTACGTGATAATGTTATGTTATACGGCACAGTTGACCATAAAATAGAGAGATTATTCAGATGGACCTGATCTAATCACATGGGGGCTGAAAAGCAGCGTGTTTTCTCCAGCTATAGCAGAAGGTGGAGTCAGAGAAACCTGAAGTGTGAAAAGCACACGATGCAGGATTGCTGGCTTTGAAGATGGAGGGGGCCACTTGAGAAGGAATGACACCAGCCTCAAGGCACAAAAAGTGGCTCCCAACTGACAGCTAGCTCAGTCCTCCAGTCAGCAAGAACTGGATTCGCCAGTACCCTGAATGAGCCTCCATCCAAGAGCCCAGCTCGGGTGACATTTGACTTTGGCCTTGTGAGACCCTAAGCGGAAAACTCAGGTGAGCCCAGCTGGACCTACCAAACAGTGAGTTAATAAATAGGGGCTGTATTAAGCTGCTAAAAAATTTGGGGTAATCGGTGATGGCAGGGGTAGAAAACTAACATAACTTCTTAATCCCTACCCCTTTTCTTTTCCCTTCACAGATTATTAGGGCCCTGAGGAGGCCTCACACATCAGCTCCTCTCCTGGTCCATCCAGGAGGATGTCTGGTTTTGTCCATAAGGTAATGTCCCCAGCCTCTTGCCCTTGCTGCCTTTGCCCTGCTCAAACTCTTTGGCCTCAGGTCTTCCACACATACATTTCATCCACCGAGTACTCTCCAACTGTCCTGCCAGGACTGCCAAGCACAGCTGATGCTCTCCTCACCCGAGGGCATCCAGGCCTTCTGGTACTGATGGTTGGCAGACCACAGGGTGTTCTTGTCCTGGGGCACACCGTGCTCACCCTCTCAGCATGGTCTCTGCCCCTCTCCAGGATCCTTGGGGGTTGGGAATAGGCAATTCTCAAAAACACAATAAGGTATACTTTTGTTTGAGCTTAGCCGAGATAGGGTCTCCTGGAAAGGATGTGACAATTCTGTGAATGTGTCCTTCCCAGGTGATCCCACAGCCTCAGGGGCTGCCCCCTGTGACTTCCAGCTGTCCCTGATCCCTCTAGCTCTCTTCAGGTCCCTGTTGTTTCCCCCTTTTCAGGATAGAGGATAAGGACAAGAGGTAGTGGAGGGGGGAGCACTGTGGCCCTTCCACCCACAGGTGCTGCCCTGCCTCCATTGCCCAACCTCATGCTCCAAAGCCAGTAAAGCATGCTGCCTATGGGTGGATGCATGCATGAACTACCCCATCAGCTAAACAATGCCACATGCTTTAGCTGCCTACCCAAGAGGCCTGGGAAATATGACAAGATCCTCATAGATCCCAGTTGTCAGCTTCACACTTGACTAAAGACTCACCAAGACTGGCTCCCTTCGCAATGATGATCATCTTATTATTATTACTTGCGGGACAGCAAACAGCATGAACATCAGCATATTTGCATAGGTTTCCGTGTCCCTCAACTCCCACAGGAATGACACAGAACAGTCCAGGAGGCTGCTGTGTAACAGAGTCGAGGAACACTGAGCTTGGGGAATCCACTAATCCACAGCAAGCAGCAAGCCCAGTCTTTACCCTGAGAGAGATTTTACCACATTCCTTAAGGTTGTGTGTTGCAAACAGTACTGAGAAATGGTCCAGGTAAAGGACCTCAATGCCTTGCATTCTTGGCATCCCCAGCAAGATGTGTGGGAGCATGAGAGTCTCCCCCAACAATTATCCTTCAATAAAATTTCCCCCCCAAAAAATACCCTGACTGACAACACCCCCCACCATTAACAAATCTTCCTCCTCCTCTCAACTCCTCATTCAATTCTTTCTTCTCTCTTTCACCCACTGCCTACACGCCCGGTGCTATTCCTTTTCCAAATGGTTCTCTCTCTCCTCATCCCAGCCAGGGCATGAACTCTAAGCCAGAGAACGCGCTGGATTCAGAGAGATCTGGGATTGGACACTGTAACATTGTGAACCCTGTGGAAAGATTTCCCGAAACATGAATCACCTGTGGTGGTGGCAGCCAGGGAGGGGCATTCCCTGTTGCCCCAGCACTAGCCTCCACCCTTCAGTATTTGTATGTGCCAGTCAGACATAAGCAGGTAGGCAGGCCAGGAGAGCCGGGGTAGAGAGTAGAGGGAGCATGCTCAACAGGGTCTGCCCAGGCCACACTCACACATGCATACACACAGAGATGCTGACTATTTTAGTTAGCATGCAGCTTAGCATGCTTGCAGCCTAAATAGGAACAAATGGGGATATAGGGACCAGTGTCCCCAGGTATGCTCCCTAACATATGTTGGAGGCTAGATCACCTTCATCCACAGACCCCCCAAAATACAGGGCAGTGGAAAGAGACTACCTCTCAAAATACAAACCTAGCCTTATCCTCTGTGCTGCAGAAATATAGGGAGTGAGGGGACAAAGGGAAGATGAGGAGCAAGCTGGCCTGGGGGGAGCCCTGTTGTTTCTGCCATGTACCATGAGCCCCACCTTCTTCCTTACTTCTGCAAGCCTGTGCTTCAGTTTCCATATCAGCAAAACAGAAATAATATCTGTGCCTACTTCATAGAGTCATTGTGAGGACTTAAAGATGAATACATGTCAGGCACTTAGAACACACAGTACCTAACACCTAGTAAATACTCAATAAGTATTAGTTATGGTTAATAGTAGTGATAATAAATATAATTTGATTTATAACTATAGCAGTGATGATTATTATCAGTAATATAATTTATGATATTTGAAATAATGTTTAACGTTAGAAATGGTACTGCATATTATTAGAAATAATATATAATAGCAGTAGTGATAATTCAATTCTCACTGGTAACCATAACAACTCATTATCTTGCTAATCCCCCCCTTAAGATGTTATAAATTCTTATACTCGTTTGTAATTTCTCCTATTATGATGATATTTGCATAGTACATATACAAAAGATTCAAACGACTCTCTCCCTTTTTTACATATCTCTTTGGATGGGGTCACATTTAGCAAGCTGCATGGAAACTTTCTGTAACAAGGCAGAAGCTGTGGCTATGTCATTTATGACACTGACTTCAATATAATGAGGTGGCTGGGAATGGGGACCGGAAGTGGACTCGTTTGTATCTGCTGACTTTCAAAGATGCAGCTTACAAAGCTCTTCCCAACTGTGCCTGGAAATCAGCTCAATTTATAGGAGGAACAAGCAGAATCCTGCCCCCCGCACCACAACATCTATCTATTAGGTCTTGTTCAGTTTGAGAGGCACTGAAAACCTTCCCAGCCAAAGGGATTTACCTGGGTTTATCTCCTCTGTGTCACATTTTATAGTGTTTGGAATCATGCCGTTTTACTGAATTAGAATGTCTTGCTCCCTAGGAGTAGTGTCAAACCTCCTAACAGAGATATTATATATGAGCACAAATTCCTTAATCTGATTAACCCATTACTCTCTATCATCACCCAGCACAAACCTATTGATAAAATATGACCCTGAATAGTTTTGATTAAGTAGAGATGCGAGTAGGAAAAAGGAAAGGGGTACTTGGCCTTTGGGTGTTTTCTGGCCCTTAGTAAGTCATATCATCACCAAAGAGTGGTATGGCAGTTAGATGGTAGAGGCCAAAGGGCACAACACTTGAGGATATCTGGGTTTGATCCCATTTTATAATCTGTAAAATGGAGATACTAGCTCTACTTACTGTACAGACTTGATGTAAAGATCCAGGAAGTGGACCTGAAGGGAAGAATCTTTATTAAGTCCTTACCAGGTATCAGGAACCACTGCTAGGTGACTATGACGGTTAATTTTATGACTGGGCTGCAGATTGCCTAGCCATATGGTCAAACATTATTCTGGGTGTGTCTCTGAGGGTGTTTCTGGATAAGATTAACATTTTTTTTACATCTTTAATGGAGCATAATTGCTTTAAAATGGTGTGTTAGTTTCTGCTTTATAAAAAAGTGAATCAGTTATACATATACATATGTTCCCATATCTCTTCCCTCTTGCGTCTCCCTCCCATCCTTCCTAACCCACACCTCTACGTGTTCACAAAGCACCGAGCTGATCTCCCTGTGCTATGCAGCTGCTTCCCACCAGCTATCTATTTTACGTTTGGTAGTGTATATATGTCCATGCCACTCTCTCACTTTGTCAGAGCTTACCCTTCCCCCTCCCCATATCCTCAAGTCCATTCTCTAGTAGGTCTGTATCTTTATTCCTGTCTTACTCCTAGGTTCTTCATGACATTTTTTTTCTTAGATTCCATATATATGTGTTAGCACACGGTATTTGTCTTTCTCTTTCTGACTTACTTCACTCTATATGACAGACTCTAGGTCCATCGACCTCACTACAAATAACTCAATTTCGTTTCTTTTTATGGCTGAGTAATATTCCATTGTATATATGTGGCACATCATCTTTATCCATTCATCCAATGATGGACATTTAGGTTGTTTCCATCTCCTGGTTACTGTAAATAGAGCTGCAATGAACATTTTGGCACATGACTCTTTTTGAAATATGGTTTTCTCAGGGTATATTCCCAGTAGTGAGACTGTGGGGTCATACGGTAGTTCTATTTGTAGTTTATTTAAGGAACCTCCATACTGTTCTCCATAGTGGCTGTACCAATTGGCATTCCCACCAGCAGTGCAAGAGTGTTCCCTTTTCTCCACACCTTTTCCAGCATTGATTGTTTCTAGATTTTTTGATGATGGCCATTCTGACGGTGTGTGATGATATCTCATTGTAGTTTTGATTTGGATTTATCTAATGATTAATGATGTTGAGCATTCTTTCATGTGTTTATTGGCAGTCTGTATATCTTCTTTGGAGAAATGTCTATTTAGGTCTTCTGCCCATTTTTGGATTGGGTTGTTTGTTTTTCTGTTATTGAGCTGCATGAGCTACTTATAAATTTTGGAGATGAATCCTTTGTCTGTTGCTTCATTTGTAAATATTTTCTCCCATTCTGAGGGTTGTCTTTTGGTCTTGTTTATGGTTTCCTTTGCTGTGCAAAAGCTTTGAAGTTTCATTAGGTCTCATTTGTTCATTCTTTTTAATTTCCATTTCTCCAGGAGGTGGGTCAAGAAGGATCTCGCTGTGATTTATGTCATAGAGTGTTCTGCCTATGATTTGCCCTAAGAGTTTGAGAGTTTCTGGCCTTATATTTATGTCTTTAATCCATTTTGAGCTTATTTTTGTGTATGGTGTTAGGGAGTGTTCTAATCTCATACTTTTACATGTAGCTCTCCAGTTTTCCCAGCACCACTTACTGAAGAGGCTGTCCTTTTTTCACATTCATGGTTCCTTTAACAAAGATAAGGTGACCATATGTGCGTGGATTTATCTCTGGGCTTTCTATCCTGTTCCATTGATCTATATTTCCTTTCTTGTTCCAGTACCATACTATCTTGATTACTGAAGATTCGTAGTATAGTCTGAATGTCAGGGAGCCTGTTTCCAACAGCTCCGTTTTTCGTTCTCAAATTGTTTTGGCTATTTGGGTCTTTTGTGTTTCCATACAAATTGTGCATTTTTTTTGTTCTAGTTCTGTGAAAAATGCCAGTGGTAGTTTGATAGGGATTGCATTGAAGCTGTAGATTACTTTAGGTAGTAGAGTCATTTTCACAATGCTGATTCTTCCAATCCAAGAACATGGTATATCTCTCCATCTATTTGTATCATCTTTAATTACTTTCATCAGTGTCTGATAATTTTCTGCATACAGATCTTTTGTCTCCTTAGGTAGGTTTATTCTTAGATATTTTATTCTTTTTGTTGCAATGGTAAATGGGAGTGTTTTCTTGATTTCACTTTCAGATTTTTCATCATTAGTGTACAGGAATGCCAGAGATTTCTGTACATTAATTTTGTATCCTGCCACTTTACCAAATTCATTGATTAGCTCTAGTAGTTTTCTGGTAGCATCTTTAGGATTCTCTATGTATAGTACCATGTCATCTGCAAACAGTGACAGCTTTACTTCTTTTTTTCCAATTTGGATTCCTTTCATTTCCTTTTCTTCTCTGATTGCTGTGGCTAAAACTTCCAAAACTATGTTGAATAAGAGTGGTAAGAGTGGGCAACCTTGTCTTGTTCCCGATCTTAATGGAAATGCTTTCAGTTTTTCACCACTGAGGACGATGATGGCTGTGGGTTTGTCATATATGGCCTTTATTATGTTGAGGAAAGTTCCCTCTATGCCTACTTCCTGCAGGGTTTTTATCATAAATGGGTGTTGAATTTTGTCGAAAGCTTTCTCTGCATCTATTGAGGTGACCATATGGTTTTTCTCCTTCAATTTGTTAATATGGTGTATCATGTTGATTGATTTGCGTATATTGAAGAATCCTTGCATCCCTGGGATAAATCCCACTTGATCATGGTGTATGATCCTTTTAATGCGCTGTTGGATTCTGTTTGCTAGTATTTTGTTGAGGATTTTTGGATCTATGCTCATCAGTGATATTGGCCTGTAGTTTTCTTTCTTTGTGACATCCTTGTCTGGTTTTGGTACCAGGGTGATGGTGGCCTTGTAGAATGAGTTTGGGACTGTTCCTCCCTCTGCTATAGAGTTTGAGAAGTATAGGTATTAGCTCTTCTCTAAATGTTTGATAGAATTCGCCTGTGAAGCCATCTGGTCCTGGGCTTTTGTTTGTTGGAAGATTTTTAATCACAGTTTCAATATCAGTGCTTGTGATTGGGCTGTTCATATTTTCTATTTCTTCCTGATTCAGTCTTGGCAGGTTGTGCATTTCTAAGAATTTGTCCATTTCTTCCAGGTTTTCCATTATATTGGCATAGAGTTGTTTGTAGTAATCTCTCATGATCTTTTGTATTTCTGCAGTGTCAGTTGTTACTTCTCCTTTTTCATTTCTAATTCTGTTGATTTGAGTCTTCTCCCTTTTTTTCATAATGAGTCTGGCTAATGGTTTATCAATTTTGTTTATCTTCTCAAAGAACTAGCTTTTAGATTTATTGATCTTTGCTATCATTTCCTTCATTTCTTTTTCATTTATTTCTGTTCTGATCTTTATGACTTCTTTCCTTCTGCTAACTTTGGGGTGTTTTTGTTCTTCTTTCTCTAATTGCTTTAGGTGCAAGGTTAGGTTGTTTATTCGAGATGTTTCCTGTTTCTTAAGGTAGGATTGTATTGCTATAAACTTCCCTCTTAGAACTGATTTTGCTGCATCCCATAGGTTTTGGGTCATCGTGTCTCCATTGTCATTTGTTTCTAGGTATTTTTTGATTTCCTCTTTGATTTCTTCAGTGGTCGCTTCGTTATTAAGTAATGTATTGTTTAGCCTCCATGAGTTTGTATTTTTTACAGATCTTTTCCTGTAATTGATATCTAGTCTCATAGCGTTGTGGCCAGAAAGGATACTTGATACAATTTCAATTTTCTTAAATTTACCAAGGCTTGATTTGTGACCCAAGATGTGATCTATCCTGGAGAATGTTCCCTGAGTACTTGAGAAAAATGTGTATTCTGTTGTTTTTGGATGGAATGTCCTATAAATATCAATTAAGTCCTTCGTGTTTAATGTATCATTTAAAGCTTGTGTTTCCTTATTTATTTTCATTTTGGGTGATCTGTCCATTGGTGAAAGTGGGGTGTTAAAGTCCCCTACTATGAATGTGTTACTGTCGATTTCCCCTTTTATGGCTGTTAGTATTTGCCTTATGTATTGAGGTGCTCCTATGTTAGGTACATAAATATTTACAATTGTAATATCTTCTTCTTGGATCAATCCCTTGATCATTATGTAGTGTCCTTCTTTGTCTCTTCTAATAGTCCTTATTTTAAAGTCTAATTTTTTCTGATATGAGAATTGCTACTCCAGTTTTCTTTTGGTTTCCATTTGCATGGAATATCTTTTTCCATTCCCTCACTTTAAGTCTTTATGTGTCTCTAGGTCTGAAGTGGGTCTCTTGTAGACAGCATATATATGGGTCTTGTTTTTGTATCCATTCAGCCAGGCTGTGTCTTTTGGTGGGAGCATTTAATCCATTTACATTTAAGGTAATTATCGATATGTATGTTCCTATTCCCATTTTCTAAATTGTTTTGGGTTTCTTATTATAAGTCTTTTCCTTCTCTTGTGTTTCTTGCCTAGAGAAGATCCTTTAGCATTTGTTGTAAAGCTGGTTTGGTGGTGCTGAACTCTCTCAGCTTTTGATTGTCTGTAAAGGTTTTAATTTCTCCATCAAATCTGAATGAGATCCTTGCTGGGTAGAGTAATCTTGGTTGAAGGTTTCTCTCCTTCATCACTTTAAATATGTCCTGCCAGTCCCTTCTGGCTTGCAGAGTTTCTCCTGAAAGCTCAGCTGTGAACCTTATGGGGTTTCCCTTGTGTGTTATTTGTTGTTTTTCCCTTGCTGCTTTTGATATGTTTTCTTTGTATTTAATTTTTGACAGTTTGATTAATATGTCTTGTTTGATTAATATGTGTCTTGGCATGTTTCTCCTTGGATTTATCCTGTATGGGACTCTCTGAGCTTCCTGGACTTGATTAAATAATTCCTTTCCCATTTTAGGGAAGTTTTCAACTATAATCTCTTCAAATATTTTCTCAGTGCCTTTCATTTTCTCTTCTTCTTCTGGAACCCCTATAATTCGAATGTTGGTGCACTTCATGTCGTCCCAGAGGTCTCTGAGACTGTCCTCAGTTCTTTCATTCTTTTTCCTTTATTCTGCTCTGCAGTAGTTATTTCCACTATTTTATCTTCCCGGTCAGTTATCTGTTCTTCTGCCTCAGTTATTCTGCTATTGATCACTTCTAGAGTATTTTTCATTTCATTTATTGTGTTGTTCATCATTGCTTGTTTCATCTTTAGTTCTTCTAAGTCCTTGTTAAATGTTTCTTGCATTTTCTCTGTTCTCTTTCCAAGATTTTGGATCACCTTTACTATCATTATTCTGAATTCTTTTTTCAGGTAGACTACCTATTTCCTCTTCATTTGTTAGGTCTGTTGGGCTTTTTTCTTGATCCTTCATCTGCTGTGTGTTTTTCTGTCTTCTCATTTTGCTTATCTTACTGTGTTTGGGGTCTGCTTTTTGCAGGCTGCTGGTTCGTAGTTACCATTGTTTTTGGTGTCTGTCCCCATTGGCTAAGATTGGTTCAGTGGGTTGTGTAGGCTTCCTGGTGGAGGGGACTTGTGCCTGGGTTCTGGTGGATGAGGCTGGATCTTGTCTTTCTGGTGGACAGGTCCACGTCTGGTGGTGTGTTTTGGGGTGTCTGTGGACTTATTATGATTTTAGGCAGCCTCTCTGCTAATGAGTGGTGTTGTGTTCCTGTCTTGCTAGTTCTTTGCCATAGGGTGTCCAGCACTCTAGCTTGCTGGTCGTTGACTGAAGCTGGGTGTTGGTTTTTAGATGGAGATCTCTTGGACATTTTCGCCATTTGATATTACGTGGAGCTGGGAGGTCTCTTCTGGACCAGTGTCCTGAAGTTGGCTCTCCCACCTCAGAGGCACAGCAGTGACTCCTGGCTGCAGCACCAAGAGCTTTTCATCCACACAGCTCACAATAAAATGGAGAAAAAGCAGAAAGAAGGAAGGAAAGAAAGAAAGAAAGAAAGAAAGAAAAATGATAAAAGAAAACAAAATAAAATAAAATAAAATAAAGTTGTTAAAATAAAAAAAATAATTATTAAGAAAAAAATTTTTTTAAAAAGTAAAATAAAAAAAAAAATACAGCAGACGGATAGAACCCTAGGGTAAATTGTGAAAGCAAAGCTATAAAGACAAAATCTCACACAGAAGCATACACATTCACACTCACAAAAAGCGGAAAAGGGGAAAAAATAATAAATCTTGCTCTCAAAGTCTCCCTCCTCAATTTGGGATGATTTGCTGTCTATTCAGGTATTCCACAGATGCTGGGTACATCAAGTTGATTGTGGAGATTTAATCCTCTGCTCCTGAGGCTGCTGGGAGAGATTTCCCCTTCTCTTCTTTGTTCGCACAGCTCCTGGATCTCAGCTTTGTATTTGGCCCCGCCTCTGCATGTAGGTCGCCTGAGGGCGTCTGTTCTTCGCTCAGGCAGGAAGGGGTTAAAGGAGCAGCTGGTTCGGGGGCTCTGGCTCACTCACTCAGGCCGGGAGGAGGGAGGGGTTCGGATGCAGAGCGAGCTTGCAGCGGCAGAGGCCGGCGTGATGTTTTACCAGCCTGAGGCGCGCCGTGCGTTCTCCTGGGGAAGTTGTCCCTGGATCCCGGGACCCTGGCATTGGCGGGCTGCACAGGCTCCCTGGAAGGGAGGTGTGGATAGTGTCCTGTGCTCGCACAGAGACTTCTTGGTGGCAGAAGCAGCAGCCTTAGCCTCTCATGCCCGTCTCTGTGGTCTGTGCTGTTAGCCGTGGCTCGCGCCTGTCTCTGGAGCTCCTTTAAAAGCAGCGCTCTTAATCCCCTCTCCTCGTGCACCAGGAAACAAAGAGGGAAGGAAAAGTCTCTTGCCTCTTCGGCAGGTCCAGAATTTGCCCCGGACTCCCTCCTGGCTACCCGTGGTGCACTAGCCCTCTTCAGGCTATGTTCACACTGCCAGTCCTCTCCCTGCGCTCTGACGGAAGCCGGGGCCTCAGCTCCCAGCTCCGCCCACCCCGGCGGGTGAGCAGACAAGCCTCTCGGGCTGGTGAGTGCCAGTCAGCACCGATCCTCTGTGCGGGAATCTCTCTGCTTTGCCCTCTGCACCCTTGTTGCTGAGCTCTCCTCCGCGGCTCCTAGCTTCCCGCCTCCGCCACCCGCAGTCTCCACCGTGAAGGGGCTTCCTAGTGTGTGGAAACCTTTCCTTCTTCACAGCTCCCTTCCACTGTTGCAGGTCCCATCCCTATTCTTTTGTCTCTGTTTATTCTTGTTTCTTTTGCCCTACCCAGGTACGTGGGGTGTTTCTTGCCTTTTGGGAGGTCTGAGGTCTTCTGCCAGCGTTCAGTAGGTGTTCTGTAGGAGTTGTTCCACATGTATGTATTTCTGATGTACCTGTGGGGAGGAAGGTGATCTCCGTGTCTTACTCTTCTGCCATCTTCCCCCTCTCCTCAAGATTAACATTTGAATCAGTAGACTGAGAAAAGGAAATTGCCTTCTCTCATGTGGCTAGACCTCATCCAATCCGCTGAAGGCCTGAATGGAAGTAAAAGGCTGACCTTCCCCTGAGTAAGTGAGAATTTCCCCCTGGCTAATTGCTTTGAGCTGGGACACTGTTTTTTTTGCCTGCCTTTAGACTCAAACTGAAACATCAGCTCTTCCTAGTTCAAGCCTGCCGGCAATAGGACTGGAACTTACACCATTGGCTCTCTTGGGTCTCTGCTGACTATAGATCTTGGAACCTGTCAGCCTCCATAACTGCATGAACCAATTCCTTATAATAAGTATCTTTATATACATATATAGGGACAGTCTGGGGATAGGTAGGTAGATAGATAGATGATAGGTAGATAGATAGATAGATAGTCTCTGAAGAGTCCTGACTAATACAGTGACTTATATGTCTCATTTCATATGCACTAAAGCCCTAACACATAAATATGATTAGTCCCACAATATAGATGAGGACACTGAAATTCACTGCCATAACTTTTTCATGTCATCCTACACATAGAAAATGATAAAATGTGTTTGTTCATTGTGATAAAATGACAAGGTTTCTAGCAGCTTGAAGTAACTGGCCATCCCCGACCTTATTGGCCACCCAAGAGCTGAAGAATCAATGTGCTGGCATCCCTGTAGCTTAGCTATAGCATACTGGTTGGGAAGCTCAGGGTTAAATACTTGGCCATGGTCACATGTTTGTCGGAGAAGCAGAAGAGGAAAAATGTTAAGAATTTAGGCATTGGAATTAGACATACCTATGTTTGAATTCAGAATCTGCTATTGTTTGTGGCTCTATGACTTTGGGCAATTAGGACAACCTCTCTGTGCCTCTAGTTTTCCGAGCTATAAAATGGGGATCATAATAGTACCTTTCTCCTGGGTCATTAGAGAATGAAATGTAAATTATATGAAGCACCCAGCATAGATTTTGATACCTAGTAAACACTCTATATATACTAATACTACTAATAATAACAATAATAACAATAATAATAAGATAGAAAACAGTATCTTGCTGTTCTTTCACTGCCTTTTCTGAAGACACACATCCCCAGCTTTACAGTTTTGAGATAAAGCTGCCCCCCTTTACATTGGAGGCAAGGCTGTTCTAGAAGCTGCTGTGTTGGTATGTGTATGCATCCAGGGGATGGGATGGGGTGGAACAGTGCTATGCTTTCTCAGTTCTGTCTGCAACTGTCCCGAAGCCATTTTCACATAATTGTGTTTGTTTGTCATCTCCTGTTAAAGTGACTGACCAGTGGATTGACTGAATCAACCAAATCAACCAGGTGCTTTGCCATCATTAGCAACAGTCTAAGAGTGTGGTGTTGTAGCTAGAACAAATTCATGAGGAAAATGTCTAAAGGAAAAGAAACAAATCTGACTGAATAAAAGTAATGATTATCTCCTGAAAATTGTGTGTCAGCCCGTAGAGGCAGCTCACAGAGTTAGAGAATCATTCCTTAGGAAGAGGTCCCTTGCCAGGGGCCAGCAAAATTGTTGGTCATAAAAGATAAATGCTTCCACCTCTTCATCACATAATATTGGGCCAACCCTTCCCCACTTCATTATCTCTGAATATGAGAGTTCAAACAGTTATCTCAGTGCTCTAGTCAGTGATCTGGGACGCCTTAATTGTAGGTTCAGACAAGAGGTGAGAGAAGTTGGAATACAAAGCCCAGCTTGCCTAGTTATCTCCTTGAAGAAAGGCAATATCAAATCCCACAGAATAGTAACAATGAGAAAGAGAATCGGACTGAAGTAAGGTAATAATTTATAATAAGGCTTGTAACAATTCTATGGCATTTTAAAAATGGTCTTGCAGTGAGTTTGGATTAAGTCTTAATTATAGAAGGTTGCCAGTCAAATAGAAGATTCCTCCCCACTCCCCATTAACAGCATCATCAAGCAGGCTTCTCCTGTGTAACTGTATTGTCTCCAATCTAGGTCAGCCTGTCTACATTAATGCGAAGCAGAGATGTTCTTTTTGCTGTTCTGTCAGTCATCCCGGTTCATGTGCTTTCTGATTAATCTGGAATCTGGCAAATTCTCGAAACCATCTCTTCAAGTGTCTAGAATGAGCAGGATGGAGCACAGCTAGCTCCATGACTAAGAAGTCTTTCCACTCTTTTTTTTTCTTTAGCGATTTGCTAGGATTTCACTTTTGGAACTGGAATGGTGTCATCCTTTGATTATTTTCCCAAGTCTTAAAAGTGATAACAAAGGTAAAAACTCCTGGCATTGAAAAATGGAGCTGAGCCTGCATACTTTCCCCCAAATAGCACAGTAGATGTTGCATACGCCAAAAGAAAGGGCCAGCTGCAGACATTAGCCTCTGCCTCTTGCAGGTACATGAGGCTAAATGGGGATTGGCAAGTTGAGAAGTTAAATGCTTTTGGTGGGGAAGGCATTTCAGTTCTCCATTTCTTTATTCATTCATTCACTGGATCATTTTTCAACAAGCATTTATTGAGCACCCATGTAGCAGATACTAGAGTAGGCCCTGGGGCTATACTGTAAGTAATACATTGTCCTTACTCTCAGGAAGCTTACAGTCTAGTGGGATTATTAAATTAAAAGGTATGGCAATAATGGTATCAATAAATGACACAAAGTGCTTACCACATGCCAGGCACTATTCTAAGCATTTTACATGTATTAGCTCATCTAATCCTCACAACAACACCTTGAGATAGGTTTGATTATTTTTATTTCCCCAGTTTTTAAACAAAACACTGAAAATTAAGTAACCTGTCCAAAGCCACATGGTGGTATGTGTGAGAGCCAATATTCAAATCTAGGGAGACTGCTCCTGAGGCTATGTGTTTAACCATTAAGCAGACTGCCTCTTTAGTGTGATACCGCAGACAAAAAATGGTATCATAGGAGCCACGAAGTCAGATTGGGAGGTCAAGGAGAGCTTCACAGAGGAGGTGACCCTTGAATTAAGTTTAGAAGAAGGAGGAGCCAATAGCTAAATGAATACAGAGGAGAGAACATTCCAAGCAGAGGAAACCACACGTGTGAGGTCACAGAGGGCTGAAAAAATGTGATGTGTTCAGGAAACTACAAGGAGTTCCGTATAGCTGGAACATGCATAAGTGTCAGGAGAAGATTCCAGTGAGGTAAATAAGAGACAGATCATAAAAGTGCTTTGTATGGTAAGCCAAGAAGTTTGGCAATTATCCTGAAAGCTATGTGGAGTCACTGAAGGATCTTTTGAATAGTTTTTTACAACAATCATTCTGGTAGTAGTATTGAGCAAAAACTGGGAGAGGTCAAGACTGGAAGCAGAGATGGTTTATGAAATTACCACAGTTCAGGTAAAAAAAATGTGAACATGGTCGAAAAGAGACTAGTAAAGGATATAAGCAATGCTAAGGAGGTAGAAAGTCTGGCCTTGGAGAATGAGGGAGAGCATGGGGGTAGTGGCTCCCAGGTTTCTGCTTGGTTGACAGTAAGACCAAGCTCCCAAAACTTATAGCACAGAAGGTGGCACCCAATAAATGTTTTATAATAAATGAAGAATATCTATATCAAAGAATGAATGAATGGTCAGTGTTTGATATTTAGGGAGTATGAAACATCATTGTCTGGATGTAGGGGGTGAAGGAAAGGAAGGAGTCACAAACGGTCAAAAGTTTCTGGCTCAGGTAACTTTCTTCCTTCACTGAGATAGGCAACACGGGAGCAGGAGCAGCTGGGGACAAGGATGAGGAGTTCAAGTTTAAATACATTAAGTTGGAGGTGCCTATAAGACACCTACATGACGGTGATATGTGCAAAGGAGAATACAGATGGACATAGATGTATCATAATAGTAGCTAACACTAAGTGCATGCTAAGCTCCAGACACTGTTCTAAGTGCTTTGTAAAGACTTGTTTAATATTTCTCTCAGTCCCACTATTACTAATAGTTATTACTATTAGTATCCTTTTTCACAGATAGCGAATACAGAAACAGAGATGTTAAATAACCATTCAAAGTCACACAGCTTATAAGTGGTAGGGCCAGGATTTAAACCCACACTATCTGATTCCCAAGACTGAGGTTTTAAGCATTGTGCTATATTGGCAATCCGTAGCAGAGATAGCACATGAATTGAAAGTATTTAAAGGAGACTGTGGTTAAGCCAGGGAGTCCCTGTTATGTGACCCACTGCAGTAAGCCAGCAGAGATTTTATCATTGCTCTGTTCACTTTGCTTGTTAGCAGATCTCACTTCTGTCACTAGCTGGCATTTGGTCGCCTTTTTCCACATTTCTTTGCACAGTATCTAGGGTTGAACTATTGTTTTCTCCAATAGTCACACCTGGGCTGACCAACTTGTCCCAGTTTGTTTGCGACTAAAAGGTTTCCCAGAACATGGCACTTCTACTTTGAAAACCAGAACAGTCCTGGGCAAACCAGAACAAATTGGTCACCCTGGACACATTTAACCATAATCAAAAATGGGAAGCTTTGGGATCAGCTCAGGACACTTCCAATCTTACCAACACCTCTCTTCCAAAGAAGGATATGAGAACTCCATCAATCACTGCTTCTGAAGCACAGCCTGATTACTGGGCAATCTGCTGCCAGCTAAGAATTGGGGAATTCCAATATAGTACAAGATTTCTGTTTTGTTTTTCAAAAGCACTTAAAATCCTTTTAGATTATTCTTCCCCACCTTTAGCTGTTGACAGGAACAGGTGAATGTCCTCAACTCGTTACAAAAAGTGTCTAATTCATCAGTTTCCCTGATACCTTATATAGAGTTTGATATCTTCAGAAGAGTTCTCTTAAGTCTCCTCTTTAGACTTTAGGTGGGGCATGGGAGGGGGCTCTTAACCAAATGGCAGGCCTCTAGATAGAGATCAGTGATATGATGGACAAGCACAAGGAGGAAAGGACCTTGGACCAGTCTCTTTATACCTTGGGCCAAGGCCGACTCTGAACAGTTCCTCCCTTTCCTGAGCCTGAATTGGTCACCATTTTAGGAATGGGGTGTGAGTTGTGCAGACACCTGCAAGACCTAGGGATCCAGAAATGATGAAAGCTCACAGACACCAGGGTAGAAAGCACAGAGGGTATCTGTTGTGTATTGCACTTGCAGGTTCTGCTAATTCGACATAAAACATGAATATTAGCAGAGATATATCAAAGGTACTAGAAAACATGAATTATCCCCCAACAATATTCGTACATAAAGTAAAATCTTTCAAATTTGCTAGGGAACTCCAGTTAGTGAAGATTAGCTACTGTTCTTTGGCCATGGCTCACGGGCCCAGCCACTCCACGGCACGTGGGATCCTCCCGGACTGGGGCACGAACCCGCGTCCCCTGCACCGGCAGGCGGACTCTCAACCACTGCGCCACTAGAGAAGCCCTAGCTACTGTTCTTATTGGCTATATGGGCAGAGTTGGAAAGAGAATTGGAAGGAACCAAAACCAAAAGCAAGAGCCTCAACAGCTGATCCTTGCAGCTTCTTTCATTGGGTAAAATTAAGCCCTTAAAAAAGCTGGTACACATCAGGGGAAAAGGATGCATTTCATTTGAAAAGGGGGAGAAATTTTTGAGAAACCTTTTCTGCAAGGTATAGAGCAGGAGTCAGCAAACTTTTTCTGTAGAGCCTGATAATAAATTTTTTCAACTTTGTATGCCATACTGTCAGAAATACTCAATGCTCCCACTTTAATGTGAAAGCAGCCATAGACAGTATATAAACAATTAAGCATGGATGTGTTCCAACAGAACTTTTAAAAACAGGCAGTGTGCCAGGTTTGGCCCCTTGGTTATAGTTTGCCTATACCTGACCTAGAGGCTAAAGGAACTCCAAGACAGTTGCCTAACTCTACCACCATACACAGCATTAAGCATAGTGTCTATATTTTCATAAGTGTGAGTCTGTAAAAGAGAATTCATTAAGTTTCCCTCATTACGTATTTTTAAAAACATGATAATTCAGTTACATAAAATAATGGATGAAGCATTGGTCATATTATCATTCAAAACACAGAAATAATTGTTTAAGGAAATTTGTGTTTATTTTCTCTTCAGAAAATTGTGGCCACTATATATATAAAACATGCCCTGGAATATTTCTGTGCCTGACTTTGAGTGAGGCCTAAATTCCAAAGTTGTCCCTGGCCACACACACACATTGAATAGTCTTATAAAGCAATTGATCTTCATTTCAGCAGCAAAAGAAATATTCTCCATTCTACATTTATGAAGCATTTTCTCAATAATTTGCATTTCTTCCTCACAACAGCCGTGGGTGGTGGACAGAGTACATGGTAATTCCAAGTTACATGGGACTCTGAGGCTCAGAGAAACTATGCAACTTACTCATATCCCACGGTAAGTTGAAGCCCCACTCTTGACTTCACAGCCAGTGCTGCTGCCACTGTAGCATAAGTAAGACAGCTAAACACTTTATATTATTATACAACTCTAGACTTACAGTATCATCCAACAATGGTGAGTGGACATAAACTGGGTTGAAGAACTAGACATTTATTCTTGAGTTAAGGAAATTTATTCCAATCATAAAACACAGTTAGAGAAGATATGCAGAGATAAGCCTGCCAAAGCCTCCTGTAACACAGTTTTCAGGATCAGAGCCCGGAAAGCCACATTATAAGGGAAAGTACCTTATGCCATCCAGTAACTAAATCCCCTTGGAGAGGGTCCAAGGCATACCTATCTTATAACGAACTCTAATTTATGGCAAATAATATTTTAGTGAGATTTCAGTGTCAGATATTTCTGTTGTGGTTCTGCAAGCAACGTGGTCTTAAAAGCTGTCATAAAATGAAGATTTTGATAGGTAGGTAATAACAAATAAAATAGTCACACAAAAATTGCCATGTCCCAAGGTTAATATTCATTTTATACTGCAGATTACATTTTCCAATTCCCAACAATTTGCATTTTTCTTATTTAAAATAAAAACGTGTGGTATAGACAAACTGGGTGAATTTTAGCATGAACCACAATAATTTATGAGCACTTATAGAAGCACATGTACACAGTCTCTGAGTAATTTGTCTTTCTGCTTGCTGTCAAACAAATAATTTTTGCATCTTGAATCTACCTGTAGTAATCGTGCTATGGCACCGTCACCTGGAGCAATTTATACTGTACAGTTGTTACACCTATTTGTCATATATCTTGTTACCTAAAATCCAATTTTAAGTTCAAGTAAGTGAGAAAAACCATAGTAATTTGTTGATGTACTTTCTAAAACAGGCTAGTGACTTAAGTAGCAACTTTTTTTAACTACGCACAGTTCAAAGGGAGCTCAATCTATCAGGTAACAACCAGAGGTTACAATCCAAATGGATCATTTCAAATAGTTTTATGTCTTGGGCAAGGAACACAAATTCTCAATTAGATATTCTGTTGAGTTTCCTTTCTTATATGTTTATGAATTAAGTTGGTAGACTTCTCCAGTTTGAAAGCAAAGCAAATGGGAAAACTTGATGCCTTTTTGGTGATCTCAGATAAATCAAGTAATCAATCTCAATCAATATCCCCCCATCCCTCCCTCCCTTCCTTCTTCTCTCTTAGATCTATGGCTTATTTGTTAAATTCCAGATGACTAGTTTTGGGGAGGATGAAAGAAGGGCAGATGGATAAACTAGTTTGTGTGTATATATAAAAACATATATATATAAATACTTGAATATTTCTGTGTGAATATATATATATATGTGTGTGTATATATATTCAGAGAAACCTCAAAACACTTGCACAATTAAAATAGGGAATGAAAGGTCTAAAAGCATAAATTAAAATATATATCATATCAAGGCCATTCTCACATTCTTCTCTTGAGTTGTAGTACTTCCCCTAAATGGTGCAGTCATCCCTGGATGTGGTGTAAACACACTTATACTATTTCATCACATTGCATAACAGAAATAATGTGGTAGAATGCATCCAGGATGCCAGAACAATTTCTACATCTGCTTGTACTGGGCTGTGGAATGAATGCAGGAACCAATGAGTCATTAAAACAAGCTCACTCAAAATCATCCACGAGAAACCTAGAACTGAATCGCATATTTGTAAATGGACTGCAGAGAAAGTTTAACAGTTCTATGGATCTTCATCGCCAACTTTTGCGGGAAAAGAGGAACACAGGCAACAGAGTTGGTAAAGTCTCTAGAATAATAGCAAATGTTCAAAGCAGCACGGGCCACAGGCTGGGTCACTAGGTCAGGCCCTAATAGATTACGTTCTGTGAAAGTAAGCATTTACATTACAAACAAGTATGTTGGCTATTTAAACTAGTTCTATGTAATTTTTAACTGACTAACCTTAGGCAAGTCACTTAACCCATGTAGTCTGTTTCCCCTCATGAAAAAATGAGGGGCTTAGGCTCCAGGAACTTTAAGGTCTCTTTTCATTCAAAGTCTGCGATTTTATGATGAGGGCAAAATAATCACCTGTTCTCAGGTACTGGGTTAAGCCAAATGTCAGGGAGCATGGCAAGGCTTGCAGAAAGCAGAGTAAACTGCAGTGTATGTGGAATGAAGAGCAGCGATCTGCCCGAAGTGCTTCACATGTCAGTCCACAAATGGCTCTTCCACTGTCCAGCCTTGGCACTTAAAATTCCCCTATGACAGTAAGGGCTTTGTGTAAAAGTAGTGTGTTTCCAGGAGGCCAATTTGGAAATTTATGAGAGGTGCAACTTTTTAGCCCACTGCCACCAAGTTAGTGCAGACTAGTTTATTCCTAAAGAAAAAGAAGATCCCTGAAGGGATCTGGTACAGGGCAAGGCTATTGTCGTATCTTATTCTCTCATTCTCCCTCCTCCCTTCTTAACATTTTATTTATTTTGGTAGTAAAGGAGGCAGAGAAAGACCTCTAGTAGGAATCTTTAGGAGGAGATGGAGATTTCTCACTTGCTTGGCTTCTCAATCTAAAGGGAATAATGTCAGCACTTGATAGTTTTCCCACCGCCACTCTGGACCTATATTATCAAAACTTCCTACCAAACTTTAGGCCGTAGAGAAATGGAAGGATACTCCCTCTTACAGAGAGCCTGGAAAAGCCTGGTCTAACTCTTATTCATTTTATAAGTTGGGTAAGTCATTTAATGTCACTAGAGCTTAGTTTCTTTATCTCCAAAATGGGAAAAAAATACCTACTTCACAGAGTTGTGGAGAGGTTTAAACAAGATATGTATGTAAAGTGCCCAGTATAATTCTTGGTACACCATAAGGGCCATAAGTAGTGGAATTTCCTCTCCCACAACCACCAGCCTGGAGCATTGGGTGCTGTGAAGGGAGAGTCCCTCCAGATAGCCAATGGATAGGATCACAGGAGATCCAGAAGCAAGGTGATGAGGGCACGTAAGGTGGGGAAACACAATGCTGTGAGGGAAAAATATCCTTTAGAAACCCCTTCATGTTGTAGAGAGGTGAAATGACTTGCCCCACTTTGCACAGTTAGTTAATGGAAGAGATGGAACAAGAGCTCATATCATCTGACTCATTCTAGAGTTCTCTTCCCTAGTCAAACCACCTCCTAAACAGCTACTTTAGCTATTGCATTACACAGCCAAAAGCAGGCAATCACACAGGCTCTCGCAATAGTCCCAATAAGAGATGATGATGGCCTTGACCAGCAAGATAGCAATGGAGGAGATGATGGAATTTGGAATCTATTCTGAGGAACTGGATGGTAGATTGGATATGGTAGAAATAGAGGAACCAAGAAAAACCCTTAGGTTTTATGCCTGAGTCAAAATGAATGGGATTATCAATTACTGAGAGAAAAGAAGTGACAAGTTACACATGAGGGAAAGGTGAGAATCAAGAATTCAGTTTTGAATATGTTAGGACTGAGATGCATTACTGAGTGCCTTGTCTAGACTTTGAAAGTAAGATGTAAAAAAGGGCCTAACCATAGATGAAACGTTTTTGTCAGTTCCTCATAGTTCTGCTCTTTTTTAAACTAGTGCTTGATACTAGCTCCCAAGGAGTCCATATTCGTACTTCTCAAACAAAAACCTCTTTCTCAAGAGGAAGCTAAAACGCATCCACCCTAAAGATAACTAATTAATAACATCTCAAAATATATCTGATATTTACAGCAAATTCTGTGTTTTAACAATAACAACAATGAAAATCTCTCCCACCCACTGGTTAATTTGTGAAATGTTACCTATTAAGCACTATCTCTTACTGTTCAATAAGAAATGGTACTTACTTTTTGATTCATAGAAATTCAGTGTTGGAAGATGTATTGGGTACGGTTCAGGGTATCTGTATGCCTGTTCATATACTTTTCTGAAATATATCTTTTGCTGTCCTTAACTCCTATTTTGGTTTTTTATATGAACCAACCTCTTACCCCCAAAAGCCAAAACTAATTGGACCATTGTGGACACAACAGAAAAGCATTCATTCCATAGGCTGGGCAACAACATATGATTTATGAGCTCTGGCTTGAAAAGAGCCTGACCAATCATTTTCTCTCCTGAATTAACTGGAAATTGAGAAGATGAGGCTGATAATTGTGGGGGTGGAGTTAGAAGGTCATGGGAGACAGAGTTAGAACCTTAGTGGGCCATGTGTAAGCCAAAGCTACAGTGGTAGAAAGACAAGAATACTAAGAAGAATACTGCAGATATGTGGAGAGAAGAACAGAAAGAGAGACGGAGGGAGGGAGAAAGGAAATGGAGAGGGAAAACTGAGGCAGAGAGAGAGAGAGAATGAACAAGGTAGCTTTGTAATTAGCCAGATCCTGACAAAAAGTAACTTCCAATCTTGATGGCTTCCTGTCCCCATTCTAATTTCCATGAGGCCTGGGTGTGCTGGAGCAGAACCTGTTCTTAGAGTCCTACAAGTCCCTGAAATTTCCATTTTATATGGTTTTCAAGAGGCTTTATTTTTACCCTTGATCTAACTTGAAGCCCAAAATAGTGCTAAGATAGAAAGTGATTTAGTTCAACACTCTGGTTTTGTAGATGGTGGGAAAAGAGACCCAGGAAAGTCAAGTACCATGTCTAAGTTCTCATAACACTTAAGGGGCAGACCTTGCACTAGAATGCAGGGCTCTCAAATTTAGCCATAACAGAGAAATTCCTGTAACAATTTCCTCTAATGGGAATTACTGTCAAATACATTAAATCTTATCAACATAAATTATATAAAACTTATCAATATAAATTGTATAAATCTTATCAATTTAAGGTAACATTTATATGTATGTAGAAATTGGCATCAGTATATGAGGGAAAGGTACTTAGGGAAAGAGTCTCAAGGTCAAATAAATATCTTGTTTACAGAGATATTCCATTCCCTGATTGCCCTATAATATTAGGCTCATAAAGCAAACTGTATTTTTCAGGCAAAGCAAATCTCTTCAGAGATGAGTAGCCATATAGTTCACTTGAATAAAAATATTTTGAAAATGAAAAGAAATGAACAAAATTTTAAACAGTTTACAAAATTAAACAAATGAAATCTGTCATTTCTGCAAATACATTCACTTTTTGGAGTGTAGCTAAAGTATGCAAATGGCATTAAAGCTGCATGAGCTATGAAGCAGAGCCCACACCACAGCCCGTAATGTGAGAATAAATCAATCAACATTTACCAAGCACCCAATGAAACATAAAATATGTGCTTTCATTCAGTAAACACTACCAGAAGAAGAAAATAGACTATGTAAGAAGAGATACTGAAAGTCTCTGTAAGTACCTGAGATCCAGATGTGATAGTATAGCTAAACTGCAATCCTCATCAGCATAATGTATAGGGAAATATGCCTGTAAGTTAACTGATCCAAGTCCCCTGAGTGAATAAAAGGAAACAATCAAGGAAAATGTTTTTAACAACTACTATGGGTCTAGAACTGGACGAGGTAGGATGGGGATCTAAGGAACAAGACATGGTTTCTGTCCTCAAGAGGCTCCTGATTGCTCTCACCATAGAGGTAAAGCGTACACAAATTAAAAGCCAGTTGAAGGGCTTCCCTGGTGGCACAGTGGTTGAGAGCCCGCCTGCCCATGCAGGGGACACGGGTTCGTGCCCCTGTCCGGGAAGATCCCACATGCCGCGGAGCGGCTGGGCCCGTGACCCATGGCTGCTGAGCCTGCGCGTCCGGAGCCTGTGCTCCGCAATGGGAGAGGCCACAACAGTGAGAGGCCAGCGTACCACAAAAAAAAAAAAAAAAAAAAAAAAAAAAAAGCCAGTTGAATAGAAGGCATGCAGTTTACGCTGAGTACTCACTAAAAGTACGATCGTAAGGTCTCTAGAACTTCAAAGCATGCAAAATCACTGCCAGCTGGAGTGGGCATTCACTTAATCCTGTTTGAGCATCTATTATGGACAAGGTGTCTTGCTCCCAGTGCTTTTTCAGGACAAACCCTCTTACAGGAGGAAGCACTGAAGCTTGAAGGATAGGAACATTTTGATAGATACTTTCCTGGTCATTTGGACTCTAACCCTCCCACTCTCCTCCCTCAGCCCCCACTCGGGGGGTGGGGGCAAATTCAGCCTTTCACAAAACCTTATCAAATTTCCTGCCATAATACTTCTCACATCTGCATCCATCTCATCAGTTCTGTTCCCACTGCCATCCTATTGAAAGCCTTCATTAACTCACATCTGAACTCTATAATAACCTCCTAACCAGGCCTCCTCTCTCCAGTCTCTCCTCCCACTAATCTACCCTGCACACAGCTGCCAGATTCATCTTCCTGAAATGCCAATTTCATCATGTCTCTATGCATTTTCTACAGGATACATTTTAATTTCCTTTGCCTGGTATGCAAGACACCCTACAATCAGAGCCCAAGCTACATTTGCAACCTCATTTTTCCTGCAATAACGTTCTGGTTCAGCCAGGACTACTAACTGTCCCAAACTTTTCCTACATTTCTATCTCAAGATTCTGTTTAGACACTTTTCCCAATCTTAAATGCCTCCCTCAGGCATTTTTATTGATATAAAATCTAAATTCCATCTCGTTCATAGCGTTTTCCCTGATTACCCTGGCCAACAATGAGAGCTTGCTCCCCTGACTTCAAACTATTCTATTGGCACTTACTTTAACTCTACTTTATTATGGGTGTATTCCTCCTAACTAACCTCAGCACACAGATGATGAGGAAATGAAATCAGAAAAGGCACCAGGTGGTAAGCACCTTGGAAGCCACGAGACCAGTTAGAAAGTTATTGTACTCTTGCAAGCAAGAGACAATGATGACTGGAAAATCTTTAGGCCCCAGGAATACAAAGGAATTAATGGTGAGATACATTACCAGAAAAAGGATCAGCAGGAGTAGATTGAGGAGATAAGGGAATCAGAAAAAGGAATAATGATGAGTTTTGAGGCTGAATCACACCAGTAAAATTTAAAAAGGAGAGTCAAACTGGTTTGGTAAAGAAGGTGATGAGTTTGTCTTAGGCCAGTTGAACTCCTATCAGGGTATAGTAGATGGTTAAAGAGAAAAGAGCTTGTAAAAGTGATTAGAGCTGGTGATACTGGTTGGAGAGAAAGCTGCATAGAGGTAGTGACTAAAGTCATGATTATAAATGCATTTATAAAGAGCAAGAATGAATGAAGAATGAGAAAACAAGTGGGAGCAAGAGAAGAGAATCCGGGGGAGGAGACACAGGAACAACAGAAAGAAACAGGAGAGTTAAATAATCAAAGAGCTTGACAACAAAGAAGAAGAAGAAAAAAAATTCAACAACCCTAATTCTCATCCTTAGAAGATCAATAGTAACATCTAAGATGCCAGATTTAGGGATCAAAGCCATCGGCATTGGATGTAGGATGCCCTAAGTGGTAAGAAAATGAAGGCAATAGGTGTTTGGCACTGAGATTAAGAGAAGAAAAAAAATGGGACAGAAGCAAAAGGGCACAGAAGGGCAAACCAGTAATTTTGGTGTAATGGAGCTCTACCATATCATGTGCAACACTGCTGAATTCTATGGTTTAGTGATCAAGAGTATACATACTAGAGTCAGGCTAGCTGAGTTCATCCCAGGTCTGCCACTTTTAACCCCTGCACAATTGGACATTCACCCGCTGCTTCATGATTCACTTTCCTCATACATTAATCAGGGATAATGAAAATAAAACCTACCTGATTGGGTTGTTGTCAGAATTAAATAAGGTAATATAGATCATGTGATTAGGATATAAACTGTGTTCAATACATGTTAGCTATATCATAATGGTAGTTCATCATGATCCAGTTAATACTGGGGTCCTTTGCAGATACCTGCACCTTTGCTCAGAAGGCCTCCAACTTGGAAGAATTATTCAAAAATCAACCATGGTGTTAATGCCTGTTGAAAGAGGACTAACATACAGATGTCAAGTTGTCTCAAAGGTCAGCTGACCTAAATAAACAAAACAATTAACTCATTAAATTATATTTGTGCTGCTCAGAAATTGAGACATTTTCTAACTAGACTTTTAAATGTCCTTGAATTGTGCCCATGTAAGCTGCCTATGAATAGTCAGGATTTTGCATATCATCTCTAACATGTATGATGTTTTAAATGAATTGCAGGATACATAAAATGCCTCATTTAATTTGATTAGAGAATTTAGTAAACAACAAATGAACTAGATGTTGCTATGCAGTGGCTCCTTAGAATAATACTGTATCTAATAATAAAAATGTTCCTTGTTTTTTATGGGCTATAGAGCACATTCAGTGAACTGTGAATAGGATGATTATCAACCAGCTGAAAATTCTATCTTTTACAAGATGAACTGTATGCGCTCATAGTCAGCAGTATATAACTGAACAAATAATTTTTCTAGGAGTTAAAATTTGTCATGTAATCATATAGCCCATTTTATAATACTTTGAAATAACATGGGCTCTGGGTACTGTCCCAATTTTATATTTATCATCTTACCCCCATCCCCAGTAGTCAGTAAAATAGAGGAAGTAGAATTTTCTTTCTAGCTGAATTCTCTCCTGTCCACTATGATAAATCTCCAGACTTTAAAAAACCTTCTACATCATAAATGTTCCCATAGAATGTACACCATTTTGGTTATTGTGATCTCTCTCTCTCTCTCTCTCTCTCTCTCTCCCCTCCTCCTCCCTCTCTCCTTCTCCCTCTCCCCCTAATTTTTCTACTAGAATACAGTCTTGATTAACCAGATCACGATTATCACAATTAAGAGAACTCTCAATTCATGATTTGAATACTTAGAAAAAGAAGTGGCAAGTCACATGGAGACCGAAATCATGGCAGTAATTTCATTAAAAATACTTCTAGGGAATGAAGGAAGAACTCAGTGCAATTCAGCTCAATCTCCTAAATCATCTCCATCAATGACTATGGACATTGTTCACTGATGGTCAAAGCAGTGGTCCAGACACACTGAGCGCCATAGTTGCATAATGAAGTTGCTCAAGGACACTACAAGAAGAGTTGCCATCATTATACAAAGGTTTCTTTCAATTTGATCAACTGTTTATTAAGACAGGAAAGTAAACACAATTTAGAAAGATATCCTAATAATTTGAACTCTAAAGCAAACTTTGAAAGTGACAAATAATTATAACAATCTCTTTAGAAATATAACGTGTGTGTGTGTGTGTGTGTGTGTGTGTGTGTGTGTATCCCCTAAAAAATACAGTGATGTTCTCTGTTTCTCCACAAATTTAGGACATTCCTATCACTTGCTTCTTTTGCCATTTTCTCACTTTTCAAGACAGGTCAAGGAAATAGTGTGGCAAATGGTTTAGGCTCTGTTTGTCACCCGTGGTGATGTACTTTGACATTTGGTTGCTATATTAGTAATACAAGTGTTGTTTCTAAGTGCATAACCAAAAGGGTAATTTATTAAGATCCGTGACAGATTGAGTGCTAAAGCTTGAGCCATTATAGAGGAACCAACCAACAGGAGAAGTGCTTATTAACCTCCATGAAAGACAGACTACTTTGTTCTTTCCCTAAAGGCTGAGGCAGCCTGAGAACTGTCAGCCCAGTCCAGTCTGAGACAGACAGTGTATATGCTTTCTACTGAGGCAGCTGTTCATTTACTCAAAGGAACGAAGATGTTGAACAAGATCAGGAAGTAAAGAAACGTCAAAAAGAATGCATTGCGTAGAGAAAGAAAGACACCTGGGGGCCCTTTAAACAAGCAGTTTCCAGCTCCAGTGAAATATTTGAATAGATGGATGTTTAACCCTCAATGGGCCTGGTGAAAACAAATCCATCTGGGACCGGGCTTGTTATTCAGGACCCTGAAGGTAGAGGCTGCTCCTCCTTGCTATCACTGCCACACTGGCAGAAGAGAGTTAAATGTTGAACGCTGACCCAGTTACCAAGGAGAATAACTAACATCAAGTCCTGAGGGCACAGTGTGTCTTTTGATCATAGTATTTGGATGTTTTAGTGCTTTCTTAATTATATAGCATTTGATTTAATTGTGTTTTAAATGATTTCCCTGCTTGGCTGGTGATTCTATATTGATCTTCAGCCTACTGATACTTGAGCGTCTTCATTTCATATATTTTACTGTGAAGTAAAGGGAAAGAGTACAAAAGCCTAGATTTTGAAAGGAATGTGTGTTAACTGATAAAAGTTTAAATTCATGTAAATCTAGGCTTCCCCTTCACCTCATCCAGATACCGTAGAATCTCCTTTCTACAAAGAACAATATGTTATTATCATTATTAATTAAAATTTCAATTTCAGTTTTAAATAATTACTTAAATGCATATTTGTTTTGTGATTTGCTGTTTGCATAGTGCTTTCATATACATGTCCCCATTTGATCTCCACAACCTTATAAGGTAAGTATCATTATTATTTACCCCCGTCTTACAGATGAGGAAACTATAGCACAGAATAGTTAAGGAATATACTCAAGGTCATATACCTAGTAAGTGGCAGAGGTTGGACTTGAATCAGATGCTAAGTCCACTGCTCTTTCTCCCTTTTTCCTGCTACTTTTTACAGATTTTGCAGTTTAACTTAAGGTTTTCCATACGTTCCTTTTTCCTGGTCCTCAGGTCCCTCAAGTGAAATTTCACTCTATGGGGATCATGCATATAGATATACCTTAAATAAATGTTTGGTATTTTATTTTCTTTTTTTAATTTTTTAAAATGATTCCATAGATGCTATCACACACACACACACAAAAAAAAAAAACAAAGAAAAGGGCTTCAGACTAAAAGAACAGTGTGGTTTGTTGTCTATAAATTCTCTGTCTCTGAGAAGTTGGCTTCATCTTTTCATTCCTCATGAATGCAGTGTTTTGGCTTTCTTTTCTGCTTCACAGACAGAGACAAAGAGCATGTACATCCAATGACCTATGAGAATTTCCTTGCTAATCAAGGAAACTTTCTTTAAAGGATGTCTTAGATTCAGGAAGAAACTCAAACCCATTAGTGGGTATGAAATAGCTAATCAGAAATCTCTTTAAGGGGAAGTTATAAACCACTGTCTTCCCCACCCTCACAGGATTGTGGAATCCTTTGCACCAAAACAGGTTTCCTAGATTCCAATAAAATGTTAAGTAAATTTAAGAAGAAAATAGGTTTTATGAAATCTATTGGGTGACACATCCATAGCATACTATTTATAAAATCCAAATAGTATATTTTCAAATAAATACTCTCAAACCACTGTTGCTGTTCAGGTATAAGCTGAAAGTTAAAACATTACATTTTTCATCAGAATTGTAATTTGTAGAGAGTCTTGAGAAGACTGAACGTGTTATAATTTATAATTTACATTTGATAAGCAAAAAATCCACAATTGCCTCATTACATAAGGTTTATAAACATAATAATTCCATGATTTGATTATTTTGAAGGCAGGAAAAAAGCAACTTCCTCTTTTCCTTGCAACTTTCCTTTAATAATTAGGTTTGTTTACTGATTTAGAGGGTGGGGGTGGCAATGTGTTCCTCCTCCCACCATCATAATGGAACATAGTGGGTATTTGTGTTTCTATAGACGTCTGGAGTCTTAATATTAAAAGTGAATTAGCAATTCCACTCCGAGGTACATGCCAAACAGAAATAAAAACTTATGTACATGCAAAAATGTGTACATGAACATTCATAGAAGTTTTATTCAAAATAGCCAAAAAATGGAAACAACCCAAACATCCATAAGTAGATGAGTAAATAAACAAAATGTGACATATCCATACAATGAAAAATCACCGTAAAAAGGAATGAAGTTCTGATACATGCTACAACATGGATGAGCTTTGAAAACATTACACTAAATTGAAAGAAGGCCCCAAATCCACATATATGATTCCATTTGTATGAAATGTTCAGAATAGGCTCAGAGACAGAAAGTAGATTTAGTGGTTGCCAGAGGCTGATTTGGAGGGTGGGGAGGGATTGACTGTTCTGAAATGTTCTAAAACTGATTGTGGTAATGGTTGCACAATTCTGTGAATACACTAAAGACCACTGAATTTCACACTTTAAATGGCTAAATTGTGTGGTATGTGAATTATATCTCAATAAATGTGTTATATTAAAAAATAAGTGAATTAGAAGACAGGAAGTGTGGTTTCTGAAGTACAATTTACAAATATAAGATTTGTATTATCCAGATAAGATAATTTGGAAAATTCTAGATTGCTCATATAGAAGGAGTGGGGTGTCCAAGACTCTTCTCCCACCCTCTCATAGACTAGGACTGTAGAATACATTCTCAGACTTTCTAATCTTAGTAGAGCAGGGACAGGAAGGGGAAGCTCTATGAAGGACTAGAGGAAAATTCAGAACCAGAATAGGGCATACAATCAGTACCAGAGGGATCAGAACCTGCTTGGACCAGGCCAGTTTAAAGGCAGAGCAGGATATACCTAGTTTTCAGGAAATAGCAGAACACACAGCCCAGAATGAACTTCTTAGGAGTGAGAGGTACTCTAGTCTTAGTAGCAAAGGAGATAACTGACATCAGTGCAGGCTGGATCGCAGTGGTAGACTTGGGCCCCCAAAAGAAATTACCTGACTTCTACAGAGACAAAGAGCAGAACATACTATACCTCTCAAACACTCAGAAGCATATTAAAAGGAAGCGACCATGCTAGGTGTACCTAGTGAATCTGTTTAGTGTTTGAAATCTGAGTCTGCAGGGCCATCTCTGCAGCTGGGTGATTCTGAGTCTAAGAAAGTTGATCATAACTAATGCTATTCTTCTTTGCAAATAATCCCCACTCTGACAGTCCCTCACCAGTCTGCCTCCTTCTCTGTACTGAACTACTGCAGGAGAATTCTAGGAGTTTTAGGAACCAAAGGGAACAGGGGAAGGTTAAAGTAGGAAAGTGCAGGGTTCTGGCTTTCACTGGAAGTGCTCTGAGTCATTTCTTTCATTTGACATGTACAAAATAGATAATAATGCAACTCATCAGTTTAATACTTTAGAATTCATAAAGCAGCTTTATATCATAAAGCACTATCTCAATTTAATATCCACAATAGTGACCACTATTAAAAGGACTTAAGAGTTCTGGCTTCAGGAGTCTGGTCTGGTGTTAGAAGAGCAGAAATTAGGTTTTACTTGACCAGGGATTTTTTTATCCTTGTTCTCCAAAATAAGATTTGGGTTCAAGAAACACTTATTGAGCATTCCTTCTAGGAAAGGCCCTTTATCAGGTGTTGGGGGCACAGAACAGAATAAAACATGGCCCTTGCCTTTAAAGAAGTTCACAGCTTTCCTCTATGGTAAGTACTATGGGGGGTGGGAAAGTATGGGATGCTTTGGGAGAAAAGAGAGGTTCCTGCTTAGCCTGGATTGGTGGAGAAGGTACGTGGATGTAGTCAGTGAAGGAACCCATGAGCAAAGTCTTAAGAGGTACATAGAAATCATTCAGTCATTCAATCATTCAACCAATCTGATTTTAGCAGCTACTATGTTTCAGATTCTGTGGTAGGCACTGGCTATGGGTAGTTGGCCAAAGAATTAGAATAAGAATGCTCCTGGTATAGGAAACACTGTGAACAAAAACAGGGAGGCGCCAAACCACAGAGGGCTCATGGAGAAAGCAGAAACCATTCTGCAGGACTAGAAAGCAAAGTGAGAAGATAGTGAGTGATAGTGAAAGATAGATAAGAGGTGCTAGGGCCAAGTCCTGGAGGATCTTAACTATGCCAAGGAGCGAAAATTTTATCCCATAAACAAGGGGGAGCCAACAAAGGTTTGAGCAGGATATGTGAGTTTTAACACCACCACTCTGGCTGCAGAGCAGATGATGAATGTGAGGGATATACACTTGGGAAGCTATTGAAAAAGAACCTGCATAAGGACAGTGGCATGAGGAGATAAATTATACTCTTCTCAAGAAGACCCCATGCACTGGCCCCTTCCTTCCCCCTTGGCACCCAAACTTATCTATCTTTGGCCTCACCCCTTAGAGGTTGATTGATAGTGAGGCTAACCTCTAACAACATAATTAGCATAGAGGAGTTAATAGCTGAAACTGGTTTAATGTGCAGCCCTCCCAAATTTTGCATCTGATGTAAGAGCTTGAACTGCCTGTGATTCAAAGGAGTGAAAAGAAAAGACCAAAGTATTTTAGCCCAGAATCTCCCAATATTAATGGTAAATCTTTTGATTTATCTATCATAGGTAGATGGAAAGAAGAACACAGAAAAGTGAAAAGTAACTCAGAAAAAAAAACTGTTGCTAATGATGAGGCATTGGTGTCAGTAAATGGTTGCTTCCACCAAGGCGAGAAGGAGAAGAAGCCATGTGCACTGGAAAGGTTGGCAGGAGCAAATAGGGAGGCAAAGAAACAGAGGGAAGACAACAGAGTCACACACACTCCACACCGTATGTCCAAAGGAGACTCTGGCTGTAATCTCTTGGGTACAGGAGGTATAACAAGAGAACTAAGTATTCTGTATAAAGGTATCTCTATGCAAAAAAATAGAAAAGTCCCACACACTGGAAATGTCTTCTGAAAGTTACAGATTTAAACAACCCTCATTGAAGCTGCAGAGGGACTGTTTCCTCGGCTCCACCTCCCTTCCCACCTTGTGCCTAATGATGGAAAAAACATAGCATCTAGGAAGGGCCTCTCCAACAAGAAGTGAAAGATGAAATGAACCCAGATGAATGAAGTGGAAATTGCTGGAAAAATGAACAGGACAAAACTTTATTCCTGTTTAAGTGATGAGGAAAAAAATGAGACACCTGGGAAATAAAGTGCAATAAGAACAACCAGTAGATAAGAATAAAGGTAGTTACATGAGTACTTTATGGCAAAGGCCCCTTCAAAGGTGCAATTTGTCTTAGCAAAAGTGTTGTGCACCGGGCTTCCCTAGTGGCACAGTGGTTGAGAGTCCTCCTGCGGATGCAGGGGACACGGGTTCGTGCCCCGGTCCGGGAAGATCCCACATGCCACGGAGCGGCTGGGCCCGTGAGCCATGGACGCTGAGCCTGCACGTCCGGAGCCTGTGCTCCGCAGCGGGAGAGGCCACAACAGTGAGAGGCCCGCGTACCGCAAAAAAAAAAAAAAAAAGTGTTGTGCACCTAAAGGACTATTGGGATACAGATGAAGACTAAGGAGAAAAATCTGAATGTCAAAATCATTCAGTGATCAGCTCAATTCTTCTTCTTCTTCTTTCTTTTTTTTCTGAGGTTGGAAGGAAAGAACACATCTGACACATCTACACATCTGAGAGAAAAAGCAAGCAACTTCAGGGAAAAGAGAATTTGTTCTTCCTCTTATGAACTTAACGATGAAAGCAGTCATTTCTCTTACTTTGTCTGATGTGCTTGGTTGTAAAACAAAGAATCAGTATTTGAGCTTGCATTTGACAGTGTAATAAATGCAATTATATTCATTTGCATATTAAAGGCATTATTATTACTTCGTGGCAAATATTTCCAACAAGTTTGAATTGAAAAGAATCCCTCCTCCCAAGCGGGCTACACATGTTTTGTAGGATTTGACATAATCTGAAACCATGCTGTGTCAAACTGTCAATTGCAGGAATTCTCCAAAGCTACCACAGATCTTGTCCTAATGGCTTTTAAGACTCATTTGATGCCACATAATTGAAAATAACAGTTGGTTGTGATGTGTTAATTTTATGCAAGGAAAATAATAGGGTACTGATGTTATACTTTCAGCCAACTACTTTTGGGGGAAAACTGTACAAAATTTTTAGTCTCTACGACAGCTCGCCTTAGGGTATATAACCCTTTATAATGTCATTTTAGGGCCCTATTTAAACCCAAATATCCTGAAATATGGCACCCAAAATGATGAGATCTAAGGTTTCCTTTCTCTGAGACATAGTAGCTTGCCTTAGGTACTCTACATAAAATTGTAGCCTAATTTATTTCGACTTACAAACTTAAGATGGGAAAAGAATCTCTCTCTCTTCCTCTCTCGATCTCTCTGTCTCTACCTTTCTCTTTCTCTCTCTCTCTAACTTACAATATCACTGGTTATTTCACTTGACATCCCTTAAGTAACCTATAAAGATAAACCTCATCATTCAAAGGCTTGCAACACTCTAAGCCTTCTAAGCTAATGTTCACCTATGTGTTTCAAATATTTCTTCCTGTCTATCTGGGGTATTTCAATAAATTACATATAGTCTGTAGCTTAAAATCTTAATGAAAGATGTAGCTTAGACAGACCTTGGAAAACAAGGTGAAAATTTAATGAGATATAAATTAGTAACAGCTAAAGCTTTCCCTTAAAGAAAACATTATTGATTTTAAAGAACTTACTAATGAAAAAGAATGGCACTCAATCAGGCCTGAGGTACATCACAGATTCATTTATAAGAATAAATGAGGATGTGGATCCCAGGGAAGGGGCTTTGCATTCTGGCCGTGTCACTCCCCTGCAACTTCTTTTTGGGCCTATTAGGTTGGAGGGGTTTCTAGTTATTGTTTGGGCCCCATGATATCTGATATCCCCTCTACACCACTTGTATCTTTTTACATACCTACATCCACTTCTCATACCACTAATATTAATGTATTCCACATTTGGATTTCTTTAAAATGCCTTCCTCTCATGAACATAATTTTATACTACAACCCCACATTAGCATTTGCTATCAAACATCAGATATTGCTCCTTTAATCCTTCAAAGCTTCCACCTAAGCTTAAAAACTCTTCCATAAAGCCTTTAGAGTGTTAGCATTACATATTCATTTGCACTTTGGGATAGTCTACTCCATGAGCATTGTATCAGCTGGGTATGCATTTGGCTTTGAGTAGTAACAGAAAACCCAAATTCAGTGGTTGAAACAAATGGGTGGTTTTTTGTTTGTTTGTTTGTTTGTTTCTCCCTCTCACATAACGAAAACACCAGAGGTAAGCAGTTCAGGGCCAGGGACAGCTCCTTCACAATGTCATCAACATTCCAGGTTCATTATACCCTTACAGTTTATCCATGACGTTTGATTTTCATCCTTGTGCTTGTCATTTCCTGATCCCAGGATGGCTGCTCTACCTCCAGCCTAACAGTGTCTGCATTCTAATCAAAAATGGAAGGAAAGCAGGAAGAGGTAGTTCCTAATCTCAGTCTATGTGCCAGTCGGCAGGAAATTATTACACAAACCACCATAGCTGCAAGTGAATCTGAGAGGGCAAGTTGCTGTCAACAACAAAATTGGGGTCCTTAAAAAGGTAAAAAGTAGAATGACTATTGAGGTTTCAGTGGCATTTTCTGCTACAGTGTTCTTCAGTATGTTGTGTGACTACAATCTATCCCCTAATTAGGCTATAAACTCTGAGATCAGAGGTCATTAATTAAGTGTATTTCTTTTGTATCTTCTTCCTCCCATTGTCATACTTGAACCCTTTCATGCCTAATGGTAACTGAATGAACCAAGTAGGCAGCTCTGCCACGTGTCCTCTTCTACCAAATAGCTAGATGATATTTGTCTATGTCAATATGAGATTCATCTATAAAAAGAGAGAGAAAACAATAATTTCTCATTTTTAAACAGCTGGGGTAACATTAGTTGATGGTTTGAGGTTTTTTTTCTACCAAATAAATTCCAACCACTTACTTAGCTTTTGAGACCTTCCCCAACCTAGTTTATTTCTACCAATCTCTACTGCTTTAGGTCCCCCTTCTCCCTTCCATATTCCATTTCCTTTCTCAAACTGAACTATACACTGTTATGAATTTAATCTGAAAATGACTTATTTTGTGTAATATGCTCAAATGAACAACAAAGGAACAAACAAGCAATGACAACAACAAAAAACCCTGACACTTGAATTTGTCAGTGTATATACAGTGTCCTCTTAGCATATTCAATATCCAAATTCTTCTATGTCTTCCATAAAACCTTTTCTGATTAGGTGAGATATTGTGAGTATTGGGAGAGGGCACAGGATGAAGTGTCATGCCCCTATAGCTCCCTTCTAGTCTTACCCTTTGGGTATAGTAAGGGTTCTTTTTAGCACCATAGGCAAAATTACACACCAAAAATTATCAGTATTAGCAAGAAAGAGTTTTATTTGTCTTTGTGCTGCTCCAACATCAATAATCCAAAAGCATTTAACCTTATTTCTGTGGAAGTCTAAAAGAACAGGCAAGGATCCAGGAAGGATAATTTCACAGGCTTCCACCATATGGGCTACTAGCATGATGGAGCCAGGACTCTGGGGAGAGGGCAGAGGAGTGGAAAGGGGAAGAGGGAAAGTAGTACCAAGTGCTAATTAGTGTCTGACTTTCTATGGGTTACAAAGTCAAGAAATGATGTATACCATCCTGTGGACTCTAAGAATATTCATATTTAGCTACAACTGAAAATGTATGACTTCTATAACAGAATGTACCTTTTTAGACATGGTGGAGTATAACATAGGGTTACTTAGGTTAAAAATCTGGCATGTACTAAGTTGCCACTCAATAAATGGCAGCTACCCTTCCAGTTCCCTAGCCCCAGAGGGGTTTTCCTCCTCTCACTTTTCATAGCACTTTGCCTGTGCCCCTCTATTAGTGATTTCCATTTTTCTCTCTTTTTCTTTTTAACAGTTATCCCATTGGATTATAAATACCTCAAGGGCAGGTAGTGCCTAATTTAACCTCACAAACTCCACAAGATCTGCTAATAGTGCCTCAAAGATGGTCGTTGCTCCATTGTTGAATGAAAGAATGAAAACATAAACTAATGCTTTAATTCATCCAAAATAACAGTTGAACCATCTAAATGGATTTTCTTGCTGGTCAATGGAGGCATTAGGGAAGGGTGCAAGGGAAGACAACAGTAGTGTTCTCACTTGCTCACACATACAAAAAAAGAGTTTTGTGGTCACTCTGGCACTCATAGCTCTCTAAGGGCCTCCTATCACTTAAGGTGTCAAATAGTTATTCCTGCCCATTGCTTTAGAACAGTGCTTCCAATAGAATTTTCTGGGGTGGTAAAAATGTTCTGTATCTGTGCTTTCCAATATAGTAGTGGTTAGCCATATTGAGCACTTGAAATGTAGCTAGTGTAACTAAGGAACTTACTTTTCAGTTGAATTGAATTTTCATTCATTTACATTTAAATAGACACATGTGGTTAGTGGCTATTGCACTGTACAGCACGACTCTAGAATATGTAGAAAGGCCCCTTCTTACAGGGCTGTCCACTCTCACTACCTGCCTCAGGCCATCTTGCATTCCTCCCTCTCCATTCATCAAGGTTCTCCTCCTCTGTAAGTCTTCATTATCCCACTAGAAAGTACACAATGACTTGGATGGATACCACATTCCTAACTTGGTTTACTTGGCAGGGCAGGGGACAGCTCAGTGTGTGGGAGTGACTCTATCCACTATGAGTTTATATAGCTTTATCTCTGCCCAAGATCTCTCCATTTCCAGGCATAAGAAAACCCAGCAGAACATAGTAACCTGGCTCTACTGCCCTCTCACCCATATCCCTCTCGTAAGTTAATTTAGAAGTTGATTTCTCCAGAAAATTTCCCTAACGAATCCTGCCCGTTCTCTATTCCTCCTCCTCTAATCTCTTGCTACTCTATTTTCATATGTAGTGTACACAGTGACACAAGGGGGAGGAGTTAGAAGAAAATAGGAGTTTGCTGTTGTCACAACCTACTTTCAACTAAAATATTGAGATAATACTGTAATTTTCTGACGATGGCTTCAATTCTTCCAAATAACCTGAATACACGCACCATGAGCAAATTATGATGACACTCTTTTGAGTCAATTAGTGCATGTAAATAAACACTACACTTGAGCACAGCCTCCTTAGCGGTGTGTCTCACTATAGTCAATCAAATGCTCATTTATTTCATCACATTTGTTGCACTGCCTGTAGCAGAGTGTGACAGAAAACACAGATCACATTTGCATGTGCCTCCGTGAATGATATTTACTGCACCCATTTGCAACTGCCCAAAAAGGAGGGTTTAAGATAAACAGACAATAAAGGTCAAAGTAAACAAAATCAGTACTAGAGAAAATCTAATATAAGCCTGGGCCTTATAACAGTTGTTGGCTGTAGAAAAATCTATACTCCTTCCTGAAGTCAGCTGGATAAACGTGAATGAGCACTATCCTAACAAAATCTCCTTTCAATAAGAAAACATTAACCTGGATGCATATTCAGGTGCAGTGAGTAATCATCTTGTTAACACTTGAATACATTCGATAATGCACAAAGTCACAAAACACTATCCTCCCTGATGCCCCTGGTTAGTCTTAATTCCACGCTTTATTTGACATACATGGAGCTGATTCCATTAAAGATGATGATACTGCCTTCTAGACCCACTGTGGCAATCTCTCTCCCAGGTCTCATTGTAATGGCAATCTTAAGAAAGTGCTAAAGTGTGGAGTTAGTTCCAAGTCCACAGCTTGAGTTTTTAGAACCTCTGCTTAAGGTTCCTCTAGAGTTGAACAGTAACTAGTAATTAACCCTAAACCCCTCCTGACACAGTGTGCAAAGGCAGTAGTCTTTGGGAGGATCTGGCCATCTGCATAGAATATCTTCTCGTGGAAGACTATGAAAGGTAAATATTTTCCAAGCTTCCTCTGAAATCCCTAAGCTAGAGCAGTAACACATTATCAACTTTTTGATATTTTAAGTTTATCAAATCATTTTTGAGCATTTGTGTGCCCATCACTATGCAGTTATTAAAGATTACAAATATGATTTAAGGTACAACTCATATCTCCAAAGACCTTAGAGTTTAGTTCTCCACTCTAGTTCTACTATCATGTAGTAGTAATGGCAAAAATATTTATTTAGCAATTATCTGTACTATTGCAAAATGAGTCTTTCCATGTAATGCAGTCTGCAAATGGATAATGAGATGTTTGGACGGCATAAAGATTTGCTTTTAAAATTCTTCTTTTATTTTAATCTAGATAAACAACCAACTAGATTGGCATCTTGCTAGCCTTTGAAAGAAAGAAATGCAAAAACAGTAACATGTGTTTCTAGGAGAGTCCTACAAACACACCAAATCATTTAAAGGCTGCTCTAAGTACTGAACCACCAGTCACCAAATCTAGCAGTTAAACTCATGAGACAAACTGAAATAAAAGCACCAGGTGGAGTCTCCTCATGCTAGTGTATCCCACAGGGTATGGCAAGGCATACTTATTAAATACATTAAATAGTAACGACCATTACCTGGAAATGTTTAATTTTGTTACCCAGGAGATGGCATAGGCAAATAGCACAAATAGTACCAAGCGGGGGGTCCACTTTTTAGCTCTGAATCCAAGTAAGATATGACTTCTCCAAAGTAGCACCCCTCATTTTTTCTGCCCCATGTTGGCCCCAACCAGCAGAACAATTCTGGTAGAGAGATTAGAGAGATAACAAACTCCTGTTGGAGAAGCAGGGATATAGCAATTTTACAGTAATTTCTGAAGTTATGGACTTAGAATGAACAGCCTTACAAGAAAATAAAAGGCAGAGATTAGACTCAGTGGAATACATACAAACATAGGGCACACACAAGATCCATACCTGGCCAGGACTAGCACTAGATTCTTTCTGAAAACTAAATGGAAGCTGACATTATAATTCATTGTAAAGTCTTGTAAAATGTATATAGTCCTCATTACAGAGTGTGGGGCCTCATAATTATCATTTCTTTATTTTATTGTCCATAAAATCTCCCCTGCCACTCCTCAGATTAAAAACCCTAGTAAATAGTATTAAGAACCTGACCTAGTGAAGCCTACTTGGCTATTAGAATCACAGTGTTGATACCAGAGTGGGGAAAACTAAGCAAGCAACTGCTCTTGAATAATCCTTTTTTTCCCTTTTTTTATGATGTTGGCCAGAGAATTTAGTGTTTAAGTTTTCCTGACAAACTGATTAACAGTTAACACAATACAGGAGGGTGGAAGCTCTGTCAACTTAAAAACCTCTGCTGGCTCTCCCTTGCCTATCAAATCAGTTCTGATCTTAGTGTGGCTCATCTGCCTGTTGTACTGGCCTCATCTTTTGCCAAAGACACCTCCGCCCGCCAGCTCATTTCAACACTTCCCACCACACTTTCTTAAAAATGAACTGACATGCTTTCAGCATATATTTTAATTATTTCAAACTATTTATTATTTTACTAGTGATAGAAAGAGGCTCAACAAAGCAAAATATCCTGCCTGAGGTCACCCACCCAGTAAGTGGCAGAGTTGTCATTCCAAAGCCACTCCTCCTTTCCTAAGCCCTCCCCTCCTGTGCCTTGGCTTACATCATTCCCTCTGCCAAAAGGGCTCTCAAACTCACCTGCCAGTGAGCACTTACTGACTCTTTAATGCCAGCTCAGTCTTCTCTTAGTACTTCTTCATGTCGACCCTGAGACATAACAAGCCACTGGTCCCTTTGTGTACCCAGGGCCCCTTGCCTACTTCTATTAGGGAAAGAGTAAAACCCTCTGTATTTAAACCTCTGTTTACTCCATTGCCACATGGCTCTCGAAGGCAGGGCCCTCATGCCCTTGAATAATTCTGTCTATAAGCATACTAAGGAGAGGGACACTGTCCTATTCCTCACTGTATCTCTAGAACTTAGAGCAGTGTCAATCACATAATAGGCAATCAATAAGCATTTGCTGAATGAATGAATGTGCAACACATTACTCTGGTTCAATGACATGGAGTTGGGGGATGGAAGCCCATAGTATGGCTGTGTCTATGTGAAACTACTTTTGCTACAATCTTGATTTAATTGACCAGAAATTTCATTCAAACCATTGGCCAATTCCATCAGAAAAGAGGTTGAATTGGTTCACTAGATTGATCAGGTAATTAACTAATATGACTGAATCAACTTTCGATTATTATTGCATCACAGGTAAATGTTTACAGTTAATAAAAGCTGTTGGTGGCATCAGAAATCATGCAAGTTGAAGAGGTCAATCAGAAAATGAAAATAAAATGCAGTCAGATTAGCAAGACAGTTTTACAAACACTAGGCAATAATATATCTCACAGAAAAGTGACAGAATGTCTCATTTTCTGATAAAAATACATTTAAAGGTCTTCCTGTGATGGTGGAATATAAATAAATATATCATTTGAAATTATTTGATCGTTGGTCCTGAGAGAAAATTTATATGAAAGACACTTGGGGTGTATACACACACACATATGCACATACTCCTATACATACACAGGTAGAATCCATTACATAAAATCCTAAAATTAAGAGCCCATAAAATGAGATGGCTATTTGTGTAAATATTGTTTCCACCATACTCAAAATATTAAAGTTGAATTGCCTTAAGTTCCAAGTACATTTAAATATTTGCTTATAACTTGCTATTTCACAAAAGTTATGAGTAGGACGGAAAAGATACAATGCTAAACTGTTAGAAATCACAGTCTACTGAAGATCAATAAAAATAACATTAAATTTCTCTCCCAAATCATGAAAATCAGTGGGGAAACAAAATTTGATTCAGAGGTTTTATTTACACCCAATATTTCCAGTAATGTCTTTACTGGGCAAAATTAATTCTACCTCCACTTCAATATCTTAGTAGGTTTTTAGATAATTATAGATATCTTCAGATTTGTAAACTTTTGGATGTTTACAAGAAAAGAAGCAATAGTGGTGATGCTGATGCTCGACTAGTGCCAGTGAACTAGGGAGAGCAATGTAATTTCATAGAAACATTTTTATTGAACAAACTTCAACTCCACAAGGAACTCTACACATATCACGCTTTTAGCTGATTAAAGTTTCCTATGTTCAGAGCAGCAGTTTTTACTCATTGCTTTTTCCCAGATTGATTTCAATTAAGTTTCACCTCTGAGAACCCAAGAAACTTCAAATTGTGCTCTTCTACCCCTAATGAGTTTGATCAAAACGTCTTCTCTCTGCTGTAATCAAAATACAGGGAATACAAGAAACAGCATGACCAGTTCTTAGTAAATATTCTGAGAGTTTAATTCTTTCTTTTACATATATGCCTAGTAAAAATTCTTTTCTAGGTTTCCTTGTGGGATAACTTTTTATGAGGGAAGTCATGGGTTTGGGAAAGGAGGAAGGGTAGGAAGCCAGCCAGGCACATCATCCTCTTTCCTTGGCCATCTTCCTGTTGCAGCTGGTTATTCCAAGGCTGGGCAGTCTGCAAAAATATCATGCTGGAATGGACAAATTCATGCTTGTGTTTTCTCCCTGAAACCTATTTTTTTAAAGAACCCTGAATTTTACATTGATTGTTATTATTATATGGACACTTACTGACTTTTAAATGCTGAAAATTATCTTAATTGAACCATTTTAAGAAGAGGAAACCTACCCACCATTTTCAATAAGGCATACAAAGGCTAATGACATTTGATAGCATTCTGGTTGGATTTCCAACTGTGATTTCCCTTTGATTAAAATAAATAAAGAAAGAAATGGTGGAGCACCAACTTTGTCACCTAAGCGTTGTTAAATCTGACATTTGCAAAACATCTATGCTAATATGACATTTTCCCTTTTTTTCTTGGTACTTTGGTGTGATCTGACAATGAACCAAGAGGACTTCCCTTGAAACTTTTGGTATTTCACCAATTGCCACCTGTACATCAGTTGCTTTCAAACTATTGTCATTTTCCTGCTTCCCTGTCATGAATTAAAGGAACAGACTGCATTAAAACTTCAGCATATTCCACATCCCCTAGACTGTGAGTAGGATAGACCATAGACTGCTTTAAAGAATTGAAAAGTCCTTTTCATAAAAAATACTACTATGGCTATGGTGAAGCAAATTGCTTTTTAGCATGCCTACTTATTTGGGCTTTCCCCATTTCTGCCTGGAGATTAGAAATAACTTAGCAATGCATAAATATCCACTCATAAGCAACCATATGTCTCTTTCTGACTGTTGGCTTTCTTTTGCAAATAAAATTCCTGCAACACCACTAACGCTGCAAGTGAACTTTGAAAGACTACTTATTTTCCACGTGATACTCAAGAAATAAATACCTGCTCAATTTGAGGAAATATATTAGCATTTGATTGGAAGAACTCATTTATAGGCAAGATCAGCAAATTATGGTCCTTGGGCTAAATATGGACTGCTGCCTTTTTTTTGAATTTTGAATTTTATTTATTTTTTCATACAGCAGGTTCTTATTAGTTATCCATTTTTTATATATTAGTGTATACGTGTCAGTACCAATCTCCCAATTCATCACACCACCATCCCCTCCCCCCGCCACTTTCCCCCGCTTGGTGTCCAAAACTTTGTTCTCTACATCTGTGTCTCAATTTCTGCCCTGCAAACTGGTTAATCTGTACCATTTTTCTAGGTTCCACATATATGCGTTCATATACGATATTTGTTTTTCTCTTTCTGACTTCACTCTGAATGACAGCCTCTAGATTCATCCACGTCTCTACAAATGACCCAATTTCGTCCATTTTTATGGATGAGTAATATTCCATTGAATACATGTACCACTTCTTCTTTATCCATTCATCTGTCGATGGGCATTTATGGTGCTTCCATGACCCGGCTATTGTAAATACTGCTGCAATGAACATTGGGGTGCATGTGTCTTTTTGAATTATGGTTTTCTCTGGGTATATGCCCAGTAGTGGGATTGCTCAGTGATATGATAATTCTATTTTTAGTTTTTAAGGAACCTCTATACTGTTCTCCATAGTGGCTGTATCAATTTACATTCCCACCAACAGTGCAAGAGGGTTCCCTTTTCTCCACACCCTCTCCAGCATTTGCTGTTTGTAGATTTTCTGATGATGCCCATTCTAACTGGTGTGAGGTGATACCTCATTGTAGTTCTGATTTGCATGTCTCTGATGATTAGTGATGTTGAGCGGCTTTTCATGTGCTACTTGGCCATGTGTATGTTCTCTTTGGAGAAATGTCTATTTAGGTCTTCTGCCCATTTTTGGACTGGGTTGTTTGTTTTTTTAATATTGAATTGCATGAGCTGTTTATATATTTTGGAGATAAATCCTTTGTCCGTTGATTCATTTGCAAATATTTTCTCCCATTCTGAGGGTTGTCTTTTCATGTTGTTTGTAGTTTCCATTGCTTTGCAAAAGCTTTTAAGTTTCATTAGGTCCCATTTGTTTTATTTGTTTTTATTTCCATTACTCTAGGAGATGGATCAAAAAAGATCTTGCAGTGATTTGTGTCAAAGAGTGTTCTTCCTATGTTTTCCTCTAAGGGTTTTATAGTGTCCAGTCTTACATTTAGGTCCCTAATACATTTTGAGTTTTTTGTGTGTATAGTGTTAGGGACGGTTCTACTTTCATTCTTTGACATGTAGCTGTCCAGTTTTCCCAGCACCACTTATTGAAGAGACTGTCTTTTCTCCATTGTGTATCCCTGCCTCCTTTGTCATAGATTAGGTGACCATAGGTGTGTGGGTTTATCTCTGGGCTTTCTATCCTGTTCCATTGATTTATATTTCTGTTTTTGCACAAGTACTATATTGTCTTGATTACTGTATTTTTGTAGTATAGACTGAAGTCAGGAAGCCTGATTCCTCCAGCTCCGTTTTTTTTTCCCTCAAGTCTGCTTTGGCTATTCGGGGTCTTTTGTGTCTCCATACAAATTTTAAGATTTTTTGTTCTAGTTCTGTAAAAACTGCAATTGGTAATTTGATAGGGATTGCATTGAATCTGTAGATTCCTTTGGGTAGTATAGTCATTTTCACAATATTGATTCTTCCAATCCAAGAACATGGTATATCTCTCCATCTGTTGGTATCATCTTTAATTTCTTTCAGCAGTATCTTATAGTTTTCTGCATACAGGTCTTTTGTCTCCCTAGGTAGGTTTATTCCTAGATATTTTATTATTTTTGTTGCAATGGTAAATGGGAGTGTTTCCTTAATTTCTCTTTCAGATTTTTCATCATTAGTGTATAGGAATGCAAAAGATTTATGTGCATTAATTTTGTATCCTGCATCTTTACCAAATTCATTGATTAGCTCTAGTAGTTTTCTGGTGGCATCTTTAGGATTTTCTATGTATAGTATCATGTCATCTGCAAACAGTGACAGTTTTACTTCTTCTTTTCCAATGTGTATTCCTTTTCTTTTTCTTCTCTGATTGCCATGGCTAGGACTTCCAAAACTGTGTTCAGTAATAGTGGTGAGAGTTGACATCCTTGTCTTGTCCCAGATCTTAGAGGAAATGCTTTCAGTTTTTCACCATTGAGAATGATGTTTGCTGTGGGTTTGGCATATTTGGACTTTATTATGTTGAGGTATGTTCCCTCTATGCCCACTTTCTGGAGAGTTTTTATCATAAATGGATGTTGAATTTTGTCAAAAGCTTTTTCCACATCTATTGAGATGATCATATGGTTCTTATCCTTCAATTTGTTAACACGGTGTATCACATTGATTGATTTGTGTATATTGAAGAATCCTTGCATCCCTGGGATAAATCCCACTTGATCATGGTGTATGATCATTTTAGTGTGCAGTTGGATTCTGTTTGCTAGTATTTTATTGAGGATTTTTGCATCTATATTCATCAGTGATATTGGTCTGTAATTTCCTTTTTTTTTTTTTTGTAGTATCTTTGTCTGGTTTTGGTATCTGTGTGATGGTGGCCTCATAGAATGAGTTTGGGAATGTTACTTCCTCTGCAATATTTTTGGAAGTGTTTGAGAAGGACGGTGTTAGCTCTTCTCTAAATGTTTGATAGAATTCACCTGTGAAGCCATCTGGTCCTGGACTTTTGTTGGTTTGAAGATTTTTAATCACAGTTTCAATTTCATTACTTGTGTTTGGTCTCTTCTTATTTTCTATTTCTTCCTGGTTCAGTCTTGGAAGGTTATACCTTCCTAAGAATTTGTCCATTTCTTCCAGGTTGTCCATTTTATTGGCATAGAGTTGCTTGTAGTAGTCTCTTAGGAAGCTTTGTATTTCTGTGGAGTCCATTGTAACTTCTCCTTTTTCATTTCTAATTTTATTGATTTGAGTCCTCTTCCTCTTTTTCTTGATGAGTCTGGCTAATGGTTTATCAATTTTGTTTATCTTCTCAAAGAACCAGCTTTTAGTTTTATTGATCTTTGCTATTGTTTTCTTTTTTTCTAATTCATTTATTTCTGCTCTGATCTTTATGATTTCTTTCTTTCTACTAACTTTGCATTTTGTTTGTTCTTTCTCGAGTTCCTTTAGTTGTAAGTTTAGATTGTTTATTTGAGGTGTTTGTTGTTTCTTGAGGTAGGCTTGTATTGCTCTAAACTTCCCACTTAGAACTGTTTTTACTGCATCCCATAGGTTTTGGATTGTTATGTTTTCTTTCTCATTTGTCTCTAGGTATTTTTTGATTTCCTCTTTGATTTCTTCGGTGATCTCTTTGTTATTTAGTAACACATTTTTTAGCCTCCATGTATTTGTCTTTTTTACATTTTGTTTCCCCTGTAATTGATTTTTAATCTCATAGTGTTGTGGTCAGAAAAGATGCTTGATATGATTTCAATTTTCCTAAATATACTGAGGCTTGATATTTGACCCAAGATATGATCTGTCCTGGAGAATGTTCTGTGTACACTTGAGAAGAAAGTGTAATCTGCTATTTTTGAATGGAATGTCCTATAATTATCAGTTAAATCTATCTGGTGTATTGTGCCATTTAAAGCTTGTGTTTCCTTCTTAATTTTCTGTTTGGATGATCTGTCCATGGGTGTAAGTGAGCTGTTAAAATCCCCCACTATTATTGTGTTACACTCGATTTCCGCTTTTTTTTTTTTTTTTTTTTTGCAATACGTGGGCCTCTCACAACTGTGGCCTCTCCCGCTGAGGAGCACAGGCTCTGGACGTGCAGGCCCAGCAGCCATGGCCCACAGGCCCAGCCGCTCCGCGGCATGTGGGATCCTCCCAGACCGGGGCACGAACCCACGTCCCCTGCATTGGCAGGCAGACTCTCAACCACTGAGCCACCAGGGAAGCCCTCGATTTCCGCTTTTACAGCTGTTAGCAGTTGCCTTATGTATTGAGGTGCTCCTATGTTGGATGCGTATATATTTATAATTGTTATATCTTCTTCTTGGATTGGTCCCTTGATCCTTATGTAGTGTCCTTCCTTGTCTCTTGTGATATTCTTTCTTTTAAAGTCTATTTTATCTGATATGAGTATTGCTACTCCAGCTTTCTTTTGATTTCCATTTGCATGGAATATCTTTTTCCATCCCCTCACTTTCAGTGTGAATGTGTCCCTAGGTCTGAAGTGGGTCTCTTTTAGATAGCATCGATATGGGTCTTGTTTTTATATCCATTCAGTGAGCCTGTGTCTTTTGGTTGGAGCCTTTAATCCATTCATAGTTAAGGTAATTATTGAGGTGCATTTTCCTATGACCATTTTCTTAATTGTTTTGGGTTTGTTTTTGTAGGTCCTTTTCTGCTCTTGTGTTTCCCACTTAGAGAAGTTCTTTAGCATTTGTTGTAGAGCTGGCTTGGTGGTGCTGAATTCCCTTAGCTTTTGCTTGTCTGTAAAGCTTTTGATTTCTCCATCTAATGTGAATGAGATCCTTGCCTGGTAGAGTAATCTTGGTTGTAGGTTCTTCCCTTTCATCACTTCAGGTATATCATGCCACTCCCTTCTGGCTTCTATGCTGAGAAATCAGCTGTTAAACTTATGGGGGTTCCCTTGTATGTTATTTGTCATTTTTCCCTTGCTGGTTTCTATAATTTTTCTCTGTCTTTAATTTTTGCCAATTTGATTACTATGTGTCTCAGTGCGTTTCTCCTTGGGTTTATTCTGTATGGGACTCTCTGCACTTTCTGGACTTAGGTGGCTATTTCCTTTCCCATGTTAGGGAAATTTTTGACTATAATCACTTCAAATATTTTCTCAGATCCTTTCTCTCTTCTCCTTCTGGGACACCTATAATGTGAATGTTGTTGTGTTTAATGTTGTCCCAGAAGTCTCTTAGGCAGTCTTCATTTATTTTCATCCTTTTTTCTTTATTCTGTTCCGCAGCAGTGAATTCCACCATTCTGTCTTCCAGGTCACTTATCCATTCTTCTGCCTCAGTTATTCTGCTATTGATTCCTTCTAGTGTATTTTTCATTTCAGTTATTATATTGTTTATCTCTGTTTTTTCTTTAATTCTTCTAGATCTTTGTTAAACATTTCTTGCATCTTCTCGATCTTTGCCTCCATTCTTTTTCCGAGGTCCTGGATCATCTTCACTACCATTATTCTGATTTCTTTTTCTGGAAGGTTGCCTATCTCCACTTCATTTAGTTGTTTTTCTTGGGTTTTATCTTGTTCCTTCATCTGGTACATAGCCCTCTGCCTTGTCATCTTGTCTACCTTTCTGTGAATGTGGTTTTTGTTCCACAGGCTGCAGGATTGTAGTTCTTCTTGCTTCTGCTGTCTGCCCTCTGTTGGATGAGGCTATCTAAGAGGCTTGTGCAAGGTTCCTGATGGGAGGGACTGGTGGTGGGTAGATCTGGCTCCTCCTCTGGTGGGCAGAACTCAGTAAAACTTTAACCCACTTGTCTACCGATGGGTGGGGCTGGTTTCCCTCCCTGTTGGTCTTTTGGCCTGAGGTGACCCAACACTGGAGCCTACCCGAGCCCTTTGGTTGGGCTAATGGTGGACTCTGGGAGGGCTCAAACCAAGGAGTACTTCCTAGAACTTCTGCTGCCAGTGTCCTTATCCTCACAGTGAGACACAGCCACCCCCTGCCTCTGCAGGAGATCCTCCAACACCAGCAGGCAGGTCTGGTTCTGTCTCCCATGGGGTCACTGCTCCCTCCCCTGGGTCCTGACATGCAAACCACCCTGTGTGTGCTCTCCAGGAGTGGAGTCTCTGCTTCCCCCAGTCCTGTCGAAGTCCTGCACTCAAATCCCGCTAGACTTCAAAGTCTGATTCTCTACGCTGTCCTCCTTGCATTGCCAGACCCTCACGTTGGGAAGCCTGATGTGGGGCTCAGAACCCTCACTCCAGTCGGTGGACTTCTGTGGTATAAGTATTTTCCAGTTTATGAGTCACCCACCCAGCAGTTATGGTATTTGATTTTATTGAGATTGCACCCCTCCTACTGTCTCACTGTAGTTTCTCTTTTGTCTTTGGACATGGGGTATCCCTTTTGGTGAGTTCAAGTGTCTTCCTGTTGAGGATTGTTGAGCAGTTAGTTGTGATTCCTGTGCTCTTCCAAGAGGGAGTGGCCTGCTACCTTTTTGTTGTAATGGTTTATGAGCTAAGAATGGTTTTATAGTTTAATTTAAAATGGTCTTAAAATCAAAAGAATAATAATACTTCACAAAAATTCAAGATACTTTGTCCATAGCCATGGTCACTTTATATACGCGCACACACACACACACACACACACACACACACGTAATATATATTACTGTTTCCATGTTACAATACCAGTTGAGTAGTTGTGATGAGATGATATGGCCCACAAAGCTAAAATGTTTCCTACCTGGCCCTTTACAGAATAAAGGTTTCCTTAACCTGGTCTAGAGTCATATTTAATTAGGAGAAAACAGTTATAAGTGTCGACCTCTTTCTCCGTAAATAAAGCAGTAAAAATACAGCTCTCAAACACTCAGGCCAAGATAGAATTGAGGATACTTTTCATAAACAAAAATTTCAATATGGAAAAATAAAACTCTAAAAAAATTAACATTTGAGTTCCAGCTCTGCCACTAATTCCCTGTGTGAATTTAGTCACATATCTTCCCTTTCTTACCTTTCTTTACATATCATTAGAACTAAAAGTTTAAATAAAATTATCTCTCTGGTCCTTTTCAGATCTCAGAATCTAAGATTTTCTTCTCTTTTTAAGTTTCTTAGTTACATAAAAGAGATAATTCACTTTACTAAAGAACTCACCACTGGGTTTCTCTATTTAGTAATCTCTTCCTTCTTTAAGTACTTTAGTATTTGTGTAAGTGGTCATTCCTTACCAAGTACTTGGCTGATAAACAAAGTTGAAGTGAATGCTATTAGCGATCTGTAAGAAATAAATAACGGCAGCACCTGAAATTATCATGAAAGTCAATATGAAAAAGGAATTCAAGTAACAGAAATTAGAATTGCAGGGGAGTTTTCTGGTATATATCTATCATATAACATATTATTCAACTAAAATTAATTCCATGTTTATGCTAAACTCACATTCTATCTTGGTCCACTGACTAAAGCATGTAGTAGTGTAGATCTTTGGACCAGCAACATGAGTATCCCCTGGGAGCTTGTTAGTAATGCAGAAAGTCAGACCCTACCCCAGACCTTCTGAGTCAGCATCTGCACTTTAAGGAGATCCCCAGGTGATTCGTATGCATAGTAAAGTTTGAGAAGCATTGGTGTAAGACAGTACTTCTCAAACCCTGGGCTGTGATACCTCAGAATCACTTGGGGGTGCTAAGTGTGCATATTGCTCAGCCCTGACTCTAGACCTATTGAATCTGAATCTCTTAGATGAGATCTGAAAATCAGTCTCTTTTAAAGCACTCCAGGTGATTATTATGCATAATAACATTTGAGAAGTACTGGAATAGTGGTTAAGAATGTGAATTTTTTTTTAGTGGAACATTCCTATTTTTCTCACTTAATAGCTCTGTAATATCATGTTACTTAGCCAACGTGATTCTCAATTTAGTCTTCTATAAAATAGGGATAACAAAAATACCTACCTTACAGGTTTTTGTGAAGATTTAACTAGAGAGTGAATGAGTTTGGCATACAGTAAGCACTCAATACATATTAGCTATTATTATCAGAATTATCATAATTGGGACTTCCCTGGTGGTCCAGTGGTTAAGATGCCGTGGTTTCAATGCAGGGGATGAAGGTTTGAACCCCTGTGGGGAACTAAGATCCCGCATGCTGCGTGGGCAAGAAAAAGAATAAAAAGAATTATCATCATTGCCACCACTACCACTACTACCATGAGGAGTGGTGAAAGGTTAAGCTGAATATGTAGGTGCCCTATTTCCATAGAAATCAACTTGTTCTTTAATCTGCACATACTGGAGAGCCATTGAAGGCTTTTAAGCAGAGGCATTACCGAAGCTTTGATGAACTTGGTTTTGGAGGATGGTGAGGGAGTCTAGACCAAAAATGGTCAAGAAGGATCACTTAGTTCTCAATAAGCTTGTGGTGTTCAGTTGCAAACTAAGAACTCTAATCCTAGCCATCCTCAGTATGTAGGCTAGATAGTAATTGATGTGGGGCCGAGATATACCTCTTCAGCAATCCCTGAGTTACCAGAGATTTGGAATGGTCCTAGATCTAGAACTCCTGAGGTCTTTCTATTCTGTCAATAAATCAGTCACACTGGCTAAGAGTCAACAGAGGGATGAAGATAAAAATCAAAATTCCAAGAGGAAGCCATAACTTAATGGAGACCAAAAAAATGCACAGAACTAAGCATCATCACAGAAGAGATATAAATGAATTAAATGTCTGGCAGAAATAACAGTACAAAGAAAACTTAAAGGCTCTGAGATTCTTCTATCCTTTCCTTGTCTAGAGTCAGAGCTCTAAAACTTCTACTCCACTATTGTCAAATTATCAGCTGACACTCTTGCTCTGTGAACACGCTTGTTTTGTTTTTTTTACTGTGGCTGATATTAGACAAGTTCCACGTATGTCCTTAAGGAGCTTACAATTCATTTAAAAAACTAAGGCTGAAATACAAGAAATCACTAGAGCGCAATGGAAGACAGACTAGAAGCAAGTGCTAGAAGAGGTGGCTTAGTCAGGGAAATAGCAGGAAGAGACATGAGACTTGGAAAATATATAGAATCTGGAGCAGAAGTAAAAAGAGGGTGAGTCAGCAACATTATAAAATGTATGGAGTCAGGAAAACACTATAGGAATGGTTGAACAAGTTATGATACACTCACACCTTACAACACTACAAAGTAATTTTAAAAATAATGAGTTAGGGGCTTCCCTGCTGGCGCAGTGGTTGAGAGTCTGCCTGCCGATGCAGGGGACACGGGTTCGTGCCCCGGTCTGGGAGGATCCCGCGTGCCGCGGAGAGGCTGGGCCCATGAGCCATGGCCGTTGAGCCTGCGCGTCCGGAGCCTGTGCTCCGAAACGGGAGAGGCCACAGAAGTGAGAGGCCCGCGTACCGAAAAAAAAAAAAAAATAATAATAATGAGTTAGACTTACCAGCTAACTTAGAGGGATCTCCAAGATGTACCATTCAATGAGAAGGCAGAATATATAGCATAATCTCACTTGTGTAAAACCAACAAAATCTCTTACGTGTGCGCTTATGTATAGAAAGTTACATATGGATATACACCAGCTTGTGAAAATTGGTTTGAGGATAGTGGTAGGTAGTTGGCTCCGACAAGAGAGGGTAGTAAAGGGTAATAGGGAGGGGAAAGAGTAAGTAAAATACATCACACAGTCCAATTTTTGAGCAAGTGATTTAAAAAAACAAAATCCAGAAACTAAGAGTGAGCAATAGGAGATATTTCGCTAAGGTATTTCTTGAAACAAAAAGGAGGTATTTCACTAAAACCTGGTTGGAAGAAACCCAGGGACACAAAAAGGAGGAAGAATTCTGTTAGATCCTTTTCTTAGCCACTGCTGTATAAGTTCCTTAAGCAGAAGAAATCGGAAGTAGAGAGTAGACTGTTGGATATTATTTTAATTTAGTTGCATACAAGTATACACAACAAATCACAAAGTATTTGCATCTCTCTCTCTCTCTCTCTCTCTCTCTCTCTCTCTCTCTCTCTCTCTCTATATATATATATATATATATATATATATATATATATAAAATAAAATTCCCCCTTTCTCTAAAGGGAATGAAGTCTAGGAGATTAGACTGAATATGTATGTAAGCAGTGCACTCTGGAAGTTGACTGTTTTCTATTTGCAGTTGTTGATTACTTGTTTAAAATTCTCAATAAAAATTTTGTTTTTGTTTCTTTTTCCAGAATGAAACCTTTTAGTTTGAGCTGTCCTTGTGGTATTCTCATGACTTAAAAGTTAACACAGCTATTAAGGCACCAAAGAATGTCCTTTATATAAGAACTATTTAGCTTGATACAACTTATTTAGCAAGGCTCAAATTTGTTATAAATCTTGAAGGGATTATTTTGGTGGCTTTTTTCCAATCTTTTGTATAATGACTTCTAAAAGGGGTCACATAAAGAGTTATATCATGGTTTCCAATGAACCAGCTGTGAGACTTTGGACAAGTCACTCTTCTCCTCTAAGTGTATCATTTTTCTTAGTCTAATTTGGCCTGAGGCTCAAAATATATTAGTTTCTTCCAATTTTAAAAATCTATTGTCCTAAAAAAATCACCACATACAACTTACACTCATGCTCAAACTAAGGTACTAATAGCCCTCAGTCACATAACTTATTCAGGATAAAATGCACACGGCTACACATAAAATAATAAAAATCCATGATAAACATATTGAACAAATATTTGGTTGACAGTTGTTGGGGGGAAGTAGTTTGCAATACAGTTCTTCCTTTGTTGGAATGAAAAAATCTATCTCCCAGGCTGTCAGTCTTTCAAATATTGAAAGTATTGTTTGGGAAAAATGTTATTGGTTTCTAACTGCTTTATAACTTCACTGATTACCCTGTCCTTATCTGAGATCTACTCAAATGTATCTAGCATTACATTCCTTTCCTTGCTTGCTCTTTGGGGAGTTGCTACAGCATACATGTAAAAATGGGAGGAAAATCACCATACTCAAATTTTCAGAAATAAAAAAGGAGGCAAAGATGAAGCTTTAGCTAATGTTCATAGCTTTTTGCTATACTGTAATTAATTTTCAACTCTCAACAACATTTCTGGGCAAAATATCAAAGGTCATAGAGGGGAGGCTTATGCTCATTATTATATATGGTGATGCCCTTCTGGCAGAACCTTACAGCAATACCTGATCAACTTGGGAAGAATACTGAGTCTCTGGTATCCTGCCTTGTTGTGTTTGTTAATAAGAAAATATTATGCTGGCATTCAGAGAAAATTAATACACTTGACACCTATGTCACGACATAAGCCTTCCCTGCCTAGTCATCTGTAATGAGAACTAAGATGAAAAGAATAGTTTCCACATTAAAATTTCTGGCCCATTTCAGAGGCATATTAATTCACTTTGATGCACCTGCTACACTCAACTCCAGCCAGTAAGAATAACACTTTCACCTCTTTAACAAATGGCTAGATAGGGAGCTTATTTAATCCTTAGCCAAAAAAAAAAAAAAAAGGCATCACAATAAAACAGCATTGATACCACTAGCTTGGAGCTTGTAAAATTTCAGAAAGGAAGCTTGATGAAGTTTGCTTTTCAATATATGCAGGGAGGAAAAAGGAACACACTAAACAAATGAATGGTGGTCATAAGCTTACATAGAGAACATCTAATGTCAACTATCTAGTGTCAACTATGTAGGAATGTTCACCAGCATGATTCCATGTCTATATTCTCATGATCAATGAATCTTGAGAACTGATTCCCTGTGGAGAGGGGACAGATCATGGAGAAAATTGTGGATATAATCTCTATTCTCCAAATGACTTCTTATAGCTTATTCCTTGCTTAAAATTTCCCAGACACGAGCTAGTAGAGATTAGTGTAGAGTTACATATTAGGTCAATAGGTAAGTCTGTCAGCTCCACTTGATGTCATCAAATAAATGAAGCATTTACATGTGGAAAATAAAGTAAACTTATGTTGTGTGGCTACAGAGGCTTAACTAGGACCAAATACAGAATAATTACAGGGAGGCAGAATTTGAGTCAATATTAGTGAAGAACTTTTCAACAATGGAATATACTGCCTTTAAAAATAACATGTTTGCAGTCATTGCAGTGGATATTGTCAAAAGATTTCCTATACTGGGTGGGAGCTTGAACTAAATAGTTTCTAAGGTCCTTCTAATTCTGAAATTGTATTTTGTAGGACTATATTTAACTATTTGAAAGAAATAATTTTAAGTACCTTGTAAATACCTACTGAGAAAAAAAGTAATAAATTACTATTACCTACTTCTTAAATACAATGGAACATCTATTTGGAAACAGTTTTTCTTAGCTTAGTTGGAATTTCTGTGCTTGAGTGAAATAAAATTGAATTCCTTCAAAAATGATCTGTTATTTTGTCTGGCCTTCCTCCCATGGGATACCTGTCACTATAATCACAATTCAGCCAGAATTAGTGAAGAGTTAGCACATGACTTTGAGAAAATGGATGAGCGTTGAAGAAGCTTGCAGGATTAGAATGATTAAATGAATTTTTAAAACATTAAGCTTTATTTTCCAAATTAGCAAGATTGGTGCCTTATTATACATTCCACACACAGTTTTTGAGCAACTTCTGTCTGCCAGGTACTGTGCTAAACTCTGGGAATAGGCAAAGGAAAACAAAACAGAGACAACCCCTTCCCTCTTGGAATAACATTAAACACTATAACTTTAGTGAGAAAATTTATTCATATTTAACAAACAGTATCCACTATTCTAAATGTTTGGACATCAATGACAAGCAGTTGTAAGAGAAAGTAACACAAGCTCTATGTCATTGGAACAAAGAATATCAAGACTGTCCTTTGGCAAACATATGGCTGCTTAAGGTGTGAGGTGCATAAAAAATTATTCTTTAAGTAAAAATAAGTGAATAAATAAATAAAGCAAGATAATACATTTAGGAGTCATAAAAACATACTTTGAACATTTTATTCAAAATGTACACACTTGTCACTATAACTAACTTAATGAAAAATCAAGTCTTTCAAAGTAGGTGAGAAAATTCAAAGAGAAATTCAAAGAGGGAAAAAAATAGAAATAGACACACTGTTCAATAATGTTAAAATATGATTATGTAAATGAGCCTATAAGTAGGCATACATAATGTTTACTTCAAATAAATAAGTTTGTGACTCATATCATCTTGACACTGAAACCTTGTAATCTGAGGCCTATGGATGGGCCTCACAAGTCTATAAATCCCATGAAAATGTATGTAAAACCATATGTATATGTGCATTTTTCTTCTGTGGAAAGATTTCACAATTTTCTCCAGATTCTCAAAAATGACCTGGTCTACTCCCTTCCCACCCCCATCCACTGCAAAGTTTAAAAATCACTGTTTTAAAAGTAGCATGGTGAGAGACCCCCAGAAAGGCAAGATGGGCTATTGGCAGCATAAAGGCTTTTTAGTACAGGGAGGAATAATGACTAGTTAAGCACTTTAACAAAGTGCCCGGGCTGTTATGAGACAATTTGCAAATGATGGGAAGTCAAGGTTGTGCCTTAAAAAAAACTTGAAATTGTCCTGATGATGCCACATTTAGATACATGATTAATAGGAGCGAAGTTGATGAGAATTTTCTGCCTCCACAAAGAAACTATAAATGATTATAGCACTGAACTAAGCCAGGTTTGAGGCTACTCATCTCTAAATCATCTTGGGAGAGGCCCAGGAACAGATATGTTGATTAGTTATGGAGGGTCTTTGTTTAAAAGCCTGTAGGTTTTGAAGGACTGTAGAGAGGGATAAAATGAGAACTTTGATAAATGTAGCCCTATCTCAAGGTCACACAAGGAAAGAGAAATATTAGTTCACTTGCATTCCAGAATGCATAGCTTTAGCTTTGAATATTTAAATATGTATTTAATAATCCCCTTCCACATTACCACAACTATCAACACTCACAAAGAAATCTCTTTCAGTACTCTCTTTGTTCTGAAAGGTCTGGCAGTATCCATGGTTCTAATTCACCAACTAAATCTCAGATAATGTATCTACCAATTATTCCCATGCATCACTGATCAAACAGAAAGGGGATATGGTTGATCCATTCTTCTTTCCAGTAGTGGGGAATATGTACTCCTGCTTGTGATTTGTTCCTTGCATTTGTATGATGACTTGTTGGGGTAAGAGTTTGGGCTAGATCTAAGCTAACTGGTTCGAAGACTGAATCTTGAACTATGAGGCCATCCTAAGATGGGGCTCCCACCAACTAACCTAAGCTACTTGGAGATTGTCCCAATATTAAAACAAATCCTTAAATATGATCACAAAAATAAAATTTTCCTGACCACATCCCCTCATCTTTATTTCTCTGGCTCAGACTCTCATTTTAATTTTTATCTTTTTTAGAGATCACTGGTTTTCTCCACCAGGATATAAGTACCTTAGGTTTGTAGCAACATGGATGGACCTAGAGATCATCATACTAAATGAAGTAAGTCAGAAAGAGAAAGACAACTATCATATAATATTGCTTATATGTGGAATCTAAAAAAAGAAAAGACACAAATGAACTTATTTACAAAACAGAAACAGACTCACAGACATATAAAACAAACTTATGGTTACCAAAGGGGAAAGGGGGGAGGAATAAATTAGGAGTCTGGGGTTTAATATACACACTACTATATATAAAATAGATAACCAACAAAGGCCTACTGTATAGCACAGGGAACTATGCTCAATATATTATAATAATCTACAATGGAAAAGAATCTAAAAAGGAATATATATATATGTATATATGTATAACTAAATCACTTTGTTGTACAACCAAAACTAACACAACATTGTAAATCAACTATATTTCAATAAAAAATTTACAAATAAATAAATTCTATTAAAAAAAAACATACTTTAGGTGAAGGTGTCTTAGCAGAATCTAATCCTGTATTCTTCCCACTGCACCACAATCAAGTACTGTATGGACTTGGGCAAAACAAAAGGAAATTTTTCAAAGCAAATGGCTAACATGTACATTATTTCATTGAAATGAGTATATGTGTTTCATTGCATTTTTGCTTATCAACATGCTCTTTGGAATCTCAGGAAAGCATGATAAATATTTGTCTTTGAACCAACATCCAAATGCTAGACTAATTAACAGGTCCTGAGCACTGTACAGAACAGATAACAGGTTTATTTGCTTATTGTCTGCCTTCCCCCCACTGGAATATTTGCTTTATTAGAATACAAACTTCATTTTGTTCACTAACACATCCCCTGAAACTAAGACAATGGTGGAATGTATTAGATGGTCAACAAAAGTTTCCCCACTGCATAAATGGATGAATATGATTCTTACCTCTTGTAGATACACTCAAATACATTCTGTTAGGAAATTCAATTTGAATTTTTACTTATAAATAAGATCCTGTGTACAAACGATTTTCACATTAGCAAATTAAGCTCTCTTATTTGATTCAGAAACGGCTATGTCAAGGTCATGCTTCTCCAGAGAGCAATGGGCATTTGCCTGATTATCATCCTCTTTAAACCCTCCAGCCTCTCATGTGAGTTAGTCTGACTCACTCCGTGGATACTGCTTGTCTCTTGTTGTGGTTCAAATTTTATTTAAGGCGTTTTAAAACTGGTGTATATTTTAAACCTTGGGTTTCCAAGCACTCTCCATTACATCACATGAGTGTAATTTCTTTCTTCCTTTTTTATCTTCCAAACCCAAAAAGGAGACATTTAACAACACCCTCCAAGAAGTTGGGAGTTTAACTAGAGCAGACCCTCTTGTTAGAATTTGTACTGTTTGTTCAGAACAGGACAAAACCATAATCTTCTAAAGTTCACCCTGGTTTCAAGGGTTACCAATTTTTCCCTTGTGGAGTTCTAATAACAGAAGTACATATACTGTTGAAACAGAGACACTCCAAAGACCAGAAAATAAATAGACTATCACAAGATAATGTGGATACAAACAGATGGACAAATGCTGGATCTTTAGCTGCATCATTTGGTGGGGTTTCCTTTAGCCAATTTGAATGTCTCTGAGGCTGAGAGCCTTTACACTTGACACATCTGTGTTCCAGATCCCCTGCCTTTAAAATGACTTTCCTGAGTGTTATTGGAAACAACAACATTAAGATAATGGCAAGAATGACAATAAGGCATGCACAAGGGAAGTAAAATAAATGAATCAATTAGTATTATAAATATCGGTTCCTCATTCACGTCTTTCTTGTCAATTACATACATGCAGCATCTTGAGGCTCCAAGTATGAACCATTTTGCTTTGATGAGATAACAAAAACTAGAAAGCAAAAAAACATGGGTGCTTCTATTTTGCTATTTTTATCACTGTCTCTATTTAATGCCACTTAAATTTATAGAACAAAACGAAATTTTTAAAAACTCTCCAATATAATCTACTGCTTGTAAAAACTGAAAACAATATTCAGAAAATAAAATAGTGGTTTAAAGAAACTCATTTAATAGAAAAGCAGATGCTCCGTTTTACTTGGTTTAATGGAAAACCACTCAGAGCCCAGTATAAATGAAGACAAAATGTGCATAACTAACAGCTCTATTAAAATGAGCAGTAACAGAATGTATCATTTTGAGGTCAGCTGTCATTCTGTTTGAATGGGTCCCTTAACAGATCACAGAGCAGATGGAAAAGGCCGGTATGACATGACTCTCTGACTTAATTATAGCATTACCAAGAGAGCATATGGACTTTGTATGTACTAGATAATTTTTATTCAGTGAGTTTATTTGCACATAAATTCCGTGATGTGCCTCATTTGGTTTTACATTACCTTCAATATTTATATTTCACTTTAATTGAATCATTTTTATCTATGGATTAATAGGTCAGGATGTTCTACCAATTACAGTTGATGCTTGTTGAAGCCCATATAAAAAAGGTATAGAATTTGGATTTATGTCTTATTCAATATTCCTCAATTTAGAACACTATCACTGCTCTGCACACAGCTGTCATTCCTGCAATTAGGGGGGAAGGGTCTTAATGCACCAGGTATTTGACACCTTCTAAGGTACGGGGGAGAGCAGCCATCTTTTGCTTTCAATAAGCTGATTGGTCTGCCAGATGGTAAAATGCACAGCAGGACAAAAATATACTGAAGAGAACTCAATCAGTTTTGTGGGAAACACATCACCTTACAACCCATCCCAAAGTCAAATCCGTGGGAGCTACTGATCTAATTTATTACAAAAAGGAGTTGGAGAGCTCCGAGATTTTACTGCAAATCTGTCACACACAACTCTGCATGGACACGGTATGCATCGCTGGAAAATAATTTAAAACTTCTGCAGACATAGGGGAGTATAGTCTAAGTGTTAAATTTAGGTGACAGCACAGATAAAACAGGAGATGAAATACTGCCCAAAGAAACCAGCCCTTGACTTGGTCAAAGCCAGAATTTAGATCCACAATCCACAATATATCAGCAGCTGTAATTTAACTGGATTCCCAGAAGAGCAATAAAATGGTAGCTCAGGAAGAGGGCAGTAACATCACATACACAACCTTCGGCTTCCACTCCAAAGTGCTGGATTTTACTCTTGGTCTCTGCTAAAAGGCATATTTAATTTGAACTCAGATAAATATTAAGGCAAAGAGACAAATGGGTAATGCTCTGATCACGAATATTTAAAAGCTATTTCATTTACCTGAAAGCTCTGGAATAACTCAAATGAGAGAGAATATTTATTCACTTTCATCCTCATAGACATAAATATTTCTTGAGGTTCTAATCCTTTTCTCCCTCTATATGAATGTGGGAGGAATATATAGATTATGTTATTATTATTAACAATTTATAGATTTATTTATGTTATTATTATTAACAATTTATAGATTATGTTATTATTATTAACAATTTTTCTGTCAGTAAAAACTGGGATAATAATAATATCTACTTTACAGGGTGGTTGTAAAGATTAAATAACAGCATATGTAATATGCTTGACAAAAGCTCTGTAAATGTAGATTTTAATTACTGCAGTAATTTAATGACTATAGTCATCATTATCATCATTGTTACAATAATGTCTGTTTCTGACACATCAGTCAATTTTTCTGCAGTATCCAACTAACTCTTTTAGCTTAAACTGCATTGTTCACAGCTGTACATTCTTTTTCTAAACCTTTTCCCCCCAACACTGCTTAGGTGGACACACACGCTGGGAGTGAGTTGATTCATTGACCAAAAAAGCCAATCCAATTCTCTTAAGAACTTGAACGAAGAGAAACAAGACTAAATAGGTCAGAGGTTATAGGTCAGAAGTTATTGGGCACCAGAAGTGTAAGGTCCAAAACATTTGAGACCAGAATAGGTAAAGCCCCAGGTGAGCTGGAGATATGGGAAAGTAGAAATTAAGAATCAGACTGGTGAAAGCCATTCTGCAAAAGGCAGGATAAAGCAGCAATGTTGAAAGAAGCAGAGATGACAGATTGTGTGGCTACAGAGAATGAGAATGGACAGATGAGCTGCCTGACAATTTCCAATTCTCTGTGAGAATGGGTTCCATGAGACTCCCTTTACCTTTAAAATGCATTTTCCTTTACTTAGCTGAGCTTGTGACAGTTTCTGTTCCTTGCAATCAAATAGCTTCTAAAGACACAATGACATACCTCAATTTGTATTAAAATTCTTGCTTGCTTCGTCATTTCTTTTAAACCTGGCCTAAGTTCTCCCCCACACGAGACATAGGTGTTCAAGTTGATTTATTGAACTGTATAAAACACAACAGAACCCTGTTATGACAGGGCTTGTAGCTAAAAACCTTGGCTATAGCACAAGTCAAAATGGGTCCTATGAAATGTAACAACCACACTTAGCTTGGTTTCTCTGCAAGACTGACATCTATAAGGTCTGTCCCCAAGACACTGTCTGAGCTAACCAGTGTATCAGAAGATGTGGCACATATATACAATGGAATATTACTCAGCCATAAAGAGAAACGAAATTGAGTTATTTGTAGTCAGGTGGATGGACCTAGAGTCTGAAATACAGAGTGAAATAAGTCAGAAAGAGAAAAACAAATACCGTATGCTAACACATATATATGGAATCTTAAAAACAAAAACAAAAACAAAAACGGTTCTGATGAACCTAGGGGCAGGACAGGAATAAAGATGCAGATGTAGAGAATGGACTTGAGGACACGAGGAGGGGGAAGGGTTAGCTGGGACGAAGTGAGAGAGTAGCATGGACATATATACACTACCAAAAGTAAAATACATAGCTAGTGGGAAGCAGCCGCATAGCACAGGGAGATCAGCTCGGTGCTTTGTGTCCACCTAGAGGGGTGGGATAGGGAGGGTGATAAGGAGACACAAGAGGGAGGAGATATGGTGATATATGTATATGTATAGCTGATTCACTTTGTTATATAGCAGAAACTAACCCAATACTGTAAAGCAATTATGCTCCAATAAATATGCTAAAATAATGTACATAGTTGCTGATAACAAAAGAAAAACAGAAACACCAATCTATTTTAATTTTCTGCATCTCGTTTTTATTAGGGTTCTGTACCACATGTTTCTGAACTATCACACATGATGGATATATCCTAATATGCTCAAGCATCTCTGCTTACAGGGGAATAGCTATCTGTGAGTGAGGTTCCCCATACAGGAATAGTCAGCTGTCAATGAAATGCCAAATCCAGAGAAAAGAAAAGCAATATATTTCAAAAGAACAGAAATTGCGTATAAGCCCATGGAGATTTTAAGGCTTTTGTAATATGTTTTTCTCTTTCTTTTTTTTGTTGTTTCTTTATATGGTTGGATTGGTATTCTTTTTACTTTTTCTTTTCTTAAGACGTACCCACAGAACTGTAGTAGTAAAAGGCTGGTCTGCTCAGCCACCTCTTTGGAATAATTTAGTCCTAACACAAATTGGCTTCAATTTACTTCCACATTTGTGAATGGAGTAAGTGTGTTACTCAGTTGGTGTTACCAGCTGCCCCTGAGACAAGAAAACAGGCCAGTAGCTGCCTGGGGCTGTTCTCTCCTCAGCTCACCAGTCCCAGTTGTCAGAGGCAATGTGCACTATTGTCTTCCTTCAGTTATTGGGGCTGACGGCCATGACCTTTGGTGAATAACAGATTAACTCCTCATTTGTTGTTTTTTTGGTTCTGGTTCACCAAAGGCCCCATTTAAATTGTTGGATAAGTCCACCTGAAATGTTTTCTTGAATCAGTCACAGTACGTATAGATAGACTCTTGTTTTCTACAGTGGTGTGAGAACTTAGTCACATTCAACAACTATTTCAGAACTTCCATTTGAATATCTGCTGAGGTTTATGGGTCCAAGATTTACTTTAAGGCTGGCAGGGAAAAATGAACAGAAAAAGTTGAAAAGCGGAGTTTATATCTGTCTTTACACAGTTCTACAAAGTAGAAAGTGGGTCACTTACTTCATGTGCCTAAGTGATGTTAGTGACCTCAACAACAACCAAAACAAACTTTAAACTTTGGCTTGTTTATCCAGTAGTGTGACTGGGTTCCTGTCCATCAGTCCCTCTTGTGAACGGTATAAGTTGGTTGGAATGAATGATACCATCTCAAGACCAGTGCCTATTCAGTCATGTGCTGAGTGCCTAACTGTGTCAACTCTGGGAAGGCAACTTTTCCTTTTTAAGGGTTGAACCTAAGGGGTTACTACTGTTCCATTAGAATCAAGATGTCAGGAAAATAATGTTTCTAATGGTCCCCCCAGAAAACTCCAAAATCCCCAAACAAAATACTGCATTCTCTCTACTATACCAGTCTCCCCATCCTACCCCTGATCAAGCCCACTGGTTTCCCACAAACAACTGGGCAATCCAGTCTTGACTCTAAGATACTGAATCTCTACATTTGTACTTGACTTATAAGAAAGTGTCATATTCTATTTTTTTAAAATCTCTTACTTTCAAAACATAAAATATTCTAAATAGTGATTTTGATGTACAAGATACACCAGAGATACACAGAAATGATGTATGACAGTAAAAATTTCACCAAATTAGAAGTCCTAAAATGGTTGCAAATAATTGTTTCAAGAAGATGTCATCTTATCAGATGGCTCTTTAGGGAAAAACTTAATTTTTAAAAAAGGAGTTTTCTGAAATATCTTGGCAATTATTCTCTGGACCTAGGTGAAACTGAAGTTGTCCTACAGGTACATTTGCCAGCAATCTTAAGTTAGCCAAGAAAAAACAGGGCTCCAGATACAGGATGTTTCATGAGCCTGAGAAAGAGTGAAAGGCATTAATGCCATCACTTTACAACTCTAATTTCTCACCAAAAAAATCAGTTCTATATTGGAAAAAAATGTTTTGGCAAAAAAAAGATGTTTAAAAATAATCTTCAAAAGCATACTTGAATTTTAAAAAGATATTTTATGCTGTTATTTATGGTAGAGGAAGTGAGGAAAGAGGCTAGGAGAAGAATGTCATTCCCACTTAGCACAAGCTACACAGAGTAGAGCCCAACAGCAGCACACAACAGCATTACTGCTATCCCTAATGAAGCTCCCCAAGGGAATAGCTGTGCTCCTTCAATGTAGATAAGCTTATTTCCCGTTTGCTGGTAGTCAGACTCTGGAGAATGCACTGCTAATAAAGCTCTGGGCTCTAAGTAGATATTTAGTGTCATCCCCACATAATTACAGCCATCTGCCCTTGTACCAATTGCAACAGATGCAAGGTTCGCTCCAAGACGCTTGCCTTTGGTTACCAGTGGTGAGATCTGTGCAGACAGCTTTTTTCTTTTATTTACGTGTTAGGCAGGCTTAGCAATTTTTTCAATGCCACTTCTAATGTAGGCCTGAGACCAATATGGCCCTTTACAGATAATATGATCACTTTAGAGGAAAACAGTAAAGAATGAACCTGCATAATTCCCTCAAGGAATACTTGCTGCTCTTGAGAGCATCTAGAAAGCTAAAAGCAGAATTCATCTCTTTTAACACTTTTCTTGGTAGTAATGTTGACTGCAGAGGATGCCTACCTCTGCAAGAGGGTGGATTGGAGATGTGGGACTTGACCCACACAGAGCTGTGTTGCATTTGAGGCTTTCATGTTTACGAAAAATGCAAGTGGGCACATACATTCAAAAACATAAACTAATATATACTCTGTGACCTTGTGCTTTTGACTAATAGACTACACACCTTACATTTCCCAAAATGTCTTATTCAAATACTTTTCCATTTACTTTTGTATATAATGCCTTTATGTGAAACATTTTAATTACTGCAGAGAATAGTATAAGTCCAGTTGCAGAGTCCTGTTTTTCTTTTTAACCTATAAAAGCCCTACTTTAATTGTCCAGAAAACCCATAGAAAGTTCAAACAAAATTTAGCTAAGTATCTGCATATATTTGCATATTTGCATGTGTGATCTTTTTTTTTGTGGGGGAGAAGAGCAAGAAAAGAGTATGTAGTCAATCAACATTCTTTTCTTTAAACAAGGCTCTGTGGAAACAAACAAAAGAAATTTAGAAAGTCCCTGACAACAGCAATAGAGTCACTTCAAATAAAATTAATAGTTTTCCTAGAGGCAAGTGCTCCTGTAGTTAAACTGTCTACAGACTAATTTAACTTGTCCCAGGCTGCTGGGTAATAGAGTTCCTCATGCTTCAGAAAAGGGTGTCCTCTTCACGCAGTGGATACAGACAATAAGGTTTGGGGCCAGAATCACTAAAATTTAAACTGTTCCATTTGGCAGAGCCTGAGTTGGTTCACTGGCCCGGGAGGTAGCTCAGTAAAGTACGTAGATGTCAGAGTTGGAAAGATCTAGACAATTCTGACCAAAGATGAACTCCTCCTATAATAGTTAAACATCATCACTGTCTTAATTTCTTTCTTTTCATCCATGGGAGCACGAAAAAGGAGACCAGCCATTAATTTATGTCATCTAGAGAGAGATTCAGAAAGAATGCATTAACTACCTCCCATATAATTTCCTTCTTTGATTCTCAGTTTCAAAACAACAACAACCAAAAAAATATGCCCAAGGAAACTTTATAAGTTAATTAGAAGTCAGAAATATTTTCCTGAAGACTGTCGTTACTTCCTGGGTACTCATTAAAATGCCTCAAAACAACCCATGCTAATATCATTAGCAGATCAAGAAACTTGAAGCATTCTTCAGGGCAGATAATTAACTTACCTAGAGGAATTGTTGTCATTTCATGTTCTTGCCTACAAATGGACAATATTACATAACGCTTGGGGTTGATATGAAGCTAAGTCAACAAAGTAAAAGGGATCCTGCAGACCTGGTTTCTTTATCACAATACAGCATACAGGAGAGAACTAGCCACACTTTCCTTTTTGTCCTCAAGCTTCCAGGTATTTTCAGCACCATTACCATCTATTTCCTTTGGGAAGACTGTTGCAAAGTACAAGAGAAAACAGGCTGCTATACCATCTGCAACATAGGCCTCCCCAATACGACTTTAACTTAGAGAGGTTGTCTTCCACAAATAGAGAAAACAAAGAGAAAAAAATATGAAAAATGCTGTCAATCACATCTTATTAAAAGGACTACTACTATGGCCAGGGAGCTTCAAGATGGCAGAAGAGTGAGACATGGAGATCACCTTCCTCCCCACAAATACATCAGAAATACATCTACATGTGGAACAACTCCTACAGAACATCTACTGAATGCTGGCACAACACCTGAGACCTCCCAAAAGGCAATAAACTTTCCACGTACCTGGGTAGGGCAAAAGGAAAGGAAAAAGAAAAAACAGAGACAAAGAATAGGGACAAGACCTGCACCAGTGGGAGGGAGCTGTGAAGGAGGAAAGGTTTCCACACACTAGAAGCCCCTTCACGGGCAGAGACTGCGGGTGACGGAGGGGGGAAGCTTCGGAGCCACAGAGGAGAGCGCAGCAACAGGGGTGCAGAGGGCAAAGCGGAGAGATTCCCACAGAGAAGATCGGTGCCGACCAACACTCACCAGCTAGCTGGGAGGGAGTCCAGGAAAAAGTCTGGAGCTGCCGAAGAGGCAAGAGACCATTGTTTCCTGGTGCGCGAGGAGAGGGGATTCAGAGAACTGTTTAAACGAGCTCCAGAGACAGGCACGAGCCGTGGCTATAAGCGTGGACCCCAGAGACGGGCATGAGATGCTAAGGCTGCTGCTGCCACCACTAAGAACCCTGTGTGCGAGCACAGGTCACTATCCCCACCTCCCCTCCCAAAAGCCTGTGCAGCCGGCCACCACCTGGGTTCCGTGATCCAGGGACAACTTCCCTGGGAGAACACACTGCGCGCCTCAGGCTGGTACAACGTCACGCTGGCCTCTGCTGCCACAGGCTTGCCCCGCACTCCATGCCCCTCCCTCCCCATGGCCTGAGTGAGCCAGAGTCCCCGAAGCAGCTGCTGTTTTAACCCCATCCTATCTGAGCAAAGAACAGAGGCCCTCAGGAGACCTACACGCAGAGGTGGGTCCAAATCCAAAGACGAACCCCGGGAGCTGTGCGAACAAAGAAGATAAAGGGAAATCTCTCCCAGCAGCCTGAGGAGAAGCAGATTAAATCTCCACAATCAACTTGGTGTACGCTGCATCTGGGGAATGCCAGAATATACAATAAATCATCCCAAATTGAGGAGGTGGGCTGTGGGAGCAAGGATATATATATATATTTCCCTTTTTGTGAGTGTGTATGTGTATGCTTCTGCATGTAATTTTGTCTGTCTAGCTTTGCTTTTACCATTTGTCCGAGGGTTCTGTCTATACATTTTTTTTTTAGTATAGATTTTAGCACTTGTTATCATTGGTGGATTTGATTTCTGGTTTGGTTGCTATCTTCTTTCTTTCTTTTTTTATTATATAAATTTTTTTAAAAAATAATAATTTTTTATTTTAATAACTTTATTTTATTTTATTTTATTTTATTTTTTCTCCCTTTTATTCTGAGCCATGTGGAAGACATGCTCTTGGTGCTCCAGACAGGCGTCAGGGCTGTGCCACTGAGGTGAGAGAGCCACGTTCAGGACACTGGTCCACAAGAGACCTCCCAGCTCCACATAATATCAGACGGCGAAAATCTCCCAGAGATCTCCATCTCAATGCCAAGACACAGTTCCACTCAATGATCAGCAAGCTACAGTGCTAGACACCTTATGCCACACAACTAGCAAGACAGGAACACAAGCCCACCCATTAGCAGAGGACGCCTAAAATCATAACAAGGCCACAAACGCCCCAAAACACACCACAAGACGTGGACCTGCCCAACAGAAAGACAAGATCCAGCCTCATCCACCAGAACAAAGGCACTAGTCCCTTCCAACATGAAGCCTACACAACTCACTGAAACAACAATAGCCACTGGGGACAGACAACAAAAACAATGGGAACTACGAACCTGCAGCCTGCAAAAAGGAGACCCCAACAGAGTAAGTTAAGCAAAATGAGAAGACAGAGAAACACACAACAGATGAAGGAGCAAGGCAAAAACCCACCAGACCTAACAAATGAAGAGGAAATAGGCAGTCTACCTGAAAAAGAATTCAGAATAATGACAGTAAAGGTGACCAAAATCTTGGAAATAAAATGGAGAAAAAAAAAAGAAACGATTCACAAGGGGCTAGAAGAACAAAAGAGCAAACAAACAGTGATGAACAACACAATAAATGAAATTAAAAATTCTCTAGAAGGGATCAATAGCAGAATAACTGAGGCAGAAGAATGGATAAGTGACCTGGAAGATAAAATAGTGGAAATAACTACTGCAGAGCAGAATAAAGAAAAAAGAAAGAAAAAAATTGAGGACGGTCTCAGAGGCAGCTGTGACAACATTAACTGCACCAACATTCGAATTATAGGGGTCTCAGAAGAAGAAGAGAAAAAGAAAGGCTCTGAGAAAATATTTGAAGAGATTATAGTTGAAAACTTCCCTAATATGGCAAAGGAAATAATTAATCAAGTCCAGGAAGCTCAGAGAGTCCCATACAGGACAAATCCAAGAAGAAACATGCCAAGACACAAATTAATCAAACTATCAAAAATTAAATACAAAGAAAACATATTAAAAGCAGCAAGGGAAAAACAACAAATAACACATAAGGGAATCCCCATAAGTTTAACAGCTGATCTTTCAGCAGAAACTCTGCAAGCCAGAAGGGAGTGGCAAGACATATTTAAAGTGATGAAGGAGAAAATCCTACAACCAAGATTACTCTACCCAGCAATGATCTCATTCAGATTTGAAGGAGAAATTAAAACCTTTACAGACAAGCAAAAGCTGAGAGAATTCAGCAACACCAAACCAGCTTTACAACAAATGCTAAAGGAATTCCTCTAGTCAGGAAACACAAGAGAAGGAAAAGACCTACAATATCAAACCCAAAACCATTAAGAAAAATGGTAATAGAAACATACATATCGATAATTACCTTAAATGTAAATGGGTTAAATGATCCAACCAAAAGATATAGACTGGCTGAATGGATACAAAAACAAGACCCATACATATGCTGTCTACAAGAGACCCACTTCAGACCTAGGGACACATACAGACAGAAAGTGAGAGGATGGAAAAAGATATTCCATGCAAATGGAAATGAAAAGAAAGCTGAAGTAGCAATTCTCATATCAGACAGAATAGACTTTAAAACAAAGACTATTACAAGAGACAAAGAAGGACACTACATAACAATCAAGGGATCAAACCAAGGGGAAGATATAACAATTGTAAATATTTATGTACCCAAAGTAGGAGCACATCAATACATAAGGCAAATACTAACAGCCATAAAATGGGAAATCGACAGTAACACAAACAGAGTAGGGGACTTTAACACCCCACTTTCACCAATGGACAGACCACCCAAAATGAAAATAAATAAGGAAACACAAGCTTTAAGTGATACATTAAACAAGATGGACTTAATTGATATTTATAGGACATTCCATTCAAAAACAATAGAATACACATTCTTCTCAAGTGCTCATGGAATGTTCTCCAGGATAGATCATATCTTGGGTCACAAATCAAGCCTTGGTAAATTTAATAAAATTGAAATTGTATCAAGTATCTTTTCCAACCACAGTGCTATGAGACTAGATATCAATTAGAGGAAAAAATCTGGAAAAAATACAAACACATGGGAGCTAAACAACACACTACTGAATAACCAAGAGACCACTGAAGAAATCAAAAAATATCTAGAAACAAATGACAATGAAAACACGATTAGCCAAAACCTATGGGATGCAGAAAAGCAGTTCTAAGAGAGAAGTTTATAGCAATAAAACCCTACCTTAAAAAACAAGAAACAGCTCAAAAAAAAAACCAACCTAACATTACACCTAAGGCAATTAGAGAAAGAGGAAAAAAAAAAGAAAGTTAGCAGATGGAAAGAAATCATAAAGATCAGATCAGAAATAAATGAAAAAGAAATGAAGGAAACGATAGCAAAGACCAATAAAACTAAAAGGTGGTTCTTTGAGAAGATTAACAAAATTGTTAAACGATTAGGCAGACTCATCAAGAAAAATAGGGACAAGACTCAAACCAGTAGAATTAGAAGTGAAAAAGGAGAAGTAACAACTGACCCTGCAGAAATACAAAGGATGATGAGAGATTACTACAAGCAACTATATGCCAATAAAGTGGACAACCTAGAGGAAATGGACAAATTCCTAGAAATGCACAACCTTCTGAGACTGAACCAGGAAGAAATAGAAAATATGAACAGACCAATCACAAGCACTGAAATGGAAAGTGTGATTGAAAAACTTCCAACACACAAAAGCCCAGGACCAGATGGTTTCACAGGCGAATTCTATCAAACATTTAGAGAAGAGCTAACACCTACCCTTCTTAAACTCTTCCAAAATATAGCAGAGGGAGGAGCACTCCCAATCTCATTCTATGAGGCCACAATCACCCTGATACCAAAACCAGACAAAGATGTCACAAAGAAAGAAAACTACAGGCCAATATCACTGATGAACATAGATGCAAAAATCCTCAACAAAATACTAGCAAACAGAATCCAACAGCACATTAACATGTTCATACACCATGATCAAGTGTGGTTTATCCCAGGAATGCAAGGATTCTTCAATCTATGCAAATCAATCAATGTGATACAACATATTAAAAAACTGAAGGAGAAAAACCATATGATCATCTTAATAGATGCAGAGAAAGCTTTCAACAAAATTCAACACCCATTTATGATAAAAACCCTCCAGAAAGTAGGCACAGAGGGAACTTTCCTCAACATAATAAAGGCCATATATGACAAACCCATAGCTAACATCGCCCTCAATGGTGAAAACCTGAAAATATTTCCACTAAGATCAAGAACAAGACAAGGGTGCCCACTCTCACCACTACTATTCAACATAGAGTTGAAATTTTAGCCACAGCAATCAGGGAAGAAAAAGAAATAAAAGGAATTGAAACCAGAAAAGTAGAAGTAAAGCTGTCACTGTTTGCAGATGACATGATACTATACATATATATTCCTAAAGATTTTACCAGAATACTAGAGCTAATCAATGTATTAGGTAAAGTAGCAGGATACAACATTAAGGCACAGAAATCTCTTGCATTCCTATACACTACTGATGAAAATCTGAAAGTGAAATTAAGGAAACACTCCCATTTACCATTGCAACAAAAAGAATAAAATATCTAAGAATAAACCTACCTAAGAAGACAATAGGCCTGCATGCCAAAAATTAAAAGACGTTGATGAAAGAAATTAAAGATGATACAACTAGATGAAGAGATATACCATGTTCTTGGATTGGAAGAATCAACATTGTGAAAATGACTCTACTATCCAAAGCAATCTACAGATTCAATGCAATCCCTATCAAACTACTACTGGCAATTTTCACAGAACTGGAACAAAAAATTTCACAATTTGTATGGAAACACAAAAGACCCCGAATAGCCAAAGCAATCTTGAGAAAGAAAAATGGAACTGGAGGAATCAGGCTCCCTGACATTAGACTATACTACAAAGCTACTGTAATCAAGAGAGTATGGTACTGGCACAAAAACAGAAAGATAGATAAATGGAACAGGATAGAAAACTGAGAGATAAGCCCACGCACACATGGTCACCTTATCTTTGATAAAGGAGGCAAGAATATACAGTGGAGAAAAGACAGCCTCTTCAATAAGTGGTGCTAGGAAACCTGGACAGCTACATGGAAAAGAATGAAATTAGTGCACTCCAAAACACCATACACAAAAAATAAACTCAAAATGGGTTAAAGAACTAAATATAAGGTCAGATACTATCAAAGTCTTAGAGGAAAACATAGACAGAACCCTCTATGACATAAATCACAGCAAGATCCTTTTGGACCCACCTCCTAGAGAAATGGAAATAAAAACAAAAATAAACAAATGGGACCTAATGAAACTTAAAAGCTTTTGTACAGCAAAGGAAACCATAAACAAGACGACAAGACAACCCTCAGAATGGCAGAAAATATTTGCAAATGAAGCAACTGACAAGGGATTAGTCTCCAAAATTTACAAGCAGCTCATGCAGCTCAATATTGCAAAAAACAAGCACCCAATACAAAAATGGGCAGAAGACCAAAACAGACATTTCTCCAAAGAAGATATATAGATGCCAACAAACACATGAAAGAACACTCAACAACATTAATCATTAGAGAAATGGAAATCAAAACTACAATGAGTTATCATCTCACACCCATCAGAATGGCCATCATCAATAAATCTACAAAAATAAATTCTGGAGAGTGTGTGGAGAAAAGGGAACACTCTTGCACTGTTGGTGGGAATGTAAATTCATACAGCCACTATGGATAACAGTATGGAGGTTCCTTAAAAAAGTAAAAATAGAACTACCATATGACCCAGCAATTCCACTACTGGGCATAAACCATGAGAAAACCATAATTCAAAAAGAGTCATGTACCAAATATTCATTGAAGCACTATTTACAATAGCCAGGACATGAAAGCAATGTAAGTGTCCATCAACAGATGAATGGATAAAGACGATGTGGCACATATAGACAATGGAATATTACTCGGCCATAAAAAGAAATGAAATTGAGTTATTTGTAGTGAGGTGGATGGACCTAGAGTGTGTCATACATAGTGAAGTAAGTCAGAAAGACAAAATCAAATACCGTATGCTAACACATATATACTGAATCTTAAAGAAAAATGGTCATGAAGAATCTAGGGGCTAGACGGGAATGAAGACACAGACCTACTAGAGAGTGGACTTGAGGATACAGGGAGGGGGAATGGTAAGCTGGGACAAAGTGAGAGATTGGCATGGACATATATACACTACCAAATGTAAAATAGATAGCTAGTGGGAAGCAGCCGCATAGCACAGGGAGATCAGTTTGGTGCTTTGTGACCATCTAGAGGGGTGGGAGGGAGGGAGATGCAAGAGGGAGGAGATATGGGGATATATGTGTATGTATAGCTGATTCACTTTGTTATAAAGCAGAAACTAACACACCATTGTAAAGCAGTTATACTCCAATAAAGGTGTTTAAAAAAATGTGTCATGTGCACTGGAAAGATGGCATAACCACACACACACACACACACAAAAAAAAGGACTACTACTATGGCCAAGAATAAAGTGGAGGATTAAAAATACTTAAATCCCTGCAATTTCTTTTTACATTCTAGAACAATTTGGGTTTTTTTGAACAATTTTATATAGAAATATTACCTGTTCTTGTCAACCCTTTCCTGTTAGCTACTTAATTAGACATAGCAAAGAAGAACATGTAAGGCAAAATTCTGAACTTTTACTGTTTTTAGAAAAACAAGAAGTCTCTCAGTATTTTTACATTCTACGTTGCAATTTGCATTCAAAAAGTGTGTTTCACCTCCTGTCTTTATTCCAGGATAGTGAGTGTTGCCTTGATATTTTTCTAAAATAGAGTCGCATTCATTTGAGCCAGTGATGCCTTGCAGCCAGTCCCTGCCAAATGCAATTGACTCAGGAACTGCTGAGCCTCTTGACTGGTGCTAGAGATGTTTATCATGAAAGGGGTTCAATGTGTGACTTTTGCATTCACACTCTATTGGAAAAGTTGATTCTGACTTCAGAAGTAACCTCAGAGAACAATGGATTCTTCTAGGTCTAAATACTGGCCTATCCAAAATTTCCAGCAAAAGGATCTGTGGCAGAAACTACAAGTTGCCTCCTCAAGGTCCATTCCCCCTTTGTCTTACTAAGAGAAACTACATTTCTCAGCTTCCCTTGAAGAGATGGGGGTGAACAATAATTTATAAGAAGAAGTTGCCATGAAGGGCTTCTGGGAAAGTTCTTAAGGAGACCAATTTGGATGGGTATAATAGAAAGAACCCTGAAAGGAGACTCAGGAGACAAGGTATTTAGTATGGGTCTGGTTATTAATTTGCTGTGTGAACTTGGTGAGTCACTTTACCTTTGTACCCCCATGTACTCACATGTAGAGTGAAACAGTTGAATTATAGAGTCTCTGAGGTCCTTTCCAAATTTAGTTCCCAATGCTTGCTCTCTCCCAGTTGCAAAGTCCCAAGGAGATAAAAACAGATGCATGAAATGGGTGTGTGTAATTTGTAAGAAGACCTTTATTATTTCCTATTTCTTTACCCTCCAGCAAATTAAAAAATCACTCAGTACAGTTTACATTGTTTACACACTTTCATAGTGATATGTGGTTTACATTATATACACGCACTTTTAAGAACTTTATCAAGATGTAATTCACATACCATCAATCCATTCATTTAAAGTGTAAACTTCAGTGGTGTTTATTATATTTACAGAGTTGTAGGTCCATCACCGCTATCTAAATTTTAGAACAAAGAGTAACTTCATACTCTTTGGCAGTCATATTCCCTCCTCTTCCTAGCCTCTGGCAGCCACTAATCTACTTTCCGTTTCTATGGATTTGCCTATTTTGGATATTTCTTCTTAAATAGAACCATACATTGTGTGGTCTTTTGTGACTGGCTTCTTTCATTTATCATAATGTTTTCAAGGTTCACTTGTGCTATAACTTGAATCAATAATTTATTATTTTTATGGCTAAATAATATTCCATGGTATGGATATACCACACTTTTTTTATCCATACATAAGATGATGGACATGTGGGTAATTTCTATTCTTTGGCTATTATGAGTGATGCTGCTACGAACATTTGTGTAAGATTCATTTTTAACAAGTATCTACTTATATGCCAGGTATTGTGCTTGGTGAATAAGATAGACACAGTCACTACCCTCAAGGAACTTACTGTCTAATATGGAGGACAAACATTGAATAAGTAATGAAATGGGTGCTGAGTGGGAAGAAAGGTAAAGTTCTGGGTTCTACACAAAATACGTAGACTAACCTACCCTGGGTCAAATGTTGGTTAAGGAAGGTTTCCTGGTGGAAGTGATACTTAAATTATAACCTGAAATGTGAGGAGGGGAGAGAGAAAAAGCATGCATGAAAGCACTGAGAGAGGAAGCTCAGTTTTGTAGAGTGAGGAGGGAAGTGCAGTGGGAGAAAAGTAAAAAATGAAGTTGGAGAAAGGTAATGATTTGGGGGCTTTATTCTAAGGGCAATGTAAATCTATTAAGGATTTTCAAACAAGGACATGAAAGTATTCAATTTACACTTGTAAACAATCATTCAGGTAAATGGATTTTGGGTATGAAGAAGGAGTGCATGTGCTGGATTCAGTTAAGAGACTATTTCAGTGGTCTAGCACAGACACAACTGAGGCTTGGACAAGGGTGGTAGCATAGAAGATTAAGAGATTTTAACATAGACAAGGTATATTTTGGGACTTCCCTGGTGACACAGTGGTTAAGAATCCACCTGTCAATGCAGGGGACATGGGTTCGATCCCTGGCCTGGGAAGATCCCACATGCCACGGAGCAACTAAGCCCGTGTGCCACAACTACTAAGCCTGCTTTCTAGAGCCTGCAAGCCATAACTACTGAAGCCTGCATGCCTAGAGCCCATGCTCCACAACAAGAGAAGCCACCACAACAAGAAGCCCACACACTGCAATGAAGAGTAGCCCCTGCTCGCCGCAACTAGAGAAAGCCCATGCATAGCAACAAAGTCCCAATGAAGCCAAAAAAGAAAAAAAGAAAGATATATTTTGGTGTAAATAACAACCGAACTTGCTAATGGATTAGACTGCGGAGGGGTGAAGAAGAATACTCTCAAGGGTGAAACCTACATTTCTGGCATAATGGGTGGATGGTCTTACCCTTTATTGAAATGGGAAAAATTAAAGGAGTAGCTGAATGTGTTGCAGAAGAGAGATTAGTTGATAAATTCATCTTGTAACATTTTGAGTTTAAGATACTTGTAGGATATGGACATCCAGATTCAGTTGTTGACAAGGCAGTTGGCTATGCGGGTTTTTAGCCCAGGAGAGCTTGGCTAAAGATGAATAGATCTGGATCTCCTTTATGTACAGATGGTAACTGAAGCCTAGGGAGGGTAGACTGGTGTGAAGAAAATAGGGTCTAGATATGACTGATCCTTGAGAACTTCTGTCATATAATTTGTAGATAATGGAAGAGGGGCTTAAAAACGAGTCTGAGAAAGAGCAGCTATAAAGGAAACCAGAAGACTGTCTCACAGAAGCACAAGGAAAACACTGTGTCAAAGAGAAACTGGCCAAGTGTGGAGAATACTGTTGAAAAGTCACATAAAATGAGGATCGAGAAGTGACCATAGGATATATTGACAATAAAGTCACTGATAAACTTGGCAAAATAGAATTTTGGTGCCATGGTAGAGGATGGGAGAATGGGAAGCAAGTTATGGCTTTTATGTCTTTCTAAATCTTCTCAAAGAAAATGAGTTCTTTTTAAAGAACCAGATTTTAGTTTCATTGATCTATTCTGTTGGTTTTTCTGGATTCTATTTCATTTATTTCTGCTCTGATCTTCATGATTTCTTTCCTTCTACTAACTTTGGGTTTTGTTTGTTCTTCCTTCTCTAGTTCCTTTAAGTGTAAGGTTAGGTTGTTTGAGAATTTTCTTATTTCCAGAGGTGAGCTTGTATCACTATAAACTTCCCTCTTAGAACTGCTTTTGCTGTGTCCCATAGGTTGGACTGTCATGTTTTCATTTTCATTTGTCTCTAGGTATTTTTTTATTTCCTCTTTGATTTCTTCAGTGATCCACTGGTTGTCTAGTAGTATATTTTTTTAGTTTCCATGTTTTTGTGTTCTTTGCAGTTTTATCTTCTTGTAGTTGATTTCTAGTCTCATAGCTTTGTGGTCATAAAAGATGTTTGATATAATTTTAATTTTCTTAAATTTACTGAGCCTTGTTTTGTAGCCTAGTATGTGATCTATCCTGGAGAACGTTTCATGGGCACTTGAGAAGAAATTGTATTCTGCTGTTTTCAGATGGAATGCTGTATATATATATATATATATATATATATATATATATATATATATATATATATAAATTAAGTCCATTTGGTCTAATGTGTCATTTAAGGCCTATATTTCCTTATTGATTTTCTGTCTGGATGATCTGTCCATTGATGTATGTGGGATGTTAAAGTCCCCTACTACTATTGTGTTACTGTAGATTTCTCCTTTTATGTCTGATAATATTTGCCTTATATATTTAGGTTCTCCTATGTTGGGTGCATATATATTTACAATTGTTAGATCTTCTTGGATTGATCCCTTGATCACTATGTAGTGTCCTTCTTTGTCTCTTGTAACAGTCTTTATTTTAAAGTCAAATATTTTCTGATATAAGTATTGCTACTCCAGCTTTCTTTTGATTTCCATTTGCATGGAATACCTTTTTCCATCCCCTCAAGGGAAATTACCTCATTTAAAGCAGAGACCCTTTTGTCATCTGCTGAATGAATGAAAGACTGAATAACAGGATAATTCTTGAAGCCAGCTGCTTTCCATTTTCTAATTCATTTAATATTCTCAGCAACACAGTTGTTAAATGACTCATCCAAGGTCACTCAACTGGTCAAGTCCTTATCTGAACTCAAATTTTCTGATTTCAAGGATGGTACTTTCCCTAAAGCCCAATAGCTGCATTTCTTTTTATATCCTTCCCAAGGTACCCACTAAGAATAACTATTCTAAAAATGCTTTGTGAATGGTTTTCTCATTAAGATACTGTGTTAAAAGTAAGATAAAGAATGAACTTTTACAACCAGTCCTAAAACAGGCAGTTTAACACCATCTGGTCTTTAAAATTCTGTATGCTGAAAGCTAAGTGATAAAGAGAAGGAGATAAATGGTGGCAAATAATGCCTGTGGTTGGAAATGTTCACTGAGAAAAAAAATGGCTTTATATAGTCTGTATCCTCTTAGACTGGACACCTCTTGAGGGCAGGGGATGCATCTCAGCCTTCTTTCCTGTGCCTAGCACAGTGCTTGGCTCAGAGGGAGGGCACAATAAATGTTTACTGAATCACATGGTATAGTATAAGGAAACAAGTTTTAATTTTCTGATCTTTTCTCCTATATGACAACAACAGTAATTGTCACCATTTACTGCTATGCCAGACACTGTTCTAAGGCGTTTCTTCAATTAATCTCATTTTGTATTTAGAAAACTCCTAGGCTGTAGATATTATAATTAGCCCCATTTTATAGATGGAGTAACTGAGGATCAGAAAGGAAAAGTGACTCCTCCATGGCTGTGAAGGTAGCAAACGGAAGAGCCAGGCTTTAATGCAGGCAGAATGACTCCAGAGGCCAAGTTCTTAATCATGAATACTTCTTCTCATCTAAATTTAGCTCTTCTATGTCACATTCTTTATACTTTTCCTATGTGACAGCTGCACTGATAAATGAACTGGTAACAAATTGTTTGTGACATTACCTTTCTATATTTCCTTACTCTAGGTATTCTTATATTTCCAAATTTAATAAAAGTCACATCAAATATTTTAAAGAGTAAATGATGGGACTTCCATGTTTTGAGGTCCCTGAAATCTGCACCAAGTAGGAAGCTCTTATTCATTATATCTGTACTGGTCAAACTTCAGTGAACTCATTCTGTCTAGCTATTCTTAACACCATGTGCTTTTGTTTTGGATCTTCTTGACTACATCTCTTCCACAAATTGGCTATGAATTTTTATGACTATAAAGTTGAGGATAGGTCTTCAAACCAAGGAGACCTTACATTCTACTTTGCTCAGGCTATTTTCCTTCTCCTCAGTAGAAAGTACAGAATTGGAAGCTGCCCAGAAATGGATCTATACAATCATCATTGTCAAGGTTCACAAAATACAAGGAGTCTTTAATATTTGTAGCCCCATTCAGAAAACAAACCTTTCTAGGAGGAGCTAAATTTGAAACTCACTGAGACAAGGGAGGAGATAACATGGCTGTATCAAACAAAACTGAACTGCAAGTCAGGAGCTCTAGTTCTGGCCTTAGCTCTAGCAGTGAGAGAACACGTAAGCTTGAGAAAATAACTTTCTCTTTCTTGTTCTAGTTTCTTTCTCTGCAGTACTCAAACTAAAATAATGAGCCCAAATGCCAATGAAATAAGTCAGAAACACACTATTTGGCATTCTCCTACAGCACAGATAAAGCTCAAGCAGCCCTCACAGCCCCAGTCGAGCAATTTGGTGTGGTAGAGAGAGCATAAGCATTGAAAACAGACACTGGAATTAATTCTGGACTGTATCACCTCCTAGATGTATGACCCTGAATGGGTCATTTCACCTCAGACACCTCATATATAAAAAGGGGGTAATGACAGTACTTACCTCACAGAATTGTTGTGAGAATTCAACAAAGTAATCTATACAGGGAATCTAGCACCATGACTTACATATAGTAAGCATTCATAAAAGCATTATAATAATTATTAGTAGTAGGAGAGTCTATATTTTATTCTGACCCCCAAGTCTATATCAATCCAAAGCCTCATATCCTTATCTTATAGGGTCAGTATGATAGTTTCTGTATTTCCCACCTAACAGGGCTAATGTGAAGATAACATGAAGATAAAAATGCATGCATTCAATCACCAGACTAATAATTACCGAACACTGAGCAAGCCCCTGAAAATATAGCTGTAAACAAGGCAGCCAAAGCCCTTGCTCTCTTGGAGCTTTGAGTAAAGTTGGAGGAAATAGAAAATAAATATATAAATGAAGAACTGAGATCATTTCAAGTAATGAAAAGTGTTAGAGTGTGGTAGGATCCATCCAGGCTTTGAAGTATGAAAATTAAATCACCACAACAGTGTCTGTGGTCAACATTCAATAGCATTTATCACAACTTTTTATTATTGCATTTATTTCTTGGCATATTTGTCAATCTGAACCACTGAGATGTGAATTCCAGAAAAATGGATCATGTCTGTCTGATTTATCACTGTAAACTAAGGCCCTAATAGAGCCCAGATTGACTAATCAATACATGTGTGTTGGGGGGTAGTCAAGATGGCAGAGTAGGAGGATGCAGAGCTCACATCGCCTCACAACTAGGGCAACTACCAGGCACTGGTGGGGGACCCTGGACACCTAAGGGGATGGGAGGAATCTCCAAGTGACCAGGTAGGACATGAGGGGAATGAGCTGGGAGGAGAAGTGGAAGCTGCATGGGACTGGTGACCCTGAGGGGCAGCTGGGGGAGAGGAGGGATTCCCACACTCAGGATGGGTCCATTCATTGTGAGGAGATTGGTGAGAACAGAGAGAGACCCTCACGGGACAGGAGGATAGGAAGGAAACAGGCCAGAATTTCCACCACCCACTCGGGCCCTAGGGAGCCTGCCGAGGTCCCAGGCCTGACGCTTCCCACTCTGAGGGCCCTGCTAGCTAGGCCGAGCCTAAGCCCCACCCTCCACCTCCCCACAGGGCCTTTTCCAGCTGTGTGGGTCCTGAGACTAGGCCCCATCCCCTGCTTAAACCCTGCTCCTGTGAAATACTTGAAGCCCTAACCCCCCAATGCCTTTTCCAGTACCATGGGCCCTGAGACTAGGCCCTCCACTCCTAATGCCCTCCCCCACTTAAGAAATGCCCCTGCCTAAGCCCTGCCTCCCCACAGCCAAGGCATTTTCTGGCTTTTTTTTTTTTTTTTTTTTTGCTGTTGTGGTTCTATTTTACATTGTTGTTTTTGTTTCATTTATACTTTTACTTTTTCTAATAATTATTTTTTTCTTTTTCTAGTTTTCTTTTTTTTATTCTTTATTATTGCTCTGTCCTTTTTTTTCCCCATGTCACGTGGCTTGTGGGATCTTGGCTCCCAGGCCAGGGGTCAGCCCAGAGCTCCTGTGGTGGGAGCACTGAGTCCAAACCACTGGACTAACAGAGAACCTCAGACCCCAGGGAATATTAATCAGAGTGAGGCATCCCAAAGGTCCTAATCTCTGCATCAAGACCAGGCTCCACACAGCTGGCTACAAACACTAGTGCTGGACACCTCAGGCCAAACAACTAATAAGACAGGAACACAGCCCAACCCAACAATAAGAAAAATGAGATGACCAAAAAAAGTATGTTACAGTTGAAGGAGCTAAGTAAACACCTACAAGACCAAATAAATGAAGAGGAAATAGGCAACCTACCTGAAAAAGAATACAGAGTAATGATAGTAAAGATGATCCAAAATCTCAGAAACAGAATGGAGTCATGGATCGAGAAAATACAAAAAATGTTTAACAAAGACCTAGAAGAACTAAAGAACAAACAAACAGTGATGAACAACACAATAACTGAAATGAAAAATACTCTAGAAGGAATCAACAGAGAATAACTGAGGCAGCAAAACAAATAAGTGAGCTGGAAGATGGAATGGTGGAAATAACTGTCAAGGAGCAGAATAAAGAAAAAAGAATGAAAAGAATTGAAGACACACTTAGAGACTTCTGGGACAATATTAAATGCACCAACATTCGAATTACAGGGGTTCCAGAAGAAGAAGAGAAAGAGAAAGGGTCTGAAAAAATATTTGAAGAGATTATAGTAAAAAACTTCCCTAACTTGAGAAGAAAATAGCCACCTAATTCCAGGAAGAGCAGAGAGTCCCATACAGGAAAAGCCCTAGGAGAAACACACCAAGACACATATTAATCAAACTAACAAAAAGTAAATTCAAAGAAACAATACTAAAAGAAGCAAGGAAAAAGCAACAAATAACATACAAGGGAAACAACATAAGAGTACCAGGTGATTTTTCAGCAGAAACTCTGCAGGCCAGAGGGAGTGGCAGGATATATTTAAAGTGATGAAATGGAAAACCCTACAACAAAGATTACTCTACCCAGCAAGGATCTCATTCACATTCAATGGAGAAATTAAAACCTTTAAAGACAAGCAAAAACTAAGAGAATTCAGCAACAGCAAAACAGCTTTACAACAATTGCTAAAGGGACTTCTCTTGATGGGAAACATAAAAGAAGACCCACAAAAATGAACCCAAAACAATTAAGAAAATGATAATAGGAACATACATATTGATAATTACCTTGAATGTAAATGGATTAAATGCTCCAACCAAAAGACACAGACTGGCTGAATGGATACAATAACAAGACCCATATACATACTATCTACGAGAGACCCACTTCAGACCTAGGCACACATACAGATTGAAAGTGAGAGGATGGAAAAAGATATTCCATACAAATGGAAATCAAAAGAAACGTGGAGTAACAATTCTCACATCAGATAAAATAGACTTTCAAATAAAGACTATTACAAGAGATAAGGAAGGACACTACATAATGATCAAGGGATCAATCCAAGAAGAAGATATAAAAAATTATAAATATTTATGCACCCAACATAGGAGCACCTCAGTACATAAGGCAAATGCTAACAGCCATAAAAGGAGAAATCAACAGCATCACAATAATAGTGGGGGACTTTAACACCCCACTTACACCAATGGACAAATCATCCAAACAGAAAATAAATAAGGAACGGAAACTTTAAATGACACAATAGACCAGATAGATTTAATTGATATTTAAACAACATTCCACCCAAAAGTAGCAGAATCCACTCTCTTCTCAAGTACACGTGGAAAGAATATTCTCAAGGATAGATCATATCTTGACTCCAAATCAGGCCTCGGAAAATTTAAGGAAACTGAAATTGTATCAAGAATCTTTTCTGACCACAACTCTATGAGATCAGAAATCAATTACAGGAAGAAAACTGTAACACATGGAGGCTAAACAGTGTGCTGCTAAATAACCAAGGAATCACTAAAGAAATCAAAGAGAAAATTAAAAAATGCACAGAAATAAATGACAATGAAACCACAATGACCCAAAACCCATAGGTGGCAGCAAAAGAGGTTCTAACAGGGAAGCTTATAGTAATTCAATCTCACCTCAAAAAACAAGAAAAACCTCAAATAAACAATCTAAACTTACACCTAAATCAACTAGAGAATGAACGACAAACAAAACCCAAAGTTAGTAGAAGGAAAGAAAGCATAAGGATCAGAGCAGAAATTAATAAAATAGAAAAAAGAAAACAAGAGCAATGACCAATAAAACTAAAGTTGGTACTTTGAGAAGATAAACGAAACTGATAAATCTTTAGCCAGACTCATCAAAAAAAAAAATGGAAAGGACTCAAATCAATAAAATTAGAAATGAAAAAGGAGAAATTACAACTGACACCAGAGAAATACAAAGGATCATGAGAGATTACTACAAGCAACTATATGCCAATAAAATGGACAACCTGGAAGAAATGGACAAATTCTGGGAAAGGTACAACCTTCAAAGACTGAACCAGGAAGAAGTAGAAAGTATAAACAGACCAATCACAAGTAATGAAATGGAAACTTATTAAAAATCTTGCAACAGAAGTCCAGGACCAGATGGCTTCACAGGTGAATTCTACCAAACATTTAGAAAAGAGCTAACACCTATTATTCTCAAACTCTTCCAAAAAATTGCAGAGAAATGAACACTCCCAAACTCGTTCTATGAGGCCACCATCACCCTGATACCAATACCAGACAAAGATATCCAAAAAAAAAAAAGAAAATTACAGACCAATATCACTGATGAACATAGATGCAAAAAAACCTCAACAAAACACTAGCAAACAGAATCCAACAAAACATAAGGGTCATACACCATGTTCAAGTGGGATTTATCCCAGGGATGCAAGGATTCTTCAATATATGCAAATCAATCAATGTGATACACCACATTAACAAATTAAAGAATAAAAACTATATGATCATCCCAATAGATGCAGAAAAAGCTTTTGACAAAATTCCACAACCATTTATGATGAATACTCTCCATAAAGTGGGCCTAGAGGGAACCTAACTTAACATAATAAAGGCCATATAGAACAAACCCACAGCAAACATCATTCTCAATGGTAAAAAACTGAAAGCATTTCCTCTAAGATCAGGAACAAGACAAGGATGTCCACTCTCAACATTATTATTCAACAGAGTCTTGGAAGTCCTAGCCACAGAAATCAGAGAAGAAAAAGAAATAAAAGGAATCCAAATTGGAAAAGAAGAAGTAAAATTCTCACTGTTTGCAGATGACATGATACTATACTTAGAAAATCCTAAATGTATCACCAGACAACTACTAGAGCTAATCAATGAATTTGGTAAAGTTGCAGGATACAAAATTAATGCACAGAAATCTCTGGCATTCCTATACACTAACAACAAAAAATCAGAAAGAGAAATTAAGGAAACAATCTCATTTACCACTGCAACAAAAAGAATAAAATACCTAGGAATAAACCTACCTAAGGAGGCAAAAGACCTGTACACAGAAAATCATAAGACACTAATGAAAGAAATCAAAGATGACACAAACAGATAGAGAGATACACCATGTTCTTGGATTGGAAGAATCAATATTGTGAAAATGACTATACTACTGAAAGCAATCTACATATTCAATGCAATCCCTATCAAATTACCAATGGTATTTTTCACAGAATTAGAACAAAAAATTTCACAATTTGTATTGTAACACACAAGACCCTGAATAGCCAAAGCAATCTTGAGGAAGTAAAAGAGAGCTGGAGGAATCATGTTCCCTGACTTCAGACTACACTACAAAGCTACAGTAACCAAGATAGTATGGTACTGGCACAAAAACAGAAATATAGATCAATGGAAGAGGTTAGAACTCCCAGTTTTAAACCCATGCACCTGTGGTCACCTAATCTATGATAAAGGAGTCAAGAATATACAATGGAGAAAAGACAGCCTCTTCAATAAGTGGTGCTGGGAAAACTGGACAGCTACACCTAAAAGAATGAAATTAGAACACTCCCTCACACCGTACAGAAAAATAAATTCAAAATGAATTAAAGACCTAAATGTAACCCTGGACAGTATAAATCTCTTAGAGGAAAACAGGCAGAACACTTTGACATAAATCACACCAAGATACTTTTGACTCACCTCCTAGAGTAATGGAAATAAAAATGAACAAATGGGACCTAATGAAACTTAAAAGCTTTTGCAAAGCAAAGTAAACCATAAACTAGATGAAAAGACAACCCTCAGAGGTTGTCTTTTGAAACAGAATGGGAGAAAATATTTGCAAATGAAGCAACGGACAAAGATTAATCTCCAAAATACACAAACAGCACATGCAGCTCAATGTCAAAAAAAACAAACTACCCAATCAAAAAATGGGTGGAAGACATAAATAGACATTTCTCCAAAGAAGATATACAGATGGCCAAGAGGCACATGAAATGATGCTCAGCATCACTAATTATTAGAGAAACGCAAATCAAAACTACAATGAGGTATCACTTCACACCCATCAGAATGGCTATCATTAAAAAATCTACAAACAACAAATGCTGGAGAGGGTGTGGAGAAAAGGGAACCCTCTTACACTACTGGTGGGAATGTAAATGGATACAGCCACTGTGGAGAACAGTATGGAGGTTCCTTAAAAAACTAAAAATAGAACTACCATATGACCCAGCAATCCCTCTCCTGGGCATATACCCTGAGAAAACCGTAATTCAAAAAAAAAGAGATATGTACCACAATGTTCATTGCAGCACTATTTACAATAGCCAGGACATGGACACAACCTAAATGTTCACTGACAGGTGAATGGATAAAGAAGATGTGGTACATATATACAATGGAATGTTACTCAGCCTTCAAAAAGAAGGAAATTGTGTCATTTGTAGAGACATGGATGGACCTAGGGTGTGTCATACAGAGTGATGTAAGTCAGAAAGAGAAAAACATATATCATATATTAACTTATATATGTGGAATCTAGAAAAATAGTACAGATGAACCTATTTTCAGGGCAGGAATAGAGACACAGATTTAGAGAACAGATTTGTGGACACAGTGGGGGAAGGGGAGGGTTTGATGAATTGGGAGATTAGGTTTGACATAAACACACTACTACCATGGTTAAAATAGATAGCTAGTGGGAACTTGCAGTATAGCACAGGGAGCTCATCTCGGTGCTCTGTGATGATGCTGATAGGTGAGATGGGGGGCGGTAATGGGAGGGAGGTCCAAGAGGGAGGGGATATACGTATACATATAGCTGGTTCACTTCGTTGTACAGCAGAAACTAATACAACATTGCAAAGCAGTTATACTCTAATAAAAAATAAATGTTTGTTGAATACACACATGTGTACATGTGCACACACATTCACACATACACTCATACATTTACAAATGCATATATGTATGTGTATGCTCATAAGCAAAAAGGACATGGTGAAATTTTAGCATATGAAGAATAAGGCAACATTCAGCAAACTTCCAAGAAGCAAAAATTAATTACAAAGGTGAGAATCATACAGATATCAAACTTATTAGCAACAGTGGAGTAATATAATAAAACATTAGGAAATCTTTTATAAAATAAATACCGCATAATATACAATGAGAATTTCATATCAGGGAAATGTTACTCAGACTTTCAATAGTTTCACTCTTTGAAATAAATATTGAATAATATTGTAGAGTTAAAATTTTGCTAAATAAGAAAGACAGTAATCAGATGTAGGAATGTCTTAATTTGTATCAGGAAAAATTATTTTCAACCTAGAATTATATTCAATCAAGCATAAGGCAAAATAATATTTTGGTCATGCAGAAAACCAAAAAAGCACTTGGGAAAAACTGTTTGTTGATTGAATGAATAAATCTTCCCTTTCTGGACCTCTAGCAACATTGACCATTGCCCAGGGACCAATGAGCTCTTCCTGTCCCCTGACTGCTCCAGAGTCCAACTAAGAACTTCAGCCCGTTTTCACCACAAAAGTTTATTCACATTTATATTCACTGTCCATTCAGCTATACTCACCAGATTTCAAAATAAATTTGCTCCTTGCTTCCCAATTTTTATATTCTTTGAATTTAATTTTTAGATCTTACACCACCCATGCCTACACACACACACACACACACACACACACCTATAACAAAACAACTCTCTCCCTCCAATATCTACTATAAAGCTTCCTCGCTGGGTTTTTTTTTTCTTGAACTTTTCTCCAAAACAGGGAGCCATAATCAGTAGGAGATGATGATCCCTAAATATTCCTCTTTGTGGAAATAAAATTGTTATAGCCAATGACTCATCTTTCATGGCCCAAAACCCTTTTCTGGGCCCAGAGCTAGTGCTACTGGCGGGTCTCAGAAGGAGCTTCTGGTTCTGCTCAGCCTGCAACTCTCAGCAGCATTAGAAACCACCAATGTAGAGAAAGGCCCTGGAGCTCAGGACCTTCTCTGACAGAAATACTGTTTGCCAACTTTACACTATAGCCAACCTAGTTACTGGATCTTCTGGGTAACTTCTAGTGATTAAGGCAATCCCTTCAGGAGAAGAAGCCACCACAGCAGACTTCTACCTAAGCATTTAAAAACCACCCTACACAAAAGAATTATCATTTTTCTTTTATTAAGGAATCAGTAACTTAATCTTCCACCTAACCCTCAGGATGGCAGCACTAATCTTGGGTCACTGTGCCTGCCCTCAGGTTGAAAGGACTTGTCTGTGCTGGTGCTAGTATATAAATCTCTGTCACATAATTTTTGTTAAAATTTTTTACTGGGGCTTCCCTGGTGGTGCAGTGGTTGAGAGTCCACCTGTCGATGCAGGGGACATGGGTTCGTGCCCCGGTCTGGGAAGATCCCACATGCCACGGAGCAGCTAGGACCATGAGCCATGGCCGCTGAGCCTGCGCATCCGGAGCCTGTGCTCATCAATGGGAGAGGCCACAACAGTGAGAGGCCCGCGGACCGCAAAAAAAAAAAAAAAAAATTATTGGAGTATAGTTGCTTTACAATGTTGTGTTAGTTTCTACTGCACAGCAAATGAATCAGCTATATGTATACATATATCCCCTCTTTTCTGGATTTCCTTCCCATTTAGGTCATCACAGAGCACTGAGTAGAGTTCCCTGTGCTATACAGTAGGTTCTCATTAGTTATCTATTTTATACATAGTATCAATAGTGTATATATGTCAATCCCAATCTCCCAATTCATCACATTCCCCCTTTCCCCCTTGGTTCTCTATGTTGGTGTCTCTATTTCTCCTTCATAAATAAGATTGCCTGATCAGAATGGCCATCATCACAAAATCCACACACAGTAAATGCTGGAGAGGGTGTAGAGAAAAGGGAATCCTCTTACACTGTTTGTGGGAATGTAAATTGATACAGCCACTATGGAGAACAGTACGGAGGTTCCGTAAGAAAACTAAAAATAGAACTACCATGTGACCCAGTAATCCCACTACTGGGCATATATCCAGAAAGAACCATAATTCAAAAAGACACATGCACTCCAGTGTTCATTGCAGCACTTATTACAATAAGCAGGGCATGGAAACAACCTAAATGTCCATCAAGAGAGGAATGGATAAAGAAGATGTGGTACATATATACAATGGAATATTACTCAGCTGTAAAATGGAATGAAATTGGGTCATTTGTAGAGACATGGATGGACCTAGAGACTCATACAGAGTGAAGTAAGTCAGAAAGAGAAAAGCAAATATCATGTATTAATGCATATATGTGGAATCTGAAAAAATTGGTATAGGCGATCTGTCATATAATCTTAGAAGACACTCACTCTCATTGTCTTTCTTGGACTCAGCACACCTGTTCTGCCTTGTCCACCATCAAGTTGCAAAGATGGGTGTACATGCCCAGTTGTACATATTTATGTACCCAGAGACTATAAGCCCACACATGTACACACATACACATTTATTAACATTAGTGAACTGTGTGGATATTCTGGAATTTTCTGGCTTTGCTATAAAATCTGGATTGGGGAGGTATTTGAAGAACTGAAAGGGAAAGTTGGGCAGATCATCTTATTACATGAAAACTTGCATACTAAGTTCATTAGTCAAGTCAGTATAAGTAGTCTTCTCTGTGACTAATCAAAGAAGATGGCATAGGTTTACAATGTAAGTATTGATGTAAGAAGATTAATAACAGGCATCCTAGCCATTTTACTTCCCCACAGAAGGGAAATCAGAGCAAACAGGGCTTTCTTGATACTCCCAGAAAACAGAATGTGGGAGACTAAATAGAGATACCCTAGAAAGAGGTCAAAGGAAATTATCAAATTTTTTAAAAGTCTCACTTGACTTCAAATGTGAGAATCCATGGAGAGAGAGTAGAATGACTTGGTAATATGAAGTGGTTGTGACTGAGAGGAGGTAGAGGGAAGTTAAAGGGCGTTCATTCATTCAGTTAAAAATATTTATTGAGTGCTGACCCTATGCTTGCACTGTTCTAGGCACCAAAGATATTTTATTTGTGTCTCAAAATGATGTCTAAAAGATGGTGAACCAAATATGTTTAAGAATGCACTCACAGTTCCTCCATTCCCAGAAACCTCTCACAGTCTTCCTCATCATAGTAAACAGCAACTTCATGCTTTCATTTGCTTGGGGAAAAAATGTCCTCATCTTTGTTCTCGTTCTCTCACATCCCTCATTCCAATCCATTAGCAAATATTGTTGCCTGTGTTTTTAAACACATACAGACTTTACTCTGACTACTTCTCACCAGCTCCACTGTTAACACCCATTCTATCGATGCATCCCCATCATCTCTTACACTGTATTATTGCAATTGCCTATTAATTAGTCTCTCTCTTTCTACCCTTGCCCTCCTACAGTTTATTCTCCATCCAGAAGCCAGATTGATGTTTCTAAAAAATATGTCATGCCACTCCTCTATTCAAATTGAGCCACTGGCACTCCATGTAGCTTAGAAGGAAATCCAGAGACCTTACCATGACCTACCATGCCCTACATGATGTGGCCACCCCTCCCATCACTCCCAGCCTCATCCACTTATTCCATTCCAGCCACACTGGATTCCTTGATATTCTTTGACTATACTCTGTGTGTTCCATATCTGGGCACTTATATTTGATTTTCCCCCCAAAATACAGATGGCTCCAACCCTCAACCCTCATGTCTTTTCTCAAATGTTCCCACATCATTGTGGGCTTTCCTTACAAACTTTTTAAAATTTGTCTCTCTCTCACACACACACACACACACACACACACCACCATCAACACCACCACCACCATCACCATCACCACAGGGCATTCATTAACTTCCTTTCCTGCTTTTCATCCTCTGGTATAGATACAATTTACAATTTCTTTTCTTATTGTCTATCTAAACCTAGTAGAAAATAAGCTTCAAGAGAGTAGTGATTTTTACCTCTTTGTATACTGTAATATCTCCAGGGCCCCTAGAACAGTGCCTGGTACATAGTAGGCCCTCAATAAATAAATATAGAATGAATAAAGTGGTGAACGATAACCCTCTTCTCATAAACATTACATTCTGGTAAGAGGAGACAGACTATAAACAAACAAACAAACAGAGACCTATAAGATTGGTAAGTGCTACGCAAAAATGTAAAACAGGCTGTTGGGTGGGTAGTGCTTAGGTGGTTCTTTTAGAGTTGGTGGCCCAGAAGGTCTCTCTGATGAGGCAAAATGACAAGGAGCCAAGCCACATAAAAATTAGAGGAAAGGCTGTTAAGGCACAAGAAATACCTTGTGCAAAGGCTATAAGGAAGGACACGTTTGTATGATTTCACTAACAGCAAGCAGGCAAGCACAGCTGGGGCTCAGTGAGAAAGGGAGGAGTAGTAGAATGGGAGATCTAAGAGGGAGGATGGATCAGATCACCTAAAGCTCTGTAGACCAGGGAAAGAAGTTTGGCTTTTATTCTAAGTAAAGGAGAGTTTTTAAATAGGAGGGCACCTTGATAGGATTTATGTTTTAAGATTATACTTATTATACTGCTGAGAATGAATTTGGGCAAAAGGTGAAAGTGACTTGGATTACAGCAGTGGTGAAGAGGGTGAAAAGTGGGAGGGGGATTGGGGCTATATTCGAAGGATAATAACAAGACTAACATTCATTGAGTGATATCTATGTTTCAGGTACTGTGCTAAGCATTTCACATGGATTAATTTCCCTAATCCTCACAACTACCCTATGAGATTGGTACCATCATTAATCTCCATTTTACAGATGAGGATACTGAGACATAAGGAGGCTTTGTAACCTGTGGTTCAATGATTCAAACCTAGGTCACATGATTCTGTGTTCCTAATGACCACAGTACACTGTCTCACAAAGTAAAGAAAGGAAACCTGATTTGGTCCTTTGAATCATCTACCTACACTTTCTTAACCATACCACTTAAGCAGTAATGCCTAATTATTTTCAGGCAGGCTAGATAGAAGGTCATAATCACTAAGGCTGTTGGAATGGCACAGTCATCGCCAGAATTAGAGGAACAGACAACTATCACCACACACATTCATGCTCAGATAACCACAGATGCATTTACATATGCATTATACTGGTTATACACATATCTGAATATGCCTCAGATCAAAGATGTGTAATATTGCCAAGACCAAGTAGATACTGGTGACAGCTTATGTGCAAATGGAGTCAGAATGACTCTCCCAAAAATGTTATCCCCAAAAGATCTCAGAAAGACTCTACGTGCCACTTATTTTAAAATAGGGCTAATCATTAAAATGTAGCATTCTCAGGCATAAAGGTGTGCTAGTCACCTATCATTTGGCACCTGTCTGGCATAGATGCTAGGTAAACTCTTGTGTTTACTTTAGGCTTGTCCTACCCTTGCTGATCAGAAAAGACCTGAGTTTTTAAACTTGACTTATCCAAGTTTAATGAGGTAGCACCAAATAAACTCTATCTACATTTAAAACCTAACCTTCTGGGAGCCCATTGGAGCTTAGGTCTGTGTTGAGGACATTTTTACTATGAAGCCAATTAATCACATACCCATAGGGGTAAGAAAGGGGCAGTTACTCATTCTCTAAGTTGAGTATAATTACACTAAATTGAGTTATGAAAACTGTGAGCACATTTAGGCTGGGACCCTTGAATCAAATATAAGCAATTTCCCTGTCTATGTGACATATACATAGGAAGACCCACAGAGCTAAGAATAAATTGGCACCAGCAAGTGCTCTTTAAATGCACATTTAAGGAAAGTGGAGTCGGCATTCAGCAATTCTTCTAGTGTCTCAGCAAGTCAAACTTCACAGAATCCTGTGCCTGAAGATATCTGCTTCAGGCCCCCTGCCTTCAGGCTGCTAATAACCTACACCATCCAGAATACATAGGAACCTATTCGCTTGCTGAATTCTCCAGCTTCCTTCATTCAATCTTTTTGATATTTTTAACACCAGGCAATCCAGAAAATCCTTCCTATTAAGAATGCCTCTCTGCCAGAGAACTGCCATCATCTCCCCACCCCTCCCACCACCATTCACTATCTACCAAAACAGGCTGTTCTTGATCATTTTTACCAGTCAGTCTTCAGGCCATGTTCTATGAGGACTGGTCTCTCTAAGATAAGCACCAAGGAAGCAGAGATTGGGATTAGGAAATTAGCTGCATTATACTACTGAAGACTTTCTTTGGTTGGAACATATTTTCTGATACTCTAGACTCCAAACTAGGGTTACTTAAGACCTCTCACTGCATCCCTGAGAAGGAATCCCTTTATCCATTATTTACTTATGTCTTAAGACTTTATGATATACAGAAGGGCACAGAAAGCTTTCAAGATGTTTCCTGGCTTTAGTTTGAATAGTAGTGATCTTAAGGTTGTGGAAAAATCCAGTTAGCTGAAGCTTATTATGGAAACACTTAAAATTATAATTAATGAACTATGTGTGTGACTGCTTAATATTGGTCTCCCTTTTTAGACTATAAATTCTCTCAGGGGCCACAACATTCTTGTATATGGCTGCACCCCTAGTGCATTGTACAGTGCCTGACCAAGTATTTGCTCACTAAATGTTTGCTGAATGAATACACACAAACTGAGAGCAATGTATAGAGAACACAGTTGGCTTCATCATAGTCTTGACTACAGATGTGAAGAGAGAATTTTCTCCCCCACTACCTTGTCCTAATATCAGCCCTGTCTTGGAAATAACTTTTTTCAAACCACACCTTCACCGTGTTACATTTACCCTATAGTTTTCTGCCATGACGTGATTTTTCTTGTCAGTCATTCATTCCAGTCACATCAGAAGAACACAGAACAAACCATAACTGAAAATGGACAACTTCCCAAATCAAATGCAACTATGACCCAAATCAGGAGGGAAAGAAACAGTAATTCATTCTGGCACCTTAATTAATTATGACACAGATTGCTTATTGATTTTCTTGTATTCAGTCCGATGCTTTATGAAGCACACCCCTTTAAAACAAAGTGTGGACAGCATAAGGAAGGCCTGCAGATCAAAATATATCTAAATATTTGGGAACACACGATCAGAGATTTTCCTAGGAGTCATTTCAAATTGTGCCCAGGAAGACACCCTGTATTTGAAAGTATATTTCCTTTACTTAGGTGACCAATTTTCTGTGACTCAGAGGCAAGACAAAAAAGTGTTTCAAAGTGAAAGATGCCCCGTGGGGATTTTTCCTGTTAGGTGACCAGTAGCAGGATCAAGTGGGGAATCCAGCCAAGAATTACAGGTAGAACCAGAGAGCAGATTAGGGAGGCCAGAAAGGAAGGGACTGATCAAGAGAAGTAGGCAGACCTAGTTATGAAAATCCTGTCTAGATAGTAAAAATGAAAGAATTGTAAACTGTTCTTTATTAAGGAAACAGAGTAGAAAACAGACACAGAGAAATTAAAAATAAGGATTAAGGGCAAGAGGCAGAAGGAGGAAATTGAAGGGGCCAGTAAAAGACAAAAATTCTGTAAGAGATGTATGGATGCATCATACTATGAGGAGGGAGATAATGTTAAAACTCAGAGTTGTCAAGCCTTAAAAAGGACATTTTGCTTCTCAGGGGTCCCAATGAAGGTGTAGACACTTCTACCACATGCTATCTCAGGAAGTATTTTTCACTTATCTTCTGGAATGAGCATTGTGTTCCATTCTTAGAGAAAGGAAAAGGGACAAAATGCAAACCCTTTTCCCTATATGATGGGTACATTTCCCAGCTTTGTTTTCCACAGTTCCAGGCATATAGTTACATATCTCAAACATAGCCCACACCAGGAGATTCTGTAGTAGCCTCATCAATACTAAAATCTATACTGGAAAACCTACTTACATTGCTTATATATCTATTGAGACAGTTTGTATGTGGGGCAGGGAAAGGATTATGCTAAGGGAAGGTAGTTCGAGTTAGGGGAGAGGAAAAATCACTGAGAATTCAGAGAACCATAAAACAGGACATTTTCCAATTATAGTTAATTACTGCTACACAACAAACAACATATGCATGTCTGAATATATTGAATATAACACACTGTTTTTTCCCATTCATCAGTTGATGGACATTTGGGTTGTTTCCACTTTTTGACTGTTATGAATAATGCTGCTATGAATATTCATGTATGAGTGTGTGCATGGATATACATTTTCATTTCTCTTGAGTATATATCTAGGAATGTAATTGCTGGGTCATATGGTAACTCTAGGTTTAGCTTTCTGAGGAATTGCCAAACTATTTTCCATAATGGCTGTACCATTTTACCTTCCCATCAGCAATGCATTAGGTTTCCAATTTCTCCATATTCTCACCAACACTCATTATTTTTTCTTTTTTTAAATTAATTATAGTCATTCTAAGTGATGTGAAATGGTATCTCATAGTGGTTTTGATTTGCATTTCCCTAATGACTGATAATATTGAGCATCTTTTCATGTGCTTATTGGCCATTAGTATATCTTCTTTGGCGAAATGTCTATTCAAGCCCAACCTATAAAAAATGAGTTATCTTTTGTTGATTTATAAGAGTTCTTGATATATTCTGGATATATGACTTGCAAACAGTTTCTCCCATTATGTGAGTTGACTTTTCATTTTCTTCATTGTATCCTTTGTGCACAAAAGTTGTTCATTTTGATGCAGTCTAATTTATCTACTTTTTCTTTGGTTGCTTGTACTTTAGGTTTCACATCTAAAACCCACTGCCTAATCCAAGGTCAAAATGATTTACACCTATGTTTTCTTCTAAGAGTTTTATAGTTTTAGTTGCTATATATATATATATATATCATATGTATATATATGATATATATGATCTATTTTTTTTAAGTTTTGTATATAGTGTTAGATAGGTGTCCAAATTCACTGTTTCACATGTGGATATCCAGTTGTTCTAGTGCCATTTGTTGTAAACACTATTCATTCCCCATTGAGTGGTTTTTGCACCCTTATTAAAAACTCAATTGACCATAGATATATGGGGTTTCTTCTAGACTCTCAAATCTATTCCATTAATCTTTAGGTCTATTCTTATGCCAGGATCACATAGTCTTGATTGCTGAACCTTTGTAATATGAATAGAATAAAGAGATAAAAACACACATCATCTCAACAGACACAGAAAAAACATTTGACAAAACCCAATACCCTTTCATGATAAAAAACACTCAATAAACTAAGAATACAAAGGAATTTCCTTATCCTGATAAAGGTAATCTATGAAAAAACCAGAGCTAGAAGAATACTTAGTGGTGAAAGACTGAAAGGTTTTTCCCAAATGTCAAGAATGAGGTAAGAATGCCAACTCTTTCTACTTTTACTGAATATTGTATTGGAGGTACAGGGTAATAGCAGGGCAATTGGGCAAGAAAATGAATTAAAATAATCCAGATTGGTAAAGAAATAAAACTACTTTCAGATGACATGATCTTCTATTTATAAAATGCTCAGGAATCCACTAAAAATCTATTAAAGATAACTAATGTATTCATCAAGGTTGCAAGATACAAGATCAATATACAAAAATATAAAATAGCAAAAGTAATCTGAAAATAAAATTAAGAAAAAAATCCCATTAATAGCATGAAAAAGAGTAAAATCCTTAGAAATATATTTAGCCAAGGAAATATAAGAATTATACACTGAATACTGTAAGACATCACTTAAAGAAATTTTGAAAGACCTAATAAAATGAAAAGACATACTGTATTCATGGATTGGAAGACTTAATGTTGTTAAGATAACAATACTCCCCAAGGTGATGTACAGACTCAATGCACTACCTATCAAAATTCTAACTCCCTTTCTTTTTTTTTGGAAAAAATGGACAGGCTAATTTGAAAGTTCTTGTGGAAGTACAAGGGACTCTGAATAATGAAAATAATTTGTAAATGAAGAACAAAGTTGGAGGATTCACACTTTCTGATTTTAAAACTTACTGCAAAGCTACAGTGTGATAGTGGCATTAAGTATAGACACATAGATCAATGGAATAGAATTGAGAGTCTAGGAAAAAACACATACATCTATGGTCAATTGATTTTAACTAGGGGGGTCATTCAATGGGGGAAGAGAGTCTTTCCAATGTATGCCTGTGTGTGTGTGTGTATATATATATATATATATATATATATATATATATATATTTATTTATTTATTTATTTATACATGTACACATTATGTGTGTGTGTGTGACAAGTGGTTTGTATAAAATATTTTATTGTTTCTATTGTTTATCTGTTAAATAAAATGCTCATTCTTTAGTCTTTGGAAACACTGAGGGGCAAAAGAAAGTAATACATTGTGATAAGTCCTTTACATAACCTGCAAGGTATGTGCTATTACTCCTGTTTTACAGATAAGAGTACTGAGTCTCAGAAAGTCTAAGCATTTTCCATTTTCTCTAGGAAAATATGTAGGTCACACAACTTGAAAGTGGCATATCCTGGATTCAAATTTCTATGTATGACCCCCATAATGCAAGATGTTACCATTGTACCAAGCAGGATAACAAAACTTTGCTAATGTTTTTGTCACACCTGAGAGAATGGCTCAGTACATACTCCAGTCATCAGCCTTTTATGCACTATTGCCCACTGCCAAATAAGGATTAGAGGCAACAATGACCTCAAAGACCTGGTAATGCACTTCTTGGAAAGCATTTTCACATCCAGTATAGCAAAAGATGTTCCCATAGCCCTGTGATATAGCAGGACAGTTATCTCCATTTTATAGATGAAAACAGTACATATCATCATCATCATTATTATAATTCATTTATTGGATGTTTGCCTTGTGCCAAACACTGTGCTAAACGCTTATTTAATCACTGTAAATGTCCTATGAGATTTGTTCTATTATTAGCACTAGCTGTACTGGTGAGAAACTGAGGGTTGGAGAAGGTATATAATCTTCCTATGGTCACATAGCTATTAGTAGAGTTGGGATTTAAACTCTGGTGTGCCTGTCTCTAAGGCTAGTGCTGTTTCTACTGCTAGCCTCTATAATAAATTTGCTGTAATTTTGCATTATTTGTCCCTTTCCATTAGAAAGATATAACCAAAAAATGGGCTTTATCAAACTCCTTACCTTCGTTTTGTTAAATCTACCCTAAGCTTGCTCTGGTTTATTTAAGCTTTGGATGCTCTTCTGTGTGATGTGGACCTTTGAATTCTGTTTCCCCATTTCTGAACAGGTGCAGATTATTTCAGAGCCTCAGAGTGTCTCTCCTGCCTTCCTTCCCTGTTTCTCTCTCCTCTTAGTACTTGCTGTTTTTCCACCCCTGTCTCTGGCCCCTAGCACCACACGAGTGAATGGGATATCTGGCTGTATTGTGAATTTGAGGATATCCAGGAAGATAATATAGCTTCACAAACCCCTGTTTTAAATCTCATCAAATGATATTAATTTCTTTGCTTTCATGATTGTTCTATGTTCAAGAGCCTCATATTTTTTTAAAAAATGGCCCTGGGAAGCATTTTCAAATTTTATTTAACACTTAAGATGGAATTTCTCAAATAGGCCATGGAGAATAGAGCCCATTGTGAGAAGATGTGTGTGTGTGTGTGTGTGTGTGCACCGTTGAGTATGTGTGTGTGTATATGTGAGTGTGTCTATGAGTCCAAGTGCATAAGAGAGGAGGTTAGTGGAATAGGAGTATACCCTAGACAAACTATCTATCCACCTTCATCTACTTTACATTTTTCCCAGTGTGGACCTAGGTTAGGGTTCAAGGCATAAAAAATGGTTCAAGTTGGAGAACGGTGGGAGGGAAAAGGTAGATGGTGGAGGAGTAAGATTTCTGCCTTCTGCCCATTATTTTTACCTCTAGTCAAGCCTTTCTTTGATCTATATATAAAAGTACACATTATTTTATAGCACATTAAAACATCATTTGTCAGACACACAGGGAAAATAATAGAAACTAAAAGCATGGGTACTGGAGGGAGGTTGACTAGAGTTTACATGTACTAGCTCTGCAACCTCTGGCAAGTTGATTGACATCTCTGCACCTCTATATAGTAAAGAATCTAAATTTGTTCAAAAAAGAGGTCTGGCCTTTTCCTTCAGCTTCTGGAAGATAATATTTCTTTGCCTGTGCCTTTGGGCTAACCAGACAATAACAATGTGACTTAGAGTAGGTGCTTTTTTATCAGTCTGGAAATTGAAATTAACCATGTCGGCAATCAATCAGTCATGTCTATATAACAGAGTCTCAATAAAATCTCTGAGCACTGAGCTTGAGTGAGCTTTCTGGTTTGGCAATGCCCCATGCATATTGGCACACATCAATGCCAGGAAAGTAATGTGTCCTGAATCCACAGGGAGAAGATAATGGAAGCTTTACATTTGGTATTTCTCCTGGATTCTGCCCTATGTGCTTCTTCCTTTAGCTGATTTTAATGTGTGTTCTTTCCTTGTAATAAACCATAACTGTGAATATGATAGCTTTCAGTAAGCTTTGTGAGTCCTTCTAGTGAATTATCTTACATGAGGGTGGTTTTAGGAACCATCCAAACTTGCAGTTGGTGTCACATGTGAGGGTGATCTTTAGGACTGTGCCCTCTAACTTTGTAGTTGACCATAACTCTTTGCAATCTTAGTTTCCTCATTTCTAAAATGGGTATAATACCTACCTACCCCTATTTGAAGGATAATTATAAAGAATGAAACAAAATAAAACATTGATAGGGCCTAGAACTCAGTATATTCCTCAGTAAAAGGCAGGTATTTTTATCAAGCTCACATCATAATCACAATCATCAGTGGTTTTTTGTGTGTCCTATGAAATATATACACTGTCTCTCTCACACACAGATTGTCTCAATTCTTGGAAGTAATTAATATTTCCACTATGGATGAGAAAATGGAGGGCTAGTGCAAATACATGACTTATTAACTCCTTCATTCATTAGGTAAGTGTTGAGTGCCTACTTCATGTGAGGCATTGTGCTAAGTGTTGAAGATGCACCAGGGAACAAAGAAGACATGATACTAACGCTCACTGAGTTTACTCTCTAATACTATAGAGAATAATATAGAATTAAAATATTTTTAAATACTATGAAAAAACTGAAGAAGATATGGTTAAATATAATAAGTGACACTGGTAGGACTTGAACCCAGATCTTTGAAGACCAGTGTTGTTTCTATTGTACTATATGGCCTAAGACAAGTCTAGTAGGGTAACCAACCATCCTGGTTTCCTTTGGATGTAAGGATTTCTCTTGACGTAGGATTTTCAGTGCTAAACCTGGAACAATCCTAGGCAAACCAGGATGGTGTATTCAAAGGTCTAGTGTCCAATGACTTGGTTTTTCCTACTCTAAGGCCAATTCACATTTGTGTGGACTTTGTCAGGGATCATGTCTAGTAAGTCAGTAACAGAAGAGAATCAGAAGGAAGATGACCCAGAAATTCTTAACCTCAAAGACCACTATGGGAAAGTCACTGCCAGTTGCATCTTTGAGACCTGGCTATCTTTGCAATGAACCCCAGGCCATCTCTGGTGAAGGGCTGCTCCAGCTGGAGAAGAAAGCTAGAGTATGGTCAGGAAGTGAATGCAAGAGTACATATTTCAGGTTAGTTTCAGAAGGTATGGTTCTCAGTTATGCTTTTATTAAAGTAAAAGTTTGTATCTTAAAACCACCTGCAGTTCCCAAAGTTGCTAATTTATATAAGTCGCACACAAACACAATTGGGGAACAAAACAGAGCTTTCAACCAGCAAAGGAAATTGCCACTAAAGCAGAGCTGAACAGTTCCCTTAAGTATCTAGGTCCAGCTGGATCCTGAGCTCTTACGGTTCATATTAAAGAAAACATTTTTTTTTTTTTTTTACATTCAGGGAGTCAGACTCACGCACAGCTAATTAGAAATGGGAGTTGAAACCCGTAAGACCCCAGAGTGTACCCAGCAGAGAGCAGTGGTTTTGGAAGTGGGGAATAAGCACAGGTATAGCAGCAAATATTTCAGTGCATATTCTTGGGGTTGGAAGAACTCTTATACCCAGGGCAATGGCACTCTTCCTATCATCTTGAGGCTGGGTCCAATTTTTATATTGTCCATCATCTGATTTATCCCTAGGAGAATCATACAGATTTGTACTCAGTAGGCTCTAGGAGAAGTTGAGGTAACCTCAGAGGCCTGCTAGGCCTGTGTCTATAGACCTTTTAAGGAAAGTGTCCTAAAAAAGTTCTTGCTTACTAAGTTACTATGACTTGTGTTGAGTAAAACCAACCCTGTTACCCTGGCCACAGATGATTGGGCGAGAAATTTGTGCATGAATGCAGAAGGGAGATGGGGGATATTTATGTCATCTTCACTGCATCACCTCAGCTTTGGGTGGCACACACCTTACCAAAGAGCATGAGAAGCCTAGAGGTTATCCATTTGGATTCTTGACTAGGGCAAACTATCCACTCCAGGATGAGAGTTAATTATTCTTCCTCTTCCATCCCTTCTTTTCCTCACCTACCTTACCCCCTCTCTCTCTCACCACCCTGCACTTTTTCAATAAGACAGAATGTAGCAAAATCTGATAACAAACTATAAATACTTAAGAGGTAACAACCATTACGGACTTTTTTCAAAACACTTTCAGGGATATTAACTCTTATTGCTTTTCCTAAATCTAAGCAGGTAGTCTAGAGTAGTAGCAGTTAAGAGATTGGACATTTGGAATTAAACAAACAAGAGTGAGTCTTCTTACTCACTGTGTGACCTTAGACAAGTCATTTAATCTTCCTAAGTCTCAATTTCATCATCTGTAAAAGTGAGGATTAAATGAAGTACTGAGGGCTTCCCTGGTGGTGCAGTGGTTGAGAGTCTGTCTGCCAATGCAGGGGACACGGGTTCGTGCCCCGGTCCAGGAAGATCCCACATGCCGCGGAGCGGCTAGGCCTGTGAGCCATGGCCGCTGAGCCTGCGTGTCCAGAGCCTGTGCTCCGCAACAGGAGAGGCCACAACAGTGAGAGGCCCGCGTACCACAAAAAAAAAAAAAAAAAAAAAAAAGTACTGAATATAAAATACTTGAAGAGCACCTGGAGCACAATAAAATAGTCATTATACTCAACACTGGCTATTGTTTTCATTGTTACTTTATGGTTCCTCCTACTGCCATTACTACAACTAACAACACTCTGATAAACATCAGTGGTCTGATAAAATGGGCTCAGAACAAGTAAGTTTTGTGGCATCAGAGACAGAAAAGGAGTGCAGGCTTGTCTGGGGCATCATACTAGAAGAACCTGGGCTAGGGAGAAGACCACTGGGCATATTAGAGTTGGGAGGGTTAGAGAAGGAGAAGCATGCAGAGAGTTGGAAGAACAATGGGGAGCCACTTCACCTGTCTCACAATTTAGTTTATCTGTGCACTTGTTGGAAATTTTGGCACATTCACTTCTATGTTTCCTCTTCTCTTGCTAGACTGAAAAAGGTTTTGGAGTTGAGGATGGGAAAAACAAGGGACATTTAAACATCCTCAAATGTAGGGGGAGGAGTGCCTAATAGTGCGTGTAGAAAGAGTATCATGGCTGAAAATAGATTGGAGGAGTACAGAACACTCCCTCCATTTAAGGAAGAAAACAATGATAATGTACCTAAATGAAAATCAATTTTAGTGGCTCCTTTATTACACTTTTATGGTCTACAAAGTTCCATCATTTTCATGCTGCAGAGTGAATGGTATGTAATTCTATACCAATGATAAATTTTCTGTTAGAAGGGAAGGTTTTAACTTTTTAATAAGAATTATTTCCCTAGACTTTTTATCCGGTATTCAAACCATTTAATTTGTAAGGCCATATCTCTGATTCACGAAACTTTAAATGACACTAATTGCACTCAGCTATTTTCATTATTAATGTACAAGAATGCTAATCTAGTGTGACTTGACTCTTTAGCCATAGTATTAAGGTTTTTCTTTACCTTAAAGCAGAATTTAAGATTAGCAATAAAATTTAACATTTTTGTATTATCTACTTATCTTACTGACATTACATTCATTGACGATTAACTGGCACTAATATAAGTGGGTCTCTTTAAAAATACACATTTATTTCTGGTGTTTTCAAGGGACTGTTCTAATCCCAACATCACATGTAGAGTGGCACTAAAGGTGAAATTTATAATAAGAAAAAACAAAGCAGTAAAAGACAGCATAATCTAGAGCCTTCTCTAGGTTTTGCTCTTCCTAGATTTATTATTGTAATAAGTCCTCATTAATGTGGACCTGATAAACTCAAGTTTTGTGATGATTTGGACACAGGTTGGGCTTAAGTTGACCTTGTATTATGTATGAAGAAAGGCTTTGCTAAGCATATAATCAGTATAAACAGAAATGCTGGAGGAATATTCAAACTACTTAATAGACCAAACTGTGCTTTCAAATACTTTAATACCATCCTATTATTACAGTGATTACAATTAAAAATGAATCTTATCTTTCATTAAAGCAGGCCCTGCATGATTCCTACTCATCACAAACTACCCATCACTCCTTTACACATATTCTACTGTTTAGATTCATAACCAGTACAGACTGGTTTCTCCTACAATTAGACTGAATTAATAGTGACAGACCAACTAACACAACATTGTAAATCAACTATACTGCAATAAAAAGTTTTTAAAATAGTGACTGACCATTTGGATTGATGTTATGATTTACATAGTAATCTTCCCTGGAAGAGCTTCATAAACATTATGTTAAAGTTTAACACCTCCCTTTAAACAGACTGACATTTCCAGTAGATCTTGGAGAAAGAATCATGCAACAGGAGTATGTTGCAAGCTTGTGTTTCAAATGTGTTACAAAATTACATTACTCCAAATGAACTGTGTGTGACAAGGTTCATAATCCACATAGTCAGAAGTGCCTACCTTTCTTTCAGAGCTAAGAAAGTGAATGGAGATTCAAGAATACAAAAGTAATCCCAGCACTGAATCTCAAGGAAATAGGCTTTAAATATTTAATTTCCTCCAATGTTATAGGACATCATGTAGTTGGGGGTGACGTTAAGTAGAAAGAGGGCCCAGTAAAGATATTGGATATTTCATGAAATCTAGACTAAAGCCAGGACACTCCCAGTATATCAAAGAAACTGTCTCCTTTGTAGCTACTCTAAGAAAACACTTTCAAGTAGATGGATCCATAGGTCCTAGGTATGCAAGAGATTTGCTAGCTGTTCCTAATTAATTATCACAGCAACCCTATAGGAAGTTTTCATTATCCTTCTTGGACAAAGTAAACACCCGAAGAGCATTTGAAGAACTGCCCTGTCTCTGAGGGTGTTGCAGAGTTGAGATCAGAACCTAAGTCCCCAGGATCTGCATGCCCTGGCTGGTGGTGGTGATGAATGAGCCACTCAGTTGCTGCTGTTAATGGAAGTGAAAATGGTAGTAGCAGCATACCTTGTGTTAGGCATTAAGTATTTACCATGAAATTTTCACTGAATCCTCACAATACAATGAGGTAGGAGGTAGGTACTATTATTACCCCCATTTTATAGATGAGGAAGCTGATCAAGAAAGAGGGTAGATGACCTTCATAAGTTCACACAAGTAGTAAGCATTAGAACTGGGACTTGATCCACAGTCTGATTATAAATCCTAAGCATTAACGAATTTATCTCCAGCAAACCAAACTGCTCCCTGCCTTTAGCCTTATACTCAGTGAGGTAGTTCAGGAGACTCCCTTGTCTCCCTTGAGGTAAATCCTCAGTTATCTCAGCTGGCTAGAATTCTGTGCTTATAAGGTCTGGCCCACAAAGATCAATGCACATGCTTAATTTTAATCTATTTTAAACTCATTTAATTTTTATCTGTTTCATGGCCCTTGACCATATCCCCAGCTACAGGTAGTCATCACCCAAAGGCAAATAAATATTGTTGATAAGGAGGATGGAAGAGGGGAAAGCATGTTGCTCTGTCTTAAGTGAATATCCCATTGATGGTGGGAAAGAAAGAATTATGAGTCTCATTTTACATACTTGATAACCAAGACTCAAGGAGTCTAAGTGACTTGCCCAAAGTCACACAGTTAAGGAGCCCAGTAAGTGGCAGGATCAAGATTCAAACCTAGTTTTGTCTATGCCAAAGCTCATGCCATTTCCAGTTCACCACATGGTCCTCCACATGCTTAAGCTCAGGGAGGTACTTTCTGGAGCTAGACTATCTAGGTTGGTCAACCCTCTAACACTTTGTGTCTTGGATAGGTACCTAATCTCTCTGTGACTTGCTTCTTATATCTGTTAATAGAACCTATCTCATGGGGTTGTGAAGATTAAGTGAGATGATACATCTCCAGGAAAACACTGGTATCCCAGTACCCAGAGGTATACACCTCACACCATTGTTGTTTTCTTCTCTGAGTTCCTGGTTCCTCCTATTTCGATTTGCACTGCTTAGTAATAGCCAATAGCCACATGTGGTATTAAAATTTTAATTTAAGCTAATTAAAATTACTTAAAATTACAAAACTCAGTTCCTCAGTCACACTAGACACATTTCAAGTATTCAACAGCCACATGTAGCTAAGAGCTACCATATTGGGTAGTGCAGATTTATAACATTTTCCACATGGCAGGAAGTTTCATTGGACACAAAGAAAAATCACATAGGCTTATATATACATGTGTATGTAAATATATAGAAAGGGAACTGGAAAGATGCAAATGAGACCATTGAAAATGGGATAGGAGGTTAAAGAGGATCTTCATATTTTGTTCTGTATGCTTTCATATTGTTTGAAAGGTGAATATATTCATTATGACTTTTGAAATCTAAGAAAACACAAACACTATCTTTAAAAGTAAGCAAATTTTTTGGGGAAAAAAAAAGATTGCTTTCAGATCTTAGGATAATGAAGGCCTTCCTAAGCAAAGGAGAAAAGCCTGAAGGGGTAAGGGCAGGTGTCCTTCATGGTAGAGGATATTCGCCTAAGGACTCTGATTGGATGTTTCCTCAGTGTCTGGCACACAGCAAACATTTGCTGCCAAATAAAATGTTAATTAGAAAATGGCTCTGTTGGGCTTCCCTGGTGGCTCAGTGGTTGAGAGTCCGCCTGCCGATGCAGGGGACACAGGTTCGTGCCCCGGTCTGGGAGGATCCCACATGCCACGGAGCGGCTGGGCCCGTGAGCCATGGCCGCTGAGCCTGTGCGTCCGGAGCCTGTGCTCCGCAACGGGAGAAGCCATAACAGTGAGAGGCCCGCGTACAGAAAAAAAAAATAAAGAAAGAAAGAAAATGGCTCTGTTGAAGCCAGGGGCGGAGGAGTGTATTTTTTCTTTTTGCCCAGATAGTAAGGAGCCTTTGTAAGATAATATTCTCCAAGGGGCAAAACAGTCTCTTCAGCCTGGCCTTGCCCAGTCCTCTTGGATTCCCAAGCCACATTTAGAGCAACTCTTGAAATATCAGGCAACAAGCATATCAAGAAAATCACAAGACATCCTATGCCCAGCAGAAGAAGTCATGGTGTGCCTTTCATCACCCAGGCAAGGGGCCAATGATCAGGGGCTAGCCATGCTGACTTGTTTGATGCCTCAGAGAGAACATCTTGAATTATTCCATGGCTCCTCACCAAAAGGTTGACAAAGTAAAGCAAGAAACAGAAAATCAATTCCAATGAGAACAATAGCTTTTAACTTTTAGATTAAAAGAGAAAAGCTGATAATGCAAAGGCTCTGACAATTCAACTCCTGTTGGAAGAAAAATGATTATCTCAAGCGTCCTGCTTCCTAACCACAGTGACTACCTGGCTCTTTCTTGAGTCACTTTCCCTAGGAGGAAGTTTTCCTCACCTTCTTCTATCTTGGAGGACAGATCAAGGAGCAGTGTAGCTAAAAGTACAAAGAGGCTCAGTAGTGATTGCCACATTAAGGCTTTCCAGAAACTTTTTCTTCTGATCTTGACAAATTTTAAAACATGGTAAAACCAGATGCAGCATCAACAATCTCAAAATGGAAGCATTAAAATGCAAAGGGGGGCTTCCCTGGTGGCGCAGTGGTTGAGAGTCCGCCTGCCGATGCAGGGGACATGGGTTCATGCCCCGGTCCGGGAAGATCCCGCATGCCACGGAGCAGCTGGGCCCGTGAGCCATGGCCGCTGAGCCTGCGCGTCTGGAGCCTGTGCTCGGCAACGGGAGAGGCCACAACAGTGAGAAGCTCACATACCGCAAAAAAAAAAAAAAAAAAAAAAAAGAAAGAAAGAAAGAAAATTGCAAAGGGAACAATTTCTTGCATCCTATCAACCATTTTACATGTTTTGCAACATCCCTAATTCTCAGGAATTTAAAGAGTAGAATGCACTGCCTCTTTAGAACCCTGGTGTAATTGAATGTTAGCCTAACGCTTCTTCTGGTGAAATCACTGAGCATGATGTTACCTGACAACACCTAATTAAAGTTGACAGATTCATTTCTGCTAGGTAAGGGAAGTCAGCTGCCCACCACAGAGCACTACATTCTTTCTAATTGATGCTCACTCAAAGATCCAGGAGTTAGGCAGGAACTCATTGTTACTTTGAAGAAGTATAAGTCATAAACTTCCTGTCACAATGCCTCTTAACAATGTTAATACTGGTAGAGACTTTGGAGAGATCCTCCAAGGCAAACCCATCCACCTTACAGATGAAGAAACTGAGGTTTTGAGAAGGGAGAGAAAGAACAAAGATCTCATTTGTCTCAGAGCTGAGACTAGAACTCAGGTCCCTTTATATGTAGATTACTCACTGATCTAACTTACTGATAAAACACTGTTTTGAAAGGTCAGCACAGCAAAATGGATTAAAAAACAGAGAAGACTAAATATATGGACTAGTTTCTGAAGTTCTGGTTGCTGGATTTAGTGGTAACAGGTCATAACACTGATATTACTGGAGTCCATTTCAAGGTCATCAAGAAGGCCAAGACTTTTCTTCTTCTTTTTTAAATTTATTTTTATTTTTGGCTCCACTGAGTCTTTATTGCTGCACGCAGGCTTTCTCTAGTTGCTTCAAGCAGGAGCTACTCTACATTGTGGTGCACGGGCTTCTCAAGGCGGTGGCTTCTCTTGTTGCAGAGCACGGGCTCTAGGCACACAGGCTCAGTAGTTGTGGCTCACGGGCTCTAGAGCGTAGCCTCACTTGTTGTGGTGCACGGGCTTAGTTGCTCCGCGGCATGTGGAATCTTCCTGGGCCAGGGATTAAACCCGTGTCCCCTGCATTGGCAGGCAGATTCTTGACCACTGCACCACCAGGGAAGTCCAGGGTTTTTCTTGATTTGTAAAAATGCAAGAAGGGAAGACTACAATCATATGTTTAAATGATAATAGTAAACACTCACATGGGTTTGATCTGTGTCCTGTTTTTCCCTTCTCCTCCCCTGGAATAAGGTTTCATGGCAGAGCCTATTCTTCAGCTATTCATCTTGTTTTAGGAGAGAGTAAAGTTGATTCATGTGCTCCTTAATATTCATAAACCAGGTCGAGGTGTCTTCTCTCACTCTGGTTAATGTCATAAGTTATCATCATATACAGTTATTTCATAATGTTCACAGGATTTTGATATACAGTTAACTTAAGAATAATCAGTAAATTTCTGTGATATAATGTTTGTGCCTTTTTACTTATGATAGAAGATTATTGGTAGCATTTTGAACAAGCTAAGTACCTCTCTTTACCTTGATTTGCAAAATGGGGTTGGTGATAACAGTACCTACCTCATAGGATTGATATGAGACTGTTAAATGAGTTAATATTTTAAAGCACTTGTAACAGTGCTTAGCAAATTGTATTTGTTAAATAAATCAGTTACACAATAAAGCATCTACCTCCAGACGAAATTTAAACATCAGGGGCAGGGTTTTTTCGATGTTGGCTTTACAGCAGAATGTCCTATGGAGCATTTAAAAATGCAGATGCTTAGGCTCTACTCCAGATCTATGGAATGTGAACCTCCAGTGGAGAGAAAATGTGGGTGGGAAAGGGTCTCTATAATTTGTCTCTGTGTGTGTGCATGTGTGTGTCTATGTGTGTATGCATTTGCCCACATTTTAAAATTTCCTAGATACCCCTATTAAGAACCACTGGTTTAGACACTGGTGACCACGTGAGGCAATTTCTAACTTTCTATGGAATGCTGAAACCTGAACTTACCAAACTGGTACTCCTTTTGAATTCACCAGCAACAACCAATCCTTCCAACTTACCCCAAGTGCAAAATTATTAAAGCACACCCCTGACAGCGCTTCTGGTCTAGAAAATGGTTTAAATGTGGTCTATATTTAAAGAAACAGCACATTAACTCAGATAGCATTTCAAAGAGGATTCTGGGAAGGGAGAGTTTTGGCATATCATTTAGAACTCTATTGCCTCCTCTGCCTTAGCTTTCGAGCAAATTTCACCATAATATTGCCAGTGCTATTTTTATACCCTGCTCTAATTTGCCTTCTTTGCACTGAAGCATATTTAATAAAAGCTAATTAAAAATATATTTTGAAGGAGAAAAGGGGAGCCATAGTATTAAATAAAAGGCTGCCCACCATTATAACACTGATCATTTTGAGTATACAGACTTAAGAGTTCTCAAGTTCCTCCCATAAGCCACATTGGTATTTATTAAATCTATGTTGGTCCTTGATGAGTTTCACAACCCTGAGACACCAATCAAAAATATATTTCCATGGGGTCGGTTAGTCCAGGCATTTATGTAACTGACAAAAGTCTACTTGCTCTGTGCCTTACAACCATCATATTTTTCAGTCAAAATGTCAGCAGCTGCTCCTAGGACACATTTGAGTTTAGTCAGTATCACAGTTGGTACTAGTAGGTTTTGCTTCAGGGAACTGTTACTCAGGAAATCAAGTGTAATTTTGTATATAAAGTGGTTAAAAATTAATAGGCAACAAGGGTTGGATGTGGTAAGCAGGTAAGATTACTAGGGAAACTGATGAAGACATGTTCTGGGACCAGAACAAAGACAACTGCCTCACTGAAGTACTACGGAGAAACAAAGAAGATATCAACTTTCAAGAATGGGGACAGAGAGAGAAATTTTTGCATCAGTGTTCAGTAGAAAGCCTTTCAGGTTTCTGTGCCAATGCATTTCAGCCTGCCTCCCATTCAAAGTCTCCACACCTCCCTTCATCTATGTTCCCTGACTCTCCCATTACTAGTAACTTGCAGTGTTCAGCTAATTCCAATCTCCCTTTCACCCCATGGGTGAATGCAACACTAATCTGAAAACCACCTTAGGGAACTTCCCTCCAGAGTTGGGAAACAAGGGATGAGGGTAGGAGAAAGAGACACAAACACCAGATTAACCTAAAAAGAATCACCTCTCAACAGCCAGGTATCCTATCATGGTTACCAAATTTAATACAACTCCTGCCTAAGGGAATATTCTATGCTGTAGGCCCTAATCACTGCAACTTGTAAAACAGCAATTAAATTAAAACAAAGTACAGGAAAAAAACACATTTCTTCAAACAACAATGGAAACACAACCCTGCTGCCAGCATTTTACGTAAAAGGGACAGCTTTTTTGTATTTGAACACTGAGAGTCTTTCATATTTTTTTGCAACATCCTTCATACTCATCAGTTCTAGCTATTCTCCAAGACTGACAGGTTACTAAATTGAGGCCATATTTCCAATCTTTGATTTTTTCCCCAAATAGCTTTCGTCCTGACTCCCTTCTCCTCCATACCTTGCCCACTTCTTAGGCTAGCAAGGAACAGAAAGGGATGCTTAACCAGAGTTCAAAACTAGTATTTTTAGGATGAGATGCCAATAAGAGATATTTATATGAGTGTGATAGAAATGAATTCATATAAATAATCATGGAACTATGAGATCGGGTCTCAAACCACTCAGGAGCCATTTTTATAACCCCCCCTGTTTCATCACACTCCATTTGAGGAGTTCTATTTTATGTCAAAATAGAAACCAAACAGTATTGTCTCCAAGTATGTGTCGTTTGAACCCTCAGATCTTTACCTTCCTAGTTGACCTTTCTAACTATTTAAATTGGACTTGATGCTCTTCAGGGGCCAGTCTTTTCATTACTAGCAAATTTTGGTTTTGTTTCACTTTTTTCAGTCAAATCCAATTACTATATTGAGCTGCCTATTTCATCTTCATAGCTTTGTTTCCAGAAGACTATATCTAAATCATTTCAAATGCTTTCCTCACTTACAGTTTCAGTACATATAGCCAGTAGGTTTTAGAAACTCAACAGGTTTGCACTTCCTTTGACTCAAAGGAAAGTGGCTGACAGGTGACTGATGAGGAAAGTTCACACCTATTTAGTAGCCATTCAGATCAGGTGGCTCCAAATCTTTGTCAGAACAGTTGAAGCAGAACATTATTCAACACTTTCCATGAAATAAATTGAAAGTTTCTCAGAATGTAGTTGCAATGAGCTTGGTAAGTATAAAATGAAGATAAAAAAGCCAGTTCCTTGATTAGAGGCTTTGGAAATGAGATCAAAGATGGAAACATGAAACCCTCAAAGACCAACTCTGAATTCTGCTGGCCAAAGGGCCTAGCTTGTATACTGTTGATGGAGGCAAGAGACTATTATCCTTGTTTACCATGGGGTGAACCATCAACGTTGTAGCTGATGTTAATCAGAATCTTCTCCTTTACTCAACAAAGAAGCAGAAAGCAAGCTCTTCCAACATGAAGAGCATTTTCAGCACCTCAGGTTTTGGTCAATCAACAGACTGTCATGAAGCATGTCCCTAGCATGCACATTTGCATTTACCTCTGAAGCGGACAACTGTTCATAATTATCTGCCAACAATTTACAAACATCTTCGCTCTTGGTTGTCAGGATTACACTTGGATATAAAATGGCCTTGATCCTACTCTTGCATTTTTAAGCTTTGAAGTAATTAGGCAGAAAACTGCCTGTGTGATTATCCTCATTAAATTATTTGGCTTTCATCGTGGAAACTGACATGGCAGTTCCCTCACTTGGTGCTGAGTTATGTTCATATTTAAGAGAAAATCATTCGTTTAGTGTGTCATCTCTTCCCTTCTGTGGGTACACCTTCTCCACTTTGTCAATGTCATCATCTAAGCTGAGTTAATTCTAAGTTATAAATTTGGTGTTTTGTTTTGTTTTAAAACAAAGGAAAAAAACTGTAAAATGGCTCTATGTGTTGTAAGCTGCCTTTGTTTCCTATATACTCAGTCAACAAATTTAACTGAATCTCTACTATACATGTCTAACTATGAAAGACATTTGTTATCAAAGATTTGGCCAATTTTCTCTTACTGACAGCAGGGGGAATGAAAGAGAGAAATAAGTTTCCAAATACATTCAGATAACATGCTGTTTCATCTTGGCTAAAATTGGTTGGAGGGATCTAATTTAATATAACTACAAACCTGGCCCTGAAAGAGCAACTTATTAGTCAAAAATAATCCCCAGTTCCTGTTGCATTGTTTAGTTCATTAGTCATTTATGAAGCATCTACTAGTTGCTAGACTCTGTGTTCTGTGCCAGAGATGCAATGATGAAAAGCCCCAGTTCCTTCCTCACAATAGAAAGATCCTACAGTTCACTGCAAGGGAAAGCTGCTAAATGGAGGGAGCTAGATTTTGACTTGGCACAGGAAACAAGGCGAGAGAAGAGAATTGACTAGCAAGTGTTCCTAGAAGTAGGTAAGGGGCCTCAGTATCACTGACTGAGTTGGCTGGGAAACTGGATAATTGTGGTACCAGAAATTTCAACTACTTCTGCTAATGCCTGACCATGCTCATCATATACAAAGTGTCTTTGCCTTAGCCAAACCTACATATGTCACTGTTCATGCAATTTGCTCTTTACTAAACAGAATAATAAAATGCAACCGATCACATCAGTGCAGACATCTAGCCAGGCCAAACAACCCACTTGCTCCAATTAATTAACTTACTAGCTGGTTTAAAGAATGCACAGGAAAATCTTGATTAACTGGTATGCTTGGGGAAAATAATATTGTAGGTAACTGAACTATCTAACCAAAAGTTGAGAAGAAAGCATTTTTGTTGTTTTTAAGCCTTGTTGAAAATTATCTTTAAATGGTCAAGGCAAATTTCCAGCTCATGTGAGTAAAACCTAGCATACAGACTTGCATTTTTACTGGGCAATTATGATTATTCAGGATTTCATGGTCATCACTGTGCACATCAGCACTCACTCTCCAGAGCAAGAGATGGAAAATTAGAATGTCTAAGACTGTGGTTTGACCTAAAAATATTTCCTGGAAGCCATTTTTTAATGAATTCCTGATACTAGCTTGCTTGGGTTTTCCCCAAAATTAAATTAACAACAACAACAATAGTAATAATAGTAATGTATTCAGGATAATTCAGTGTTTTAGTAGAGTCTGTGAAAATAGTAACAAGCTGTTTAAACTTTGGCAAATAACAGGAAATCATACATAGACCATCAGACCTGAAAGGAGTTTTAACTTTCTTTTCATTCACAGTATACTATGAGTTTTATTATTTTTTCATTAACATCTTTATTGGAGTATAATTGCTTTACATTGCTGTGTTAGTTTCTGCTGTATAACAAAGTGAATCAGCTATACATATACATATATCCCCATATCCTCTCCCTTTTGTGTCTCCCTCTCACCCTCCCTATCCCACCCCTCTAGGTGGTCACAAAGCACTTAGCTGGTCTCCCTGTGCTATGCAGCTGCTTCCCACTAGCTATCTATTTTACATTTGGTAGTGTATATATGTCCATGCCACTTTCTCACTTTGTCACAGCTTACCCTTCCCCCTCCCTGTGCCCTCAAGTCCATTCTCTATGTCTGCGTCTTTCTTCCTGTCCTGCCTCTAGGCTCTTCAGAACCAATTTTTTTTTTGTTTTTTTAGATTCCATAGATATGTGTTAGCATACGGTATTTGTTTTCCTCTTTCTGACTTACTTCACTCTATATGACAGACTCTAGGTCCGTCCACCTCACGACAAATAACTAAATTTCATTTCTTTTTATGGCTGAGTAATATTCCATTGTATATATATGCCACATCTTCTTTATCCATTCATCTGTTGATGGACACTTAGGTTGCTTCCATGTCCTGGCGATTGTAAACAGAGTTGTAATGAACACTGCAATACATGTCCGTTTTGAATTATGGTTTTCTCAGGGTATGTGCCCAGTAGTGGGATTGCTGGGTTATATGGTAGTTCTATTTTTAGTTTTCTAAGGAACCTGCATACTGTTCTCCATAGGGGCTGTATCAATTTACATTCCCACCAACAGTGCAAGAGGGTTCATTTTTCTTCACACCCTCTCCAGCATTTATTGTTTGTAGATTTTTTGATGATGGACACTCTGACAGGTGTGAGGTGATACCTCATTGTACTTTTGATTTGCATTTCTCTAATGATTAGTGATGTTGAGCATCCTTTCATGATGTTAGGGAGTGTTCTAATTTCATTCTTTTACATGTAGCTGTCCAGTTCTTCCAGCATCATTTATTGAAGGGGCTGTCTTTTCTCCTTTGTATACTCTTGCCTCCATTACCAAAGATAAGGTGACCATATGTGCATGGGTTTATCTCTGAGTTTTTTATACTGTTCCATTGATCTATATTTCTGTTTTTGTGCCAATACCATACTCTCTTGATTACTTTAGCTTTGTAGTATAGTCTGAACTCAGGGAGACTGAGTTCTCCAGTTCCGTTCTGCTTTCTCAAGATTTCTTTGGCTATTCGTGGTAGGTATTTTTTGATTTCCTCTTTGATTTCTTCAGTGATCTCTTGGTTATTTAGTAGTGTACTGTTTATCCTCCATGTGTTAGTATTTTTTCCAGTTTTTATCCTGAAATTGATATCTAGTCTCATAGCATTGTGGTCGGAAAAGATACTTGATACAATTTCCATTTTCTTAAATTTACCAAGGCTTCATTTGTGACCCAAGATATGATCTATTTTGGAGAATGTTCCATGAGAACTTGAGAAGAAAGTATATTCTGTTGTTTTTGGATGGAATGTCCTATAAATATCAATTAAGTCCATCTTGTTTAATGTGTCATTTAAAGCTTGTGTTTCCTTATTTATTTTCACTTTCGATGATCTGTCCATTGGTGAAAGTGTGGTGTTAAAGTCCCCTACTATGATTGTGTTACTGTCAGTTTCCCCTTTTATGGCTGTTAGCATTTGCCTTATGTATTGAGGTACTTCTATGTTGGGTGCATAAATATTTACAATTGTTATATCTTCTTCTTGGATTGATACCTTGATCATTATGTAGTGTCCTTCTTTGTCTTTTGTAATAGTCTTTATTTTAATGTCTATTTTTTTCTGATATGAGAATTGTTACTCCATCTTTCTTTTGATTTCCATTTGCATGGAATAACTTTTTCGATCCCCTCACTTTCAGTCTGTATGTGTCCCTAGGTCTGAAGTGCATCTCTTGTAGACAGCATATATACGGGTCTTGTTTCTGTATACATTCAGCCAGTCTATGTCTTTTGTTGGAGCATTTAATCCATTTACATTTAAGGTAATTATCGATATGTATGCTCCTATTACTATTTTCTTAATTGTTTTGGGTTTGTCATTTTAGGTCTTTTCCTTCTCTTGTGTTTCCTACCTCGTGAAGTTCCTTTAGCATTTGATGTAAAGCTGGTTGGATGGTGCTGACTTCTCTTAGCTTTTGCTTGTCTGTAAAAGTTTTAATTTCTCCATTGGATCTGAATGAGATCCTTGCTGGGTACAGTAATCCTGGTTGTAGGTTTTTCCCTTTCATCACTTTAAATATGTCCTGTCACTCCCTTCTGGCTTGCAGAGTTTCTGCTAAAAGATCAGTTGTTAACTTTATGGGGATTCCATTGTATGTTTTTTGTTGCTCTTTCCCTTGCAGCTTTTAATATTTTTTCTTTGTATTTATTATTGATAGTTTGATTAATATGTCCTTGGATTTATCCTGTATGGGACTCTCTGCACTTCCTGGACTTGACTATTTCCTTTCCCATAGTAAGGAAGTTTTCAACTATAATCTCTTCAAATATTTTCTCAGTCCCTTTTTTTTTCTTTCTTCTGGGACCCCTATAATTCAAATGTTGGTGTGTTTAATGTTGTCCCAGATGTCTCTGAGACTGTCCTCAATTCTTTTCATTCTTTTTTCTTTATTCTGTTCTGAGGTAGCTATTTCCACTCTTTTATCTTCCAGGTCACTTATCCTTTCTTCTGCCTCAGTTATTCTTCTATTGATTCCTTCTACAGAATTCTTAATTTCATTTATTGTGTTGTTCATCATTGTTTGTTTGCTCTTTAGTTCTTCTAGGTCCTTGTTAAACATTTCTGTATTCTCTCCATTTTATTTCCAACATTTTGGATCATCCTTTACTATCATTACTCTGAATTCTTTTCCAGGTAGACTGCCCATTTCCTCTTCGTTTGTTTGCTCTGGTGGATTTTTACCTTGCTACTTCATATACTGCATATTTCTCTGTCTTCTCATTTTGCTTAACTTACTGTATTTGGGGTCTCCTTTGCTCAGACTGCAGGTTCATAGCTCCTGTTGCTTTCGGTGTCTGCCCCCAGTGGGTAAGGTTGGTTCAGTAGGTTGTGTAGGCTTCCTGGTGGAGGAGACTAGTGCCTGTGTTCTGGTGGTTGAGGCTGGATCTTGTCTTTCTGGTGGGCAGGACCACATCTGGTGGTGTGTTTTGGGGTGTCTGTGAACTTATTATGATTTTAGGTAGCCTGTCTGCTAATGGGTGGAGTTGTGTTATTGCCTTGCTAGTTGTTTGGCATAGTGTGTGTAGCACTGGAGCTTGCTGGTCATTGAGTGGAGCTAGGTCTTAGCATTGAGACAGAGATCTCTGGGAGAGCTTTCATCAATTGATATTACGTGGGGCCGGGAGGTCTCTGATGGTCCAATGTCCTGAACTCGGCTCTGTCACCTCAGAGGCTCTTGCCTGACACCCGGCCAGAGCACCAAGACCCTGTCAGCCATTCGGCCAGGTACGTGCAGATTTTCTTGCCTTTTTGGAAGCCTGAGGTCTTCTGCCAGTGTTCGGTGGTGTTCTGTAGGAGTTGTTCTACATGTAGATGTATTTTTGTTTTGTTTTTAAGAGATGAAGAAGCAGAGGTCCAGGGAAAGTGAAACTGGCTTAGCCAAAGTTCCACAATTAATCTTAGAGCTGAGCTTTACATCCAGATTTCATCTTTCAGAATTCAGGATTAGATCTATATAGCCACAGTCAATACTAAGTTCTCTCAGGTTATGTTTTCTTTTCTCTCAAAAGGATTGGTCTTAATGATGCTGTCTCTCCCACCCCTAAATTTCTGGATTTCTTCAAATCAAGACTGTAATTTCTATACCTGCTTTAGAATGCTTGTTTTTGATTTTTTTAAACCAGTTCAGAGGTGTAGACATTATAACAACAAAGGATATTTTTGGATTTTCTATAGTACCTCAAAGTAGACAATGCAACACATAGTGCTGAAAATTGTCAGAACACTCCTTTTATCTCAGAGGTGCACTGAAATGGAACTTTGAAAGATCATGTCTGTTCTGTCCCACGGCTGATGTTCTTTGACTGAAATGCAAATCTATTTTTTTCCAGAATAACTGTTAGTGCTAAGAAAACCTTTTGTATACAGAGCTGAAAATATATGTTTCTTTAATATGACTTTTTATTACTTTCAGTTGGAGCTCTTTATTCAGAAGGAATACAGGTAGGAAAATTACTGGTTTGACTGTGATGCTCAGTAGAAGAAACCTGTCATTTTTCTTTTAAAATTTAAATAACCTAGGTGTTTGCTAATTTATCTTCTGAAAGAATAGATATTCAAATTACAGAAAATTGTTGCTTTTTAAAGTTAAACGTTTCTCTTTTCACCTTTGAGAAAAGAAAAATGGGCCTAAGTCTAGGCCGCGGTATATTAAGTCATTTTGGTACTCTTTCCCTCACCAACTACCAGAGTACTCTTTTAATATAGTATTTTCACATAGGCAAACCTACTGGGCTTTTCAGTGAAAGCTGATGTGATTTAGTGAACCTGAGCACTTTTACCACAAAGGTTTTGAAGTTGTAACTATTGATGATTCTAAAGGATAGGATTTTGCATTTGATTGTATATCAAATCCACAGATGAATCCAGTTTCTTTTCTAAATACCCACCTTTAAATCTTTATAATAAATTTATAAAATAGCAAAGGATAAAGATTAGAAGCAATTGTATTTGGCTCCTACACACCTATATGCATCTTTGTGTTTCTCATTTCATTTTCACCATTGTCAAAACATTCACTGCACAATACTGACAATAATAAGAAGCAAGTTATTCCATTATAATTTTAAAAGGACTAATAGATGCCATGTAGGGCAAAGTTGTGCTATATCAGACACTGACTATGTAGAGCTGATATTAAGTGTCTGACAGGATTTCACCATTTATATAACAATAAGAAAGGTTATAAAGAGGACATGATAATGGATTGGTGATGATTTCAGAGACGATATTCAAGGAATATTCACATTTTTCTCTCAACTGTTTGTTTATAAATACAGAATTTATGAGGCAAAATGATAATCTCAGTCACTATCTTCTTAAAGATGTTCTACCTGTTTCACTTTGCCCATATCTACACAGACAGATAATTCAGGGTATAAGAAAATCCAGGTTAGGACCTGAGTTATCTAGATCAGTACTCTCCAAGAGACTCACTGTGATGGTAGGCATGTTCCATATCTGCACCATTCGATATGGTAGCCACTAGCCACATGTGTCTAAGGAGCACATGGTAGGTGGCTGGCATGATGAAACACTGAAATTTTAATTTTGTTTAAATTAATTAATTCCAATTTAAATGTAAGTACCCATATGTGGCTACCATATTGAACAGCACGGATCTAGATTTTTTTTCATATGGAATAATGTTAACCAGTCAGGGCATATTGTGCTGAAGACTGGGCTGAGGGGGGATCTGGATTCAGCTTTCCCAGGTATGAATCCTGGATTCCATCACTCATTAGCTGTGGGGATTAGGACAAATTATGTTCCCTCTAAGAGCTTCAGTTTCCCTACTTGAAACCTAAGGACAATAATAATAGTCCTACTTCCTAGGGTTGTTCTGAAGATTTAATGAGATAATATAAGTAAAATCCATAGCACAATGCCTGGCATAGAGTAAGCCCTCAAAGCACAGTGGCTATTATTATTATTACTTGATCAACTCCAAAACTTCAATTAATTTTGTGTTATATAGACAGTTTTAATGTCAGCAGAGGTGCTTCAATGTGTGCCAACAACAAAAAAATGCAGAATGGAAAAGAATACAAAGTTCAGGTCTGTAAGAAAAGACTTCAACATTTTTTCTCCCCATGACAGACATATTATGCCAGAGTTGAAAATTGGAAAGTGACTTCTTATCATGAGAGTGTAGGAAGTTTCAATAAGAAACAGTTGAAATCCAAGGGATTTTAAGACCTATGAGAGTAGCAGAAATTTTCATATGCTGTGGTGAGAGGGGTTCTGAAAATATAGTAAGCCAGGGGGGAAAAAGGCGTTATAAGTAATTCTTTGGGGAAGTTCTACCAGAAACTTAGTCACTTCCTTTATTTTTCTAGCAGCAGCTTCCAGGCTCATGAAATGGTCTTTTGCTGAACAAGAATTCCATGCCAGAGAAGAGTATGGAACAGACACCTGGATTTTCCCCAATATCCCCTTTGTCCTCTAGTAACAGAATTCTAAATTTTTAGCTGATCATATGGTTACCCAGCATAAAGATTTCCCAGTGGTCCTTGCAGGTAATTGTGGCCAGGAGACTAAGTCCTGGTCAATGGGATATAAGTGGAGGTAGAGTATACAAACCCTGGAAAATGTCCTTAAAGGGAGGGTTCTGTCCTTCTCTTTCGTTTCCTCATTCTTGCTGGCCAGAATGGCTGGAGGCAGCCCTCTTTGACCACGAGATATCCTTCAGAGTGGAGGCCAGACATGGAAGAGCTCTGAAACCAACAGGCTAGACCATATCAGCCCTGCTATAGTAACTCTGCACTTGAACACAGGAGAGAAACAACCTGTTTTGTTTAAGCTACTCTTATTTAAGGTTTTCTATCCCTGTCAGCCAAACTTAAGTCTAACTAATCATAGTTGTTCTAGTGTAGACTGTGGAAACATCTCCTTGTGATAAACAAGAGTTCCAAGGCAGATTTACTTAAGTTTTACCTTTTTTTTTTTTTATAAGTGAGGGACACACTAACAGGGGGTACTCAATTAAGAATTCAGTGTACTTTGAAACTCATCCTTACAGGATTCAGGGGATCAGTCAAAAATCAAATAGGCTGCTAAAGGCCACATAAGGAGTGGATAACAAGGAACAACAGAACTATGGATGTCACGGAAAATGTAGCACCATCTTACAGCATCCATCTGTTGAACAGCAAGAGAAATGGAAAAGTGAAAGCTACATTTTTCAGTGTAACTAAGTCCTGCTTCCGAAAAGCTTCCTTTACACTTAGATGAGATATTTAAATTGATCATGCTGTGCCTATGGACAGAAACAGGACTGTTTTTCTGCCATGTCATGCTAGTGAATCTTTGATGAGGACTATCTGCTATTGAAAATCTACTGTTGGGCTCACAATGCAAGTACTTGGTGGTAGATTGTGGAAGCAAAGCAGCCAAAGGTCTCCTAATAATTTTATCCTATTAGAATGAAACGGATTCCTTTTAGCTATTCTTTGAAGGATCAATTAGTATTCCATTTTAGGGAGAAAAGGTCATTAATCAGAACCATTATTAGGACAACTCAGTGGTTTTAGAATTCAACAGCTATTTGGTTTATTATTTTTTAAGAACTAAGAACTTGTACAGTTTTGGGACAAAGTACTCCCACAGGCCTATAAAAAGAAATCAATAGTTCCCCCCAATTTAATACTGGATTTCTTATTCAGAGTGCAGGGAGTACTTAATTTTCAAGAGCCATGTGTGAGTATTGACATTTCAGCTATATAGACATAACTTTATTTACTGTAGTAAAAGCATATTAATGTTGATTTATTTAAACACTTCAGTGAAGTGGCAGTTCAGTTTAATCAAACACCAACCTAATTGGGTTATGTTTGATTTAAAAGTTTCAAAACACTACTATAAGATTTGTTAAAGGCTGAATTTAGAAAAGTTATAATCATTAAAAATTTACATTATGTGCTAAGGCTATACTGAGTTTAGTGGCAAATTTCCAAGCAGCAGACCTTTTAAAAGACTAATTGTCTGTGACTATGTAATTCCCTCAACGCTGAGCAGGCCTTGCCGTTGACTTGCAAATATGAAGTTAGAACACTGCCCAGAGCATAGACAAGAAAAACATGCCTAAAATGTAGAAGGGGGAAAAAAGAGTATTGCTATATGTTTGCATCTTTCTTTCTTTTTAATTTCCGAATTGCACATTCTGCAATTGTCATAGCACCAACTAAAATTGTGTTTTCTAAGTTACATCGGCATACTCAGAAATTCTCTCTTCACAACTCTTTTCAGATGTGTCATATAGTCTAAGCACAGGATGCCACACATCTTATGAAACTTGAAAAAGTGCAATTATTGAGAGAGAAGGGGTATCAACATAACTGAACTGTTCAAGATTCTCTTGAACAATTTTGCATCCTGTAGGCAAGGCCATAGTAAGGTTTTACTGAGCAGAGGGGGAGTGAAGAAGTTCATAAAGTGAAAGAGGATTTTAGACTGAAATGAAAAAAGAGAAGTTTTTTTTCATCAAAGGTAATACAAATGCCCTGTAATTTAGATATTTTTCTCTAATTTTCAGTTTAGATAATAGAAGCATTAAGTCTCTAAACCTGTGGTGACTAACAGGGTAGTCACTCACTTAATAACATATGGTTATTGAGAACTTGAAATGTAGCTAGTGCAACCAAGGTACTACATTTTTAGTTTTAATTAATTTTTATTAATTTAAATTTAAATTGACACATGTTGCTAGTGGTCACGTATTAGACAGTACAGATCTAGCAGCTTGATCAAATTCTGTTTTGTTTTCTTTTTAAGACAACTTCATAGGTGGTGATGAAAAGATGGGTTCCTCTAAACCTGTACTGTCCAATATGGCAGCCGTTAGCCACACGTGACTTTGAGCACATGAAATGGGCCTAGTACAAATTAAGATGCACTGTAAGTGCAAAATACACACTGAGTTTCTATGTATTTGTATGAAAAAAGAATGTACTATATCTTATCAATAATCATTTAAATAGATTACTTGGTGAAATTATGATATTTAATTCCTTATGTTAAATTATTAGTTTGATTTCACCTTTCATTTTATATATTTTTATTTGGCTACTAGAAAAATTTAAATAACATATAAAACTCACATTATATTTCTATTGGACAGTATTGCCCTAAACAAACCATGCCAATGACTTAGTTCACTAAGCATGAAAATATAGCATCAGTGAAAAAGCACTGAAATAGTGCTGCAACTATAACACAATAAAAATTAAAAAAAAATAGTACTGCAAAATTTTACTATTCTTTGACTGATTACTCCATTTTTTTTTTTTTTTTTTTTTTTTGTGGTACGCGGGCCTCTCACTGTTGTGGCCTCTCCCGTTGCGGAGCACAGGCTCCGGATGCGCAGGCTCAGCAGCCATGGCTCACGGGCCCAGCCGCTCCGCGGCATATGGGATCCTCCCAGACCGGGGCACGAACCCGTATCCCCTGCATCGGCAGGCGGACTCCCAACCACTGCGCCACCAGGGAGGCCCAGATTACTCCATTTTTAATTGAACTATTTCTTTACGATGTGCCTCATGACACACAACATGAAAATCTCACTAATATCTTATGGTGAACTAACTTGTCCCCTCACAGCTTTGGTTCCCCTGCCTTCTCTACCTAGACTGTCCCAATGGATACTCTTCCTGGTGTGCTGTCTTTATTCCTTCTTCTCCCACTTCGCTGTCTCCTTACTTCCTCATTGCAGCCTTGGCTTTGGTCTTAGTGGTAGTCTGTGAAGTTGTTTCCAAAACAGATCCTTCAGGCTATTGAGTCACCATTCTTTGATCAGGTTTGCTATACACCTGCCATCTCTTTTTCTCTCTTCTTTACCCCCTCAATCTATTGACTCTCAGAAATAGATTTTCTTTTCTGAGATTAAACATGTTTCAGGCATGATTTCATACCACAGATTTCCTGTGATGCCATCCAATCTTCCTTGGTGAAAGACAATGACAGCTGTTTTTCAGTAGCATCCTCATTTTTCATCATATTGTCTCTTTTTCCAAATTACGATGATTGAATCAGGGGAGACTCCATGGCTTACTCACAAATCCTAAACTGCTTACTCTGAAAAGAATTAGGCTAGAGCTGGTACTTTTATTTTTTTAATTTAATTTAATTTATTTTTTATACAGCAGGTTCTTGTTAGTCATCCATTTTACACACATCAGTGTATACATGTTAATCCCAATCTCCCAATTCATCACACCCCCACCCCCACCCCACACTGCTTTCCCCCTTGGTGTCCATACATTTGCTCCCTACATCTGTGTCTCAATTTCTGCCTTGCAAAATGGTTCATCTGTACCATTTTTCTAGGTTCCACATATATGCGTTAATATGCGATATTTGTTTTTCTCTTTCTCACTTACTTCACTCTGTATGACAGGCTCTAGATTCATCCACGTCTCTAAAAATGACCCAATTTTGTTTTTTTCATGGCTGAGTAATATTCCATTGTATATATGTACCACATCTTCTTTATCCATTCATCTGTCAACGGGCATTTAGGTTGCTTCCATGACCTGGCTATTGTAAATAATGCTGCAATGAACATTGGGGTGCATGTGTCTTTTTGAATTATGGTTTACTCTGGGTATATGCCCAGTATTAGGATTGCTGGGTCATGTGGTAATTCTATTTTTAGTTTTCTAAGGAACCTCCATACTGTTCTCCGTAGGGGCTATATCAAATAACATTCCCACCGACAGTGCAAGAGGGTTCTCTTTTCTCCACACCCTCTCCAGTATGTGTTGTTTGTAGATTTTCTGATGATGCCCATTCTAACTGGTGTGAGGTGATACCTCATTGTAGTTTTGATTTGCATTTCCCTAATAATTAGTGATGTTAAGCAGTTTTTCATGTCCTTCTTGGCCATCCTTATGTCCTCTTTGGAGAAATGTCTGTTTAGATCTTCTGCCCATTTTTGGATTGCGCTGTTTGTTTTTTTTAATACTGAGCTGCATGAGCTGTTTATATATTTTGGAGATTAACCCTTTGTCTGTTGATTCGTTTGCAAATATTTTTTTCCCATTCTGAGGGTTGTCTTTTCATCTTGTTTGTAGTTTTCTTTGCTTTGCAAAACCTCTTAAGTTTCATTAGTTCCCATTTGTTTATTTTTGTGTTTATTTCCATTACTCTAGAAGATGGATCAAAAAAGAACTTGGTGTGATTTATGTCAAAGAGTGTTCTTCCTACGTTTTCCTCTAAGAGTTTTATGGTGTCCGGTCTTACATTTAGGTCTCTAATCCATTTTGAGTTTACTTTTGTGTATGGTGTTAGGAAGTGTTGTACTTTCATTCTTTTACATGTAGCTGTCCAGTTTTCCCAGCACCACTTACTGAAGAGACTGCCTTTTCTCCATTGTGTATCCTTGCCTCCTTTGTCATAGATTAGCTGACCATAGGTGCATGGGTTTATCTCTGGGCTTTCCATCCTGTTCCATTGATCTGTATTTCTGTTTCTGTGCCAGAACCATGTTTGTCTTGATTACTGTAGCTTTGTAGTATAGTCTGAAATCAGAGAGTCTGATTGCTCCAGCTCCGTTTTTTTCCCTCAAGACTGCTTTGGCTATTCAGAGTCTTTTTTGTCTCCATACAAATTTTAAGAATTTTTGTTCTAGTTCTGTAAAAAATGACATTGGTAAGTTTATAGGGACTGCACTGAATCTGTAGATTGCTTTGGGTAGTAGAGTCATTTTCACAATATTGATTCTTCCAATCCAAGAACATGGTATATCTCTCCATCTGTTCATATCATCTTTAATTTCTTTCATCAGTGTCTTATAGTTTTCTGCACACAATTCTTTTGCCTCCCTAGGTCAGTTTATTCCTAGGTATTTTATTATTTTTGTTGCAACGGGAAATGGGAGTGTTTCTTTAATTTCTCTTTTAGATTTTTCATCATTAGTGTATAGGAATGCAAGAGATTTCTGTGCATTAATTTTGTATCCTGCTACTTTACCAAATTCATTGATTAGCTCTAGTAGTTTCCTGGTGGCATCTTTAGGATTCTCTATGTATAGTATCATGTCATCTGTAAACAGTGACAGTTTTACTTCTTCTTTTCAAGTTTGTATTCCTTTTATTTCTTTTACTTCTCTGATTGCCGTGGCTAGGACTTTCAAAACTACGTTGAAAAATACTGATGAAAGTGGACATCATTGTCTTGTTCCTGATCTTAGAGGAAATGTTTTCAATTTTTCACCATTGAGAATGATATTTGCTGTGGTTTTGGCATATTTGGACTTTATTATGTTGAGGTATGTTCCCTCTATGCCCACTTTCTGGAGACTTTTTATCATAAATAGGTGTTGAATTCTGTCAAAAGCTTTTTCTGCATCTATTAAATTGATCATATGGTTTTTCTTCTTCAATTTGTTATTATGGTGTATCACATTGATTGATTTGCGTATATGGAAGAATCCTTGCAGCCCTGGGATAAATCCCACTTGATCATGGTGCATGATCCTTTTAATGCTTTGTTGGATTCTGTTTGCTAGTATTTTGTTGAGGATTGTTGCATCTATATTCATCAGTGATATTGGTCTGTAATTTTCTTTTTTAGAGTATCTTTGTCTGGTTTTGGTATCAGGGTGATGGTGGCCTCATAGAATGAGTTTGGGAATGTTCCTTCCTCTGCAATTTTTTGGAAGAGCTTGAGAAGGATGGGTGTTAGCTCTTCTCTAAATGTTTGATAGAATTCACCAGTGAAGCCATCTGGTCCTGGACTTTTGTTGGTTTGAAGAATTTTAATCACAGTTTCAATTTCATTACTTGTGATTGGTCTGTTCATATTTTCTATTTCTTCCTGGTTCAGTCTTGGAAAGTTATACCTTTCTAAGAATTTGTCCATTTCTTCCAGGTTGTCCATTTTATTGGCATAGAGTTGCTTGTAGTAGTCTCTTAGGATGCTTTGTATTTCTGTGGTGTCTGTTGTAACTTCTACATTTTCATTTCAAATTTTATTGATTTGAGTCCTCTCCCTCTTTTTATTGATGAGTCTGGCTAATGGTTTATCGATTTTGTTTATCTTCTCCAAGAAGCAGCTTTTAGTTTTTCTGATCTTAGTAATTGTTTTCTTTTTTTCTACTTCATTTATTTCTGCTCTAATGTTTATGATTTCTTTCCTTCTGCTTACTTTGGGTTTTGTTTGTTCTTCTTTCTCTAGTTCCTTTAGGTGTAAGGTTACATTGTTTATTTGAGATTTTTCTTGTTCCTTGAAGTAGGATTGTATTGCTATATACTTCCCTCTTGGAACTGTTTTGCTGCAGCCCATAGGATTTGGATCGTCGTGTTTTCATTATCATTTGTCTCTAAGTATTTTCTGATTTCCTCAGTGATCTCTTGGTTATTTAGTTATGTATTGTATAGCCTCCATGTGTTTGTGTTTTTTGCTTTTTTTTTCCCTATAATTGATTTCTCATCTCATAGCATTGTGGTCAGAAAAGATGCTTGATATGGTTTCAATTTTCTTGAATTTACTGAGGCTTGGTTTGTGACTCAAGAAGTGATCTATTCTGGAGAATGTTCTGTGCACACTTGAGAACAATGTGTAATCTTCTGTGTTTGGATGGGATGTTCTATAAATAACAATTACATCTACTTGGTCTATTGTGTCAATTAAAGCTTGTGTTTCCTTCTTAATTTTCTGTTTGGATGATCTATCCATTGGTGTAAGTGAGGTGTTAAAGTCCCCCACTATTACTGTGTTACTGTCTACTTCCTATTTTACAGCTGTTAGCAGTTGCCTTATGTATTGAGGTGCTCCTATGTTGGGTGCATATATATTTATAATTGTTATACCTTCTTGTTGGATTGATCCCTTGATCATTATGTCATGTCATTCCTTGTCTCTTGTAAATTTCTTTCTTTTAAAGTCTATTTTATCTGATATGAGTATTGCTACTCCAGCTTTCTTTTGATTTCCATTTGCATGGAATATCTTTTTCCATCCCCTCACTTGCAGTCTGAATGTGTCCCTAGGTCTGAAGTGGGTCTCTTGTAGACAGCATATATATGGGTCTTGCTTTTGTATCCATTCAGCAAGCCTGTGTCTTTTGGTTGGAGCATTTAATCCATTCACGTTTAAGGTAATTATAGATATGTATGTTCCTACGACCAATTTCTTAATTGTTTTGGGTTATTTTTGTAGGTCCTTTTCTTCTCTTATGTTTTCCACTTAGAGAAGTTCCTTTAGCATTTGTTGTAGAGCTTGATTGGTGATGCTGAATTCTCTTAGCTTTTGCATGTCTGTAAAGCTTTTGATTTCTCCATCGAATCTGAATGATATCCTTGCCGGGTAGAGTAATCTTGGTTGTAGGTTCTTCCCTTTCATCCCTTTAAATATGTCATGCCCCTCCCTTCTGGCCTGTAGAGTTTAGCTGAGAAATCAGTTGTTAACCTTATGGGAGTTCCCTTGTATGTTATTTGTCATTTTTCTCTTGCTGCTTTCAATAATATTTCTTTGTCTTTAATTTTTGCCAATTTGATTACTATGTGTCTCAGTGTGTTTCCCCTTGGGTTTATCCTGTATGAGAATCTCTGCACTTCCTCGATTTGGTTGGCTATTTCCTTTCCCATGTTAGGGGAATTTTCGACTATAATCTCTTCAAATATTTTCTCAGGTCTTTTCTCTCTCTTCTCCTTCTGGAACCCCTATCATGCGAATGTTGTTGCACTTAATGTTGTCCCAGAGGTCTCTTAGGCTGTCTTCATTTCTTTTCATTCTTTTTTCTTTATTCTGTTCTCCAGCAGTGAATTCCACCATTCTGTTTTCCAGGTCACTTATCCGTTCTTCTGCCTCAGTTATTCTGCTACTGATTCCTTCTAGTGTATTTTTCATTTCAGTTATTGTATTGTTCATCTCTGTTTGTTTGTTCTTTAATTCTTCTAGATCTTTGTTAAACATTTCTTGCATCTTCTCTATCATTTTCTCCATTCTTTTTTCAACCTCCTGGATCATCTTCACTATCATTATTCTGAATTCTTTTTCTGGAAGGTTTCCTATCTCCACTTCATTTAGTTGTTTTCCTTGGGTTTTATCCTGTCCCTTCATCTGGTACATTGCCCTCTGCCTTCTCATTTTGTCTGTCTTTCTGTGAATGTGGTTTTTGCTCGACAGGCTGCAGGATTGTCGTTATTCTTGCTTCTGCTGTCTGCCCTCTGGTGGATAAGGCTAGCTAAGAGGCTTGTGCAAGTTTCCTGATCTAGAGCTGGCACTTTTAAATAAGAAAATTTCTTGTTATAAGAGAAGACAAGCAGATGAGGGGGTTTTCACTCTTAATTACTTCTAAAATCTTCTCCCTAGATCATAGGAATCCTACATCAGTACCAGCTGGACTAAAAACCATAACACCCAAGCTAATACCAAGAATTATCAACCAGAAGGAAATATTTCAGGGAATTGAATTCCCCTTCTTGCTAAAAATAAATGAATAAGTGAATAGATTAATTACTTAGAACAAAAGAAAAGTAATTTTCTGTTTTTATTGGCTAAAACAGCACACTAATCTATCACAGAGTAAAATGGCATACTAAACATACAAAAACGGTTCAAAATTATTAGAGTTCTGAAAGAAAAAAAGAAGCCTGAAGAAAATACAAGTTACCAAAGCTGTGAAAATTTTCTGATATAATAATAAATGATGTGAAATAAATATGTGTAATCTTCCAAGCCAAAATTAAAACATTCAAATTAAGTTCTACCTTCAAAAAAAATAAAAAAAGAACTCTCTCTATAAGGAAAGTATACAACTCCGTGCATATAGTGAGACATGAATGGCACCAGAAACTCCTCACATCCCCCTTCTCCCCTGCCTTCTATTACTTACCATCCCCTCGTAAACACACACATACATACACAGACACCTGTACCTTCTTTGGGTACTGTAGAATAAAGGAACCCATTAAGTTACAGCTATTACCTAGGAGGAGAATTACATTAAAGGAATCTCAAACCTTACCACTTGAATTAGGCTTTCATTTCTATCTCCCTAGCAGAGAACATAGCCCAAGCTGGACTGAAATGTATACAGTTACATTTTGTTAGGTATGAGAGGGCAATATAGGGCTGGATACCGTATGCTTCCTCACATGTGGAAGGAATCACACCAGCAATCTCTAGATATTCAGGAGTAAAGGTAGAGGACAGGATGAAGATTACGATCATATGAAAAGATTTGATATGACAAATAGGAGAAAGAGAGAAGAGTAAGGGAGATGAAGAAATATCCCAGAGACAAATTCCTTGTGCTGGCCTTTTACTAGGTCTGGCACCCCCACAAAACTCTTAATGCTTATGAGGGTAAATAAAGCAGAGTGGAAAATGGACAATGAAAGAAGGATGACGTTTAACAAAGAAACCACTAGTAAGAATATAAAAAGAAATAGCACTGTGTTCAAACCTACCAGTAAACAACACTTACATGCCATTTTGATGGTCACCAACCTGATGTATTTAAAATTATAATTGAAATTCTTAGTGAGTCAAGTATAATTTATTTCTTATTAGAATACACTGGATACTAATGCAGGGACTGGACAAAGACATGAATGAGAGACAGAGAAGAATCAGCACTTGGATTTACCAAGAGGCAAGAGGTGGGTTCAGTCTGGAATTTCAGCCTTACTGCCAGTGATGCCTGTAAGAACTGGTAACTGAATTTTTTAAATAAACACCAAGAACCAAGTAAAGAGAAAGATATACAAATTGTAATCTAGGGAGAAATTATAACCAGGACACCTCTTATCTCACTCTGGAATCTGAGGTGACGGTCAGTTGTGGAACATAAAAATTTCTCTTAGCCAGACTAGTACTATTCATGGTAGCTTTCACTTACTGGTAGGTTATTTTCACATTTACTCTCCATCTATTTTTCAGAGGATGCACATATGTGCTCATGCAATATCCAAAGTAAAAATTGCCTGATGTCTGTGAAAAGGAGTACATTCACAAACAGATTTTTAAATTTTATTTTATTTTTTTCATTCATAATGATTTAAAAAAATTATTGGAGTACAGTTGATTTACAATGTTGTGTTAGTTTCAGGTATACAGTAAAGTGAATCAGTTATACATATACATATATACACTCATTTTTAGATTCTTTTCCCATATAGGCTATTACAGAGTATTGAGTAAACTACCCACATGAGTAACTTGAGTGCTTCATGTACTATGGAGTCTGTGAGAGCCTGGAAGATTTAATGTAACTTCTTCCTTTGTAGCATCTAATCTAATGAAGGGGAGTGAAGCTCAAGGTCTTGGAAGAAGAAAGTACTAAAGTTTTTCATAGTTGTTGAATTTTAAAAGCAGCAGACTTTGAAGGTTATTTAGTCAAACTTAATACTTTCTTAAAAATTAATTTCACTCAGTAACAAATGTCCTCCTTTAAAGAGTCAACTAGTACTACTAGGCTTATAATGACAAGAACAATCTCTGCCCCATCCTCTGCAAAAGCAAACCACATCCAACCCTTTCCTCTGTTTCTTCTGATATTTACTTCCCCCTATCTAAATTACACACTTACACTGTTATTTTAACATTTTTTTCAATTTCAAATACTATCTGCTGACTTCCTATTATAAGATGAGAATTCAGCTTTCCTAAATTCCCCCTTCGTCCAACACATACACCGTATTTGGTTAAATCAGTTCAATGTTTACACTATTATGATGATATAACATTATTTATAGCTGAACTACTCAATGTTTTATGATTACCTTCCTTTTCTTGTACTACTTTTAAAAAAATTTTGGAGCTCATTAATTGGCTCATATTTTCATTTGTTTAGTTATTTATGTGCCAAAATTAATTCACTCCCAAATTCTCTAAAGAATTGAAAAACCTCTGAATATGCATTCAAAGGTATCAGTATGCTATCGATGCCATGCTCTTGGAGGAATCACTCTTAGATCTTTCTGTCTTCCTGCTTCAATGTATACCGGGTGAGAAACCAGGCTGCCAGTTTCTTGGACTTCAGTATAGAAAGGCGATTGGAGCTTCTACTGTTCAAAACGTAGACTTCCTCTTATTTCCTGTTTTCAGTAAAAAGCATCTCCTCTGTCCTCAGTTGGGCCTGGTGTCTCTGAGTGCAGAGCCTGAGTGGTTAAGCCGTCCCAAAGAGTAAACTTTCAGTCTCCAACCAGAATAGGAGTGGGAGAAGCAGCTGTCTGGGGGGACAGGATGGGAAGGGGACCTGGGGTGGGAGTCTAATGCCATGTTTTAAGACATTTCATCAGGAAGCCTGTTTTCAGTCTCACCCAAAGCCCTGCCTGAAGAACTATTTGATATTTCTAGTTTTTGAAACTTTCTGGGATTCTCTGGTAAAAATGTGATTGCTTCCTGCTTCCCAACCCCCCTTCCTTGCAGGCTTAGGTTTCACTTATTCAGGGTCTGTTGAATCAGTATAACACTTGTCCATCTCCTTTCCAACCTCCAGCTTTTTTTTTTTTTGCTATCTCGTCTGCTGTCATCTCCTAGCAAATTGGGGTTGCTTTCTCTTTTGGTAAGTTATGCCTTTTTTACTTCTTTAATATCATTTTAGGGGGTTAGAAGAAGAAATGGAGGTACATGCTTGCATTCAGTTCACGATGTAAAGCTCATTCATTTAAAAATACTATTTAAGACTAACTAGCCCGAGAAGCTTGTCTGCTCGCCCGCCAGGGCGGGCGGCGCTGGGAGCTGAGGCTCGGGCTTCAGTCGGAGCGCAGGGAAAGGACTGGGGTTGGCGGCGTGAAAACAGCCTGAAGGGGCTAATGTGCCACAGCTAGCCGGGAGGGAGTCCGGGAAAAAGTTTGGACCTGTCGAAGAGGCAAGAGACATTTTCTTCCCTCTTTGTTTCCTGGTGCACGAGGAGAGGGTATTAAGAGCGCTGCTTGGAGGAGCTCCACAGACGGGCGCGAGACGCAGCTGAAAGCGTGGACCCCAGAGACGGGCGTGGGATGCTGTGGCTGCTGCCACCACCGCGAGGCCTGTGTGCGAGCACAGGTCACTGTCCACGCCCCCCTTCCGGGGAGCCTGTGCAGCCTGTCACTGCCGGGGTCCCGGGATCCAGGGACAGCTTCCCTGGGAGAACGCACAGCACACCTCGGGCTGGTGCAACGTCACGCCGGCCTCTGCCACTGCAGGCTCCACCCACACTCCGTGCCCCTCCCTCCCCTCGGCCTGCGTGAGCCAGAGTCCCCAAAGCGGCTGCTCCTTTAACCCTGTCCTGTCTGAGTGAAGAACAGACACCCTCCAGCGACCTACATGGAGAGGTGGGGCCAAATCCAAAGCTGAGACCCGGGAGCTGTGAGAACAAAGAAGAGAAAGGGAAATCTCTCCCAGCAGCATCAGAAGCAGTGGATTAAAGCTCCACAATCAACTTGATGTACCCTGCATCTGTGGAATACATGAATAGACAACAAATCATCCCATATTGAGGAGCCAGGAGTCAGTGCTGTGCCTCTGAGGTGGGAGAGCCAACTTCAGGACACTGGTCCACAAGAGACCTCCCAGCTCCACATAATATCAAACGGCGAAAATCTTCCAGAGATCTCCATCTCAATACCAGCACCCAGCTTCACTCAACGACCAGCAAGCTACAGTGCTGGATACCCTATGCCAAACAACTAGCAAGACAGGAACACAACACCACCCATTAGCAGAGAGGCTGCCTAAAATCATAAAAAGTCCACAGACACCCCAAAATACACCACCAGACGTGGACCTGTCCACCAGAAAGACAAGATCCAGCCTCATCCACCAGAACACAGGCACTAGTCCCCTCCACCACGAAGCCTACACAACCCACTGAACGAACCTTAGCCACTGGGGACAGACACCAAAAACAACGGGAACTACGAACCTGCAGCCCGCAAAAAGGAGACCCCAAACACAGTAAGATAAGCAAAATGAGAAGACAGAAAAACACACAGCAGGAGAAGGAGCAAGATAAAAACCTACCAGACCTAACAAATGAAGAGGTAATAGGCAGTCTACCTGAAAAAGATTTCAGAATAATGATAGTAAAGATGATCCAAGATTCTATTTCCATGATCCAAAATCCTGGAAATAGAATAGACAAAATGCAAGAAACAGTTAACAAGGACCTAGAAGAACTAAAGATGAATCAAGCATCAATTAAAAACACAATAAATGAAATGAAAAATACTCTAGATGGGATCAATAGCAGAATAACTGAGGCAGAAGAACAGATAAGTGACGTGAAAGATAAAATAGTGGAAATAACTGATGCAGAGCAAAATAAAGAAAAAAGAATGAAAAGAACAGAGGACAGTCTCAGAGACCTCTGGGACAACATTAAATGCACCAACATTCGAATTATAGGGGTTCCAGAAGAAGAAGAGAAAAAGAAAGGGACTGAGAAAATATTTGAAGAGATTATAGTTGAAAACTTCCCTAATATAGGAAAGGAAATAGTTAATCAAGTCCAGGAGGCACAGAGAGTCCCATACAGAATAAATCCAAGGAGAAATAAGCCAAGACATATTAATCAAACTGTCAAAAATTAAACACAAAGAAATCATATTAAAAGCAGCAAGGGAAAAACAACAAATAACACACAAGGGAATCCCCATCAGGTTAACAGCTGAACTCTCAGCAGAAACTCTACTAGCCAGAAGGGAGTGGCAGGACATAATTAAAGTGATGAAGGAGAAAAACCTGCAACCAAGATTACTCTACCCAGCAAGGATCTCATTCAGGTTTGACGCAGAAATTAAAACCTTTACAGACAAGCAAAAGCTGAGAGAGTTCAGCACCACCAAACCAGCTTTACAACAAATGCTAAAGGAACTTCTCTAGGCAAGAAACACAACAGAAGGAAAAGACCTACAATAACGAACTCAAAACAATTAAGAAAATGCGAATAGGAACATACATATCAATAATTACCTTAAATGTAAATGGACTAAATGCTCCCACCAAAAGACACAGCCTGGCTGAATGGATACAAAAACAAGACCCATATATATGCTGTCTACAAGAGACCCACTTCAGACCTAGAGACACATACAGATTGAAAGTAAGGGGATGAAAAAGATATTCCATGCAAATGAAAATCAAAAGAAAGCTAGAGTAGCAATTCTTATATCAGACAAAATAGACTTTAAAATAAAGACCATTAGAAGAGACAAAGAAGGACACTACATAATGATAAAGGGATTGATCCAAGAAGAAGATATAACAATTGTAAATATTTATGCACCCAACATAGGAGCACCTCAATACATAAGGCAAATACTAACAGCCATAAAAGGGGAAATCGACAGTAACACACTCATAGTAGGGGACTTTAACACCCCACTTTCACCAATGGACAGATCATCCAAAATGAAAATAAATAAGGAAACACAAGCTTTAAATGATACATTAAACAAGATGGACTTAATTGATATTTATAGGACATTCCATCCAAAAACAACAGAATACACAGTTTTCTTAAGTGCTCATGGAACATTCTCCAGGATAGATCACATCTTGGGTCACAAATAAGCACCTGGTAAATTTAAGAAAATTGAAATTGTATCAAGTATCTTTTCCGACCACAATGCTATGAGACTAGACATCAATTACAGGAAAAGATCTGTAAAAAATACAAACACATGGAGGCTAAACAATACAATACTCAATAACGAAGTGATCAATGAAGAAATCAAAGAGGAAATAAAAAAATACCTAGAAACAAATGACAATGGAGACAGGACGACCCAAAACTTATGGGACGCAGCAAAAGCAGTTCTAAGGGGGAAGTTTATAGCAATACAATCCCACCTTAAGAAACAGGAAACATCTCGAGTAAACGACCTGACCCTGCATCTAAAGCAATTAGAGAAAGAAGAACAAAAAACCCCCAAAGTTAGCAGAAGGAAAGAAATCATAAAGATCAGATCAGAAATAAATGGAAAAGAAATGAAGGAAACGATAGCAAAGATCAATAAAACTAAAAGCTGGTTCTTTGAGAAGATAAACAAAATTGATAAACCATTAGCCAGACTCATCAAGAAAAAAAGGGAGAAGACTTAAATCAATAGAATTAGAAATGAAAAAGGAGAAGTAACAACTGACACTGCAGAAATACAAAAGATCATGAGAGAATACTACAAGAAACTCTATGCCAATAAAATGGACAACCTGGAAGAAATGGACAAATTCTTAGAAATGCACAACCTGCCAAGACTGAAACAGGAAGAAATAGAATATATGAACAGACCAATCACAAGCACTGAAATTGAAACTGTGATTAAAAATCTTCCAACAAACAAAAGCCCAGGACCAGATGGCTTCACAGGCAAATTCTATCAAACATTTAGAGAAGAGCTAACACCTATCCTTCTCAAACTCTTCCAAAATATAGCAGAGGGAGGAACACTCCCAAACTCATTCTACGAGGCCACTATCACCTTGATACCAAAACCAGGCAAGGATGTCACAAAGAAAGAAAACTACAGGCCAATATCACTGATGAACATACATGCAAAAATCCTCAACAAAATACTAGCAAACAGAATCCAACAGCACATTAAAAGGATCTTACACCATGATCAAGTGGGGTTTATTCCAGGAATGCAAGGATTCTTCAATATACGCAAATCAATCAATGTGATACACCATATTAACAAATTGAAGAATAAAAACCATATGATCATCTCAATAGATGCAGAGAAAGCTTTCGACAAAATTCAACACCCATTTATGATAAAAACCGTCCAGAAAGCAGGCATAGAGGGAACTTTCCTCAACATAATAAAGGCCATATATGACAAACCCACAGCCAACATCGTCCTCAATGGTGAAAAACTGAAACCATTTCCACTAAGATCAGGAACAAGACAAGGCTGCCCACTCTCACCACTCTTATTCAACTTAGTTTTGGAAGTTTTAGCCACAGCAATCAGAGAAGAAAAGGAAATAAAAGGAATCCAAATTGGAAAAGAAGAAGTAAAGCTGTCACTGTTTGCAGATGACATGATACTATACATAGAGAATCCTAAAGATGCTACCAGAAAACTACTAGAGCTAATCAATGAATTTGGTAAAGTAGCAGGATACAAAATTAATGCACAGAAATCTCTGGCATTCCTGTACACTAATGATGAAAAATCTGAAAGTGAAATCAAGAAAACACTCCCATTTACCATTGCAACAAAAAGAATAAAATATCTAGGAATAAACCTACCTAAGGAGACAAAAGACCTGTATGCAGAAAATTATAAGACACTGATGAAAGAAATTAAAGATGATACAAATAGATGGAGAGATATACCACACTCCTGGATTGGAAGAATCAATATTGTGAAAATGACTCTACTACCCAAAGCAATCTACAGATTCAATGCAATCCCTATCAAACTACCTCTGGCATCTTTCACAGAACTAGAAAAAAAAATTTCAAAATTTGTTTGGAAAAACAAAAAACCCCGAATAGCCAAAGCAATCTTGAGAACGAAAAACGGAACTGGAGGAATCAGGCTCCCTGACTTCAGACTCTACTACAAAGCTACAGTAATCAAGACAGTGTGGTACTGGCACAAAAACAGAAAGATAGATCAATGGAACAGGATAGAAAGCCCAGAGGTAAACCCACACACATATGGTCAACTTATCTTTGATAAAGGAGGCAGGAATGTACAGTGGAGAAAGGACAGCCTCTTCAATAAGTGGTGCTGGGAAAACCGGACAGGGACATCTAAAAGTATGAGGTTAGATCATTCCCTAACACCATACACAAAAGTAAGCTCAAAATGGATTAAAGACCTAAATGTAAGGCCAGAAACTATCAAACTCTTAGAGGAAAACATAGGCAGAACACTCTATGACATAAATCACAGCAAGATCCTTTTGGACCCACCTCCTAGAGAAATGGAAATAAAAACAAAGATAAACAAATGGGACCTAATGAAACTTCAAAGCTTTTGCACAGCAAAGGAAACCATAAACAAGATCAAAAGACAACCCTCAGAATGGGAGAAAATATTTGCAAATGAAGCAACTGACAAAGGATTAATCTCCAAAATTTATAAGCAGCTCATGCAGCTCAATAGCAAAAAAACAAACAACCCAATCCAAAAATGGGCAGAAGACTTAAATAGGCATTTCTCCAAAGAAGATACACAGACTGCCAACACACACATGAAAGAATGCTCAACATCATTAATCATTAGAGAAATGCAAATCAAAACTACAATGAGATATCATCTCACAGCAGTCAGTATGGCCATCATCAAGAAATGTAGAAACAATAAATGTTGGAGAGGGTGTGGAGAAAAGGGTATACTCTTGCACTGCTGCTGGGAATGTGAATTGGTACAGCCACTATGGAGAACAGTATGGAGGTTCCTTAAAAAACTACAAATAGAACTACCATATGACCCAGCAATCCCACTACTAGGCATATACCCTGAGAAAACCATAATTCAAATAGAGACACGTACCAAAATGTTCATTGCAGCTCTATTCACAATAGCCCAGAGATGGAAACAACCTAAGTGTCCATCATCGGATGAATGGATAAAGAGGATGTGGCACATATATACAATGGAATATTACTCAGCCATAAAAAGAAACAAAACTGAGCTATTTGTAATGAGGTGGATAGACCTAGAGTCTGTCATACAGAGTGAAGTAAGTCAGAAGGAGAAAGACAAATACCGTATGCTAACACATATATATGGAATTTAAGAAAAAAAATGTCATGAAGAACCTAGGGGTAAAACAGGAATAAAGACACAGACCTACTTGAGAATGGACTTGAGGCTACAGTGAGGGGGAAGGGTAACCTGTGACAAAGCGAAAGAGAGGCATGGACATATATACAGTACCAAACATAAAGTAGATAGATAGTGGGAAGCAGCCGCGTAGCACAGGGAGATCAGCTCTGTGCTTTGTGACCGCCTGGAGTTGTGGGATAGGGAGGGTGGGATGGAGGGAGACGCAAGAGGGAAGGGATGTGGGAACAGATGTATATGTATGACTGATTCACTTTGTTATAAAGCAGAAACTATTAAAAAATAAATAAATATAAATACTATTTAAGGGGACTTCCTTGGTGGAGCAGTTGTTAAGAATCTGCCTGCCAATGCAGAGGACATGGGTTTGATCTCTGGTCCAGGAAGATCCCACATGCTGTGGAGCAACTAAGCCCACGTGCCACATGTACTGAGCCTGCGCTCTAGAGCCCATGAGCCACAACTACTGAGCCTGTGTGCCACAAGTACTGATGCCTGCGTGCCTAGAGCCCGTGTTCTCCAACAAGAGAAGCCACCGCAATGAGAAGCGCATGGACCACAACGAAGAGCAGCCCCTCCTCGCCACAACTAGAGAAAGCCTGCATACAGCAATGAAGACCCAATGCAGCCAAAAATAAATTAAAAATTAAAAAAAAATACTATTTAAATACTACTTAAAATACTTTAAGATTTGGGAAAATCCAGTAGGTCTAGGTCCACAATATTTGCAAATGACAGAACCAGGTCCAGAGAGAACCCAGAATTCCTAAATCTTGGTTCTGTGCACTTTCCACTTATCCTACTGACTCCCTCATATGTAAAGACTATCTTCTCCATTGTTTTGACGCTCTAATAAGTGTTTAGAGCTTTCTATCAAGTATTCTGAGTACAAGGTTTAATGCATTTAGAAGCCTGTTTATTACAGGTTGACTAATTGCCCTAAGAGTGGTTTCTTTTGCCAATTTTTAAATAGTACTCAACCCTAGGTATGTTTAGGAATACATAATTAAAACACTGTAGTTGATATTCATAAAATTAGACTCAATAACTCCAGAACCTTAGTTTGTTATTACTAATTAGACTTGGCAATTTCAAAAAGATTATAACTCTTTGCTGGTGGTTGGGAAACTGTGGCTCTTTCAGGATGAAAAAGAACAGCCTAAATATGAACCGGGCAAACTTCCATTGGTCAGTTTAAGAACTTTATGGCAATAGCTTCCCCTCCATCTGAATGTGTAAAGAGTAGTGTTAAACTCAGATGTCTCTTAGAGAACTGGAAAAATCCCCAACTGCCTCCTAAGCATATACTAACTATGGCTCTGATTACACATTGTAAGGATTTGGGGAGAAATCACTTGGGCTATGATATGAAAGCAGAGAAGGGAATGGGGGAAGGGAAAAGAAGGAGGGACTTATTTCACAGCAGTTATCAGAAGGTAGTGAAAGAGAGGAAATGGAAGAGGGAGTTGGGAGTCGGAGACTGGCTGCCTTCCTTGCCTAAACAAAAGGTTTTAGGACAGTGCTCCCTAATCAGTGTTTTAAAGAACACTGATTTGCCAAGAATGGGTTCCAGGTTAGCCAACATATTGATCCCCTCAGTCCTTGGGGTGGTTGCGCAGAATCTGAGGCAGCCAGAGTCTCTGCTGGTCTCTGATACCTGGCACACACATATTTTTGTTTTCTTTATGTGCTCTGCTGTGGAAAAAAAATGTTGGTAATCATTGTCTTTAAAAGATCAAGGGATAACTACAGGCAGAAGTTGACCTAGAACCCATTTATAGATATGTTGGGAAGCACAGGTACTGTCATCCCCATTAAGGCCACACAAGACAGAGTAGTAGTGTTCTTTGCTGCTGCGCAGACTTGGAGTTGAGGATGCCACTGATCTTGCAAAATAGCCGCTTGTTTCATTGCATAGAGTTGGTCTCCCTTTATTAATAAAGGCTCTCTTTAAAGGACATTCTATGGCTTACTCCACATGTTTATTCTAATATTTCCATCACATCTTCTCTGGTTTCTTTAAGCATAACTTCATTATTCTTAGTTACAGCCCCTTTGTATCATTTACTAAGCTAAATCTACCTTTTCTCTTGTTAATGTTTGCACAATTGGAGATATATGTAGAACTTTAGACCTCCCCCTAAGCCAAGTTATATGTATTTTATTCTTTTAATCATCTTTATAAATTACCCACTCTCATTCCTTAAGCCAAGGAAATCTTATTTCCTCGTACTATTGAAATATGGTATATTTTCTCTGCTATGACACTGTAGTTTATAGACATAAGTCCTGTATTATATTCCCTCTCTGTCTTTTTTAACCTGCTACTTTAGTTAAGTAAGATGTGGATTCAGAATGATAAATTTCAAGGGGCACATTCCTATAGGGACACAAAATGCAGATAGAAGGCAGAGGTGCAAAGAAGGGACTAGAAATTAATGCAAGATGTAGATAATTAACCTTCTAGCACCAGGAGATAGGACACTGGAGGTACAGCCACTAATCATGTACCTAGAAAAGATTCTATAACCACTGTACTCTTCTACGAAAGTAGTATGAGATACAAAACACCATGCACGCTTCCTCTGCCCCAATGCCCTGCAGTTTAAGAATTAAAGGTCAGGAGAGTGAGAATGACTAGACAGTAAAGTAGGAGAAAATCAGGCCAGTATAATGTCAAGCAATCCAGGAGAAATAGTGGTTCAAGAAGACATGATTAACAGGATCAGATACAACCAAGATGTTGAGTAAGATGAAGACAGAGAAGTTACCAGTGGATTTTACATTATGGTGGTCATCCATGATTTTACCAAAAGCTGTTTCAGTTGGTTGGAATGGACAGGGGCCAGATTGCAGTGGATTGAATAGCAGAAGTGTGAGCATGATGCTGCGGGTGTGTCCTGGCCAGAGGGGCAGGTTTTGGGCAACTGGTGGGGGATCAAGTGCATTTTTAAGAGATGGAAAACTTTTGACTAATTTCTCTGTTTCATGGTCATGCTTTCCCACAGCTTACTCTAATAGTTTTTCACCATATTCTTAACAATGATTATGAAAGCATAATACTTTTGCAGAATTTGCCTCAAGGGGAAAGTCTGTTCCCCTTGCTCTACCCTTAGCTGTGTTCACAAGCCAATTAGAGATGTGGAAATGGAGTCAATGATTGTGAAAAACTCTTTCAAGTTCTTCCGTGAAAGGGAGTAGAGAAGCAGGGCTGTAGATAAGAGATTTGCTAGTTTAGGAGTTTCATTTGCTTATTTCTTTAAAATAGGAAAGAGTAGAGCATGTTTGAATGCCATTAGAAATGTTTCAGTCAAAAAAGAGAGATTAAGGTGATGGGATCCAGAGCACAAATGGCAGCGCTGGCCTTTGACAGGGGCTTGAACTCTTCAGCCATAGTAATATGAGGGAAAACAGAGCATGGATATGGATTCAGGAATAAATAACACTTAGAGGGCCACTAGGAAGATTTCAGTGAGATAATAAATGTGACTCTCCTGGCCTACTGACTGGCACATGGAAGGTGCTTGATGTATACTACTTCCCCTGCCCACTGCTCACCCTGCCACCTCATACTCTCTTGTACTCAGATCACACTCCCTAGTCTGGAATCGCGGACCCCTGTAACTATCCAAACTTTCCTCTCTCCCTTCACTGACAAGAATCCTTCATTCTGTTGAGGCCCATTCCCCCCTGATTAGCCCCACACACTGTGCTCAGTGCTCCCTCACAAGTCACTATCACACTACACCTCAATTTCCCTGTAGCCTTTTTCAAGTAACATCACCATCTTCCCTACAATTTCTCTATCTTTCCTTCCAATCCAACTATAAATTTTGACATTAAAGTAATGTGTCATCCCACAAATTCTTACTCAGCCTTTTTTGGTTATTATATACTTGTGCATTTCCTATTCCTCTTGCAAATTTTCTCTACTCCTTTCGTCTTCTAGGAAATTAGCAAGCAGTATACATCAGCAAAGTTGTACATATTAGTATCCACAAAAGAATGACTCCAGCTTCTAGATTACTGTGCTTCCCACAAGCACATACAAAGTTAACTTGTGAGTTAAAGAGTTCCTCTATTATCCCTGACAGGACTCTATGGTGAAGATAAAATGTAGTAATTCTGTTTTATTTTTTTTTCAGCTTTACTGAGATATAATTGACACACAATATTTTATAAGTTTAAGGTGTACAATGTGCTGATTTTATACACATATATACTGTGAAACAGTTACCACAATGAGGTTAGTTAACACATCTTTAACCTCACATACTTTCCATTTGTTGTTGTTGTTGTTGTTATGGTGAGAACACTAAAACTTTACTTTCATAGCAACTTTCAAGTATACAACACAGTACTGTTAACTGGAGTCACCATGATGTACCTTAGATTCCTAGAACTCATTCCTCCTATATCTGAAAGCTTTTACCCAACAGCTCCCCATTTCCCCCACCCCTTAGCCCCTGGCAACCACCATTCGACTCTCTGTTTCTATGAGTACAATGTTTTTAGATTCCATATATAAGACAAATATTATATTATCATATGATAATATAGTATTTGTCTTTCTATGTCTGACTTATTTCACTTGGCATAATGCCCTCAAGGTTCATCTATGTGTCACAAATGGCAGGATTTCCTTATTTTTTATGTCTGAATAATATTCCAGTATACATACACAATATATATTATATATAATATAGATAATAGATAATACTCCATTTTATACACACACACACACACACACACACACACACACATGTTTCCTTTATCCACTTATCCATTGCTGGACACTTAGGTTGTTCCCATATCTTAGCTATTATAAATAATGCTTCAAAGAACATAGGAGTGAAGATATCTCTTCAAGATAGTGATTTCATTTTCTTTAGATATAAACCCAGAAGTGAGATTGCTGGATCATATAGTTATATTTAAAATTTTGTAGAAACCTCCATACTGTTTTCCATAGTGGCTGTACCATTTTGCATTCCTACCAATTGTGCACAAGCGTTACCTTTCTCCACACCCTTGCCAAATTATCACTTGTATATTTGATGATAGCCATTATGACAGGTGTGAGGTGACATCTCATGTGGTTCTGATTTGCTGTTTCCTGATGATTAGTGATGTTGATCATCTCTTCATGTACATGTTAGCCATTGAAAATGTAGTAACTGAATAAAAGGTCTCATCATTTAGACATGGATCTTCATTTTTCTCCCTTTATATTGTATATTATTATCACGCTCATCTGCAATAGCTTCAAAAGCACAATCATGACCAATTTTTGTGAAAAAGAGTTGAGAGTTCAAGTTCATACCATAAAAGTGTTATTGTCTGTCACATTAATGAGGTCTCAGGAATCCTTCAACATATGAGTTCTTGACACCAACCAACTCTTCAGGCGGGCTATGATGTCAAGGTATGTGCTAGACAGAAAGGCAATTCTTCCCAATAAACCTTATATATTAAAAAAGATGTGTTTGGTTTTTCAAAGAAAAATGTTTCTGACATTTTTTCTTTTAATTTAGTAAAAGGCCCAACTAAATGTCTCTCTGATGTCATTTTACAAGTGTGGTATTTATTTGGCTTGTGTGTGTGTGTGTGTGTGTGTGTGTGTGTGTGTGTGTATGTTGTAGGTAGTAGTTGTTGGTTTTGGAAACTCCAAAACATCTGGGATTGTTCCATAAGAAAGAGAAGCCAGGACTAGGTTGAATAACTTATTTTTTTCTACGTTGCTAACTAGCTGTGTGATCTTGGCTAATTAGCTTAAAGTTTCTGTGCTCTCATTTCCTACAATCTTAGTGACGGGATTTGGTTTGGATCCATGGTTGTCTGTGCTCCAAGGTGTTTCAGGAACACATACTGTAGGCTGCTTGGATTAAAGAGGGCATTGAGCTAACCAGAGGTTTAGAAATAAGAAGCCCTAAGTCAAGGTAAAGGGCCTTTCTCATAGACATTGGTCAAATTCCTTTTAGTTATTTTTGGTTTTGCCTCATCACCAAAAGAATGATAATTATGCTTCATGAACTTTCATGGGGACCATGGTTGGTGGAGGGAGCCATATAAACTACATGAGGCACTGGATTCAGAAATGAGGGACTCATACACAGAAAGGGAAACTTCATTACTATATTAAAGCATCATAGCAATACTTTGTAATACCCGTTCAGTGGAACAGAGTAGATAGTTAATGTTGGATTGAAGAGAACAGAGAAGAAATGCTCAGTAAACGTAAGTAAGAGTATAATATGGAAAAAGATTGAATTTAATTTCCTCATGGAATAAAAAGGACAATTTGTTTCTGGTATAATCTATGTATAAAGATGCATTAAACACAAATGTAGTTATGTGAATTTTTTCTCCCTTTAATGAGTAAATCTTTTATATTACTTTTCTGGGAATAAATGAAAATTTAAAAACACATTGGATTCTTTTGTTTTAATGAACATTAGATCCATAAGATATAAATAAGGATTTGGTAAAAAGTGAGTTCAACAGTCATATAAATCTGTTTAAAGCCACATTAAATATATTTTTCTCTCTGTGATACTTTTTAGAGCCATTACTTTATTGATGTGAATTGAGAAACTGCTCTTGGTAGATTCTGGTTTAGTGTTTCCCAAATTTGTTTTAACATGATTCTCTTTCTGAAGAGGATTAGGTGTGTCAGAGAACATGCTAGGGAATGCAGTGCTTAATAGGGATCTTATCATCAATTAATGGTAGTATTATAATCATTAATTTGAAAATTCAAATAAAAACAGCTAGCAATATATATCTAGTGCTTCAGCGAAGACAGAGTGATAAATAGACTTCATAAATCTAAAATACAAAATGGAGCACTCAAAATATGAAGGTACTACAAACAGATCTTGAACAACTTTATTTAAAGACAGCAAATCTGGGCTTCCCTGGTGGCGCAGTGGTTGAGAGTCCGCCTGCCGATGCAGGGGACACGGGTTCGTGCCCCAGTCTGGGAAGATCCCACATGCCGCGGAGCGGCTGGGCCCGTGAGCCATGGCCGCTGAGCCTGCGCGACCAGAGCCTGTGCTCCGCAACGGGAGAGACCACAACAGTGAGAGGCCCGCGTACCGCAAAAAAAAAAATAAAAAAATAAAAAAATAAAAAAAAAATAAAGACAGCAAATCTGACCAAGTACAATAATGAAAATTATATAAAATCTAAATATATAAGTATTCATAAATTTACCATGTCCCCAGGGTGTGTGTTTATGCTCATACTCCCTCACATATTTAATGTCCTTAGTTCTCTAGCCTTCCAGACTAACTTTTTCTTTTAATATCAAATGAAAAATATCCAAATCCCTATTCTTATACAGTTGCAGGAAGTCCAACACTCTTCTCAATATTCTCTTGTTTTTCCTAGGTGTTGCTAATACCTTTAATTCTGAATTCCAGCTTCTAGTTCAATTCTTGATCTACTTCAGCCATCTTGGCACTATTATTACTGATATTTGTTCTCTCTCTTCACTGACTCACTCCACGTGTAGATACTGGGTTGGCCAGAAGGTTTATTTGGGTTTTTTCCTTAAAATGGCTCCAGTAGCACTTAGTTGTCTTAAATTTCATTCAAAACAATTTTGTTAGATTGTATTGTGACAGCTGTGATATCAGCATTCATTAAAAAAAAACTTATCAAAATTGGTGAATTTTTGTGTAGCTATTTTAATATTGAAGATGGAAGAAAAAAAGCAACATTTTAGGCATATTATGCTTTATTATTCCAAGAAAAGTAAAAACATAACTGAAATGCAAAAAAATGATTTGTGCAGTGTATGGAGAAGTGCTGCAACTGATTGAACATGTCAAAAGTGGTTTGCAAAGTTTCATGCTGGAGATTTCTCGCTCTATGATGCTCCATGGTTGGGTAGACCAGTTGAAGTTGACAGCAATCAAATCGAGACATTAACTGAGAACAATCAACATTATACCACATGCGAGATAGCCGACATACTCAAAATATCCAAATCAAGCACTGAAAATCATTTGCACCAGCTTGGTTATGTTAGTCACTTTGATGTTTGGGTTCCACATAATTTAAGCACAAAAAACCTTCTTGACCATATTTCTGCATGTGATTCTCTACTTAAATGTAACAAAAACATTCTGTTTTTAAAACAAATTGTGACGAGTAATGAAAAATGGATACTGTACAATAACATGGAACAGAAGAGTCCATGGGGCAAGTTAAATGAACTACCAGCAACCACACCAAAGGCTGGTCTTCAACCAAAGAAGGTGATGTTGTGTATATGGTGGGATTGGAAGGGAGTCCTGTGTAATTAGTTCCTTCCGGAAAAACCAAACGATTAATTCCAACAAGTATCACTCCCAATTAGACCAAGTGAAAGCAGCACTCAATGAAAAGCATCCAGAATTAGTCAACAAAAAGCACATAATCTTCCATCATGATACCGCAAGTCCGCATGTTTCTTTGATGAACACGTAAAATCTGTTCAGTATGGCTGGGAAGTTCTGATTCCTCTGCCGTATTCACCAGACATTGTACCTTCAGATTGCCACTTATTTCGGTCTTTACAAAGCTCTCTTAATGGAAAAAATTTCAATTCCCTGGAAGACTGTAAAAGGCAACGGGAACAGTTCTTTACTCAAAAAGATAAAAAATTGTGGGAAGATGGAATTATGAAGTTGCCTGAAAAATGGCAGAAGGTAGCAGAACAAAACATTGAATACGTTGCTCAATAAAGTTCTTGGTGAAAATGAAAAATGTGTCTTTCACGTTTACTTAAAATCCGAATGAACTTTTTGTCCAACCCAATAAAATCCACTCTGCATGACCCCTCAAGGTACCATTAACACAGTGCTTTTGCATGCAATGAACTTTTTACTAAAGTTGGCCTAGCAGAGGGAGATTACTGGACAGAGCAGGTATCAACTTGTAAAAATTGAGTATCAGACGTAAGTTCCTGCCATAGTGATGTTTTGTTATTAACAATCTGCCATGATTCTGGAGCCCATTCTCCCATTAACCCTTTTCTACAGATTCCTGATTCCTACTCTTGTCTCTTTGGCTGCTTGATAGAAAATTCAAAATGCTTATAGAGCAGATCAATTTAGCTCCTATTTATTTCAACTTCTACTTTCAGCTGAAAGTCTTACCTTCATAACTGAAAGCCTCATTAATGTGTTTCCCCAAACAAATCAGCTGTCTTTGTTCTTCTTCCCACCTTGACTACAGAAACAGCTGCAGCTATTTATTTATTTATTTATTTATTTATTTATTTATTTACTCGGCTGCACTAGGTCTTAGTTATAACATGCAGGATCTGTCAGTTGCAGCATGTGGGCTGTTAGTTGCAGCATGCAGGATCTAGTTCCTTGACCAGGGATCGAACCTGGGCCCCCTGCCTTGGGAGCGTGGAATCCAAACCACTGGACCACCAGGGAAGTCCCAGCTGCAGTTATTTAAACAACACTTTTTTTTTTCATAAAATACCTTTAGCTAAATATGAAAGAATTTTGTGGCTAATAATGGATTCCTGAGAAGGTGAAAAGGGAGGGACTACAAGAAATACTGGCAACAATTTGCAAATGACATTGCCTTGTAAAATAACGTATGAACACCCTTACAAAAATTGTTTTTATTATTTTCTTTTGAAGTAACATAATCTAATAAGTTCCATGCTGTGATCAAGGTGATTCTTTTGTGCTTTAAGAAATAAAATCTAGATTGGTTCAAGATGGCAGAATAGAAGGATGTACTCCCACTCCCTCTTGTAAGAGCACCAGAATCACAACCAACTGCTGAAGAATCATCGATAGCAAGACACTGGAACTCACCAAAAAAGATACCCCACATCCAAAGCCAAAGGAGAAGCCAGAGTGAGACCGGAAGAGGGGCGCAATCACAATAAAATCAAATCCCATGACTGCTGGGTGGGTGACTCAGAAACTGGAGAACACTTATACCACAGAAGTCAACCCACTGGAGTGAAGGTTCTGAGCCTCATGTCAGGCTTCCCAACCGGGGGGTCCAGCAAAAGGAGGAGGGATTCCTAGAGATTCAGGCTTTGAGGGCTAGTGGGATTTGATTGCAGGACCTCAACAGGACTGGGGGAAACAGACACTCCACTCTTGGAGGGCACACACAAAGTAGTGGGCTCATCGGGACCCAGGGGAAGGTGCAGTGACGCCATAGGAGACAGAACCAGGCCTACCTGCTAGTGTTGGAGGGTCCACTGCAGAGTCAGGGGCTGGCTGTGTCTCACTGTGAGGACAAGGACACAGGCAGCAGAAGTTCTGGGAAGTACTCCTTGGCAGGAGCCCACAAAGGTTCCACCATGAGCACCACCAAACAGCCTAGGTAGGCTCCAGTGTTGGGTCACCACAGGCCTCACCTCAGGGAGGGAACCCAGTGCCACCCATCAGCAGACAAGCAGATTAAAGTTTTATTGAGCTCTTCCCACCAGAGCAAGAACCAGCTCTAGCTATCACCAGTCCCACCCATCAGGAAACTTGCACAAGCCGCTTAGGTAGACTCATCCACCAGAGGGCAGAGAGCAGAAACAAGAAGAAATACAATCCTGCAGCCTGTGGAACTAAAACCACATTCACAGAAAGAGAGACAAGATGAAAAGGCAGTGGGCTATGTACCAGATGAAGGAACAAGAAAAAAAAAACCAGAAAAACAACTAAATGAAGTGGAGACAGGCAATGCTCCAGAAAAAAGAATTCAGAATAATGATAGTGAAGATGATCCAGGACCTCGGAAAAAGAATGGAGGCAAATAGCGAGAGGATGCAAGAAATGTTCAACTAAGCCCTAGAATAATTAAAGAACAAAAAAACAGAGATGAATAATACAATATCTGAAATGAAAAATACACGAGAAGGAATCAATAGCAGAATAACTGAGACAGAAGAACGGGTAAGTGACCTGGAAGACAGAATGGTGGAATTCACTGCTGTGGAACAGACTAAAGAAAAAAAGAATGCAAAGAAATGAAGACAGCCTAAGAGACCTCTGGAACAACATTAAACACAACAACATTCACAGGACAGGGGTCACAGAAGGAGAAGATAGAGAGAAAGGACCCAAGAAAATATTTGAAGGGATTATAGTTGAAAACTTCACTAATATGGGAAAGGAAATAGTCAATCAAGTCCAGGAAGTGCAGAGAGTCCCATACAGGATAAATGCAAGGACATATTAATCAAACTATCAAAAATTAAATACAAAGAAAAAATATTAAAAGCAGCAAGGGAAAAAAGCAACAAATAACATACAATGGAACCCCCATAAAGTTAACAACTGATCTTTCAGCAGAAACTCTGCAAGCCAGAAGGGAGTGACAGGACATATTTAAAGTGATGAAAGGGAAAAACCTACAACCAGGACTAGTGTACCCAGCAAGGATCTCATTCAGATCCAATGGAGAAATTAAAACCTTTACAGACAAGCAAAAGCTAAGAGAAGTCAGCACCACCCAACCAGCTTTACAACAAATGCTAAAGGAACTTCACGAGGTAGGAAATACAAGAGAAGGAAAAGACCTAAAATGACAAACCCAAAACAATTAAGAAAATAGTAATAGGAACATACATATCGATAATTACCTTAAATGTAAATGGATTAAATGCTCCAACAAAAGACATAGACTGGCTGAATGTATACAGAAGCAAGACCTGTATATATGCTGTCTACAAGCGATGCACTTCAGACCTAGGGACACATACAGACTGAAAGTGAGGGGATGAAAAAAGATATTCCCTACAAATGGAAATCTAAAGAAGCTGGAGTAACAGTGCTCATATCAGATAAAATAGACCTTAAAATAAAGAATGTTACAAGAGACAAGGAAGGACACTACATAATCATCAAGGGATCAATCCAAGAAGAAGATATAACAATTATAAATATATATGCACCCAACATAGGAGCACCTCAATACATAAGGCAACTGCTAACACCTGTAAAAGCGGAAGTCGAGTGTAACACAATAATACTGGGGGATTTTAACAGCTCACTTACACCAATGGACAGATCATCCAAACAGAAAATTAAGAAGGAAACACAAGCTTTAAATGATACAATAGACCAGATAGATTTAATTGATAATTATAGGACATTCCATCCAAAAACAGAAGATTACACTTTCTTCTCAAGTGCACACAGAACGTTCTCTAGGATAGATCACATCTTGGGTCACAAATCAAGCCTCAGTAAATTTAAGAAAATTGAAATCATATCAAGCATCTTTTCTGACTACAATGTTATGAGATGAGAAATCAATTAAAGGGAAAAAAAGTAAAAAACACAAACACATGGAGGCTAAACAATACGTTACTAAATAACCAAGGGATCACTGAAGAAATCAAAGAGGATATCAAAAAATACCTAGAGACAAATGACAATGAAAACACGATGATCCAAAACTTATGGGATGCAGCAAAAGCAGTTCTAAGAGGGAAGTTTTGAGCAATAAAATCCTACCTCAAGAAACAACAAACATCTCAAATAAACAATCTAACATTACACCTAAAGTAACTAGAGAAAGAAGAAGAAAGAAAAACAAAAGTTAGTAGAAGCAAAGAAACCAAAAAGATCAGAGCAGAAATAAATGAAATAGAAAGAAAGAAAAGAAAAGCAAAGATCAATAAAACTAAAAGCTGGTTCTTTGGGAAGATAAACAAAATTGATAAACCATTAGGCAGACTCATCAAGAAAAAGAGAGAGAGAACTCAAATCAATAAAATTAGAAATGAAAAAGGAGAGGCTACAACAGGCCCTGCAGAAATACAAAGCGTCCTAAGAGACTACTACAAGCAACTCTATGCCAATGACATGGACAACCTGGAAGAAATGGACAAATTCTAAGAAAGGTATAACCTTCCAAGACAGAACCAGAATCAAATAGAAAATATGAACAGACCAATCACAAGTAATGAAACTGAAACGGTGATTAAAAATCTTCAAAGCAACAAAACTACAGGACCAGATGGCTTCACAGGTGAATTCTATGAAACATTTAGAGAAGAGTTAACTCCCATCCTTATCAAACTCTTCCAAAAAACTGCAGAGGAAGGAACACTCCCAAACTCATTCTATGAGGCCACCATCACCCTGACACCAAACCAGACAAAGATACTACAAAAAAAGGTAATTAGAGACCAATAACACTGATGAATACAGATGCAAAAATCTTCAACAAATACTAGCAAACAGATTGCAACAAAACATTAAAAGGATCATACACCATGATCAAGTGGGATTTATTCCAGGGATGCAAGGATTCTTCAATATATACAAATCAATCAATGTGATACACCATATTAACAAATTGAAGAAGAAAAACCATATGATCATCTCAATAGATGCAGAAAAAGCTTCTGACAAAATTCACCACACATTTATGATAAAAACTCTCTAGAAAGTGGGCATAGAGCGAACCTACGTCAACATAATAAAGGCCATATATGCCAAACCCACAGCAAACATCATTCTCAATGGTGAAAAAGTGAAAGCATTTCCTCTAAGATCAGGAACAAGAAAAGGATGTCCACTCTCACCACTACTTTTCAACATAGTTTTGGAAGTCCTAGCCACAGCAATCAGATAAGAAAAAGAAATAAAAGCAATAATAATTGGAAAAGAAGAAGTAAAACTGTCACTGTTTGCAGATGACATGATACTATACATAGAGAATACTAAAGATGCTACCAGAAAAATACTACAGCTAATCAATGAATTTGGTAATGTTGCAGGATACAAAATTAATGCCCAGAAATCTCTTGCATTACTATATACTAATGATGAAAAATCTGAAAGAGAAGTTAAAGAAACACTCCCATTTACCAATGCAAGAAAAAGAATAAGATAGCTTGGAATAAACCTACCTAGGGAGACAGAAGACCTGTATGCTGAAAACTATAAGCCACTCATGAAAGAAATTAAAGATGATACAAACAGATGGAGAGATATACCATTTTCTTGGACTGGTAGAATCAATATTGTGAAAATGACTATACTACCCAAAACAATCTACAGATTCAATGCAATCCCTATAAAATTACCAATGGCATTTTTTACAGAACTAGAACAAAAAAATCTTAAAATTTATATGGAGACACAAAAGACCCTGAATAGCCAAAGTGGTCTTGAGGGAAAAAAACGGAGCTGGAATAATCAGACTCCCTGACTTCAGACTATACTACAAAGCTACAGTAATCAAGACAACATGGTTCTGGCACAAAAACAGAAATATAGATAAATGGAACAGGATAGAAAGTCCAGAGATATACCCACGCACCTATGGTCAACTAATCTATGACAAAGGAGGCAAGGATTATACAATGGAAACAAGACAGTCTCTTCAATAAGTGGTGCTGGGAAAACTGGACAGCTACATGTAAAGAATGAAAGTACAACACTCCCTAACACCATACACAAAAATAAACTCAAAATGGATTAAAGACCTAAATGTAAGACCGGACACTATAAAACCCTTAGAGGAAAGCATAGGAAGAACAGTCTTTGACATAAATCACACCAAGTTCTTTTTTGATCCACCTTCTAGAGTAATGGAAATAAACACAAAAATAAACAAATGGGACCTAATTAAACTTAAAATCTTTTGCACAGCAAAGGAAACTACAAACAAGATGAAAAGACAACCCTCAGAATGGGAGAAAAAATTGCAAACAAATCAATGGAGAAAGGATTAATCTCCAAAATATATAAACAGCTCATGCAGCTCAATATAAAAAAAAAACAAATAACCCAATCCAAAAATGGGCAGAAGACCTAAATAGACATTTCTCCAAAGAAGACATACAGTTGGCCAAGAAGCACATGAAAAGCTGCTCAGCATCACTAATTATTAGAGAAATGCAAATCAAAACTACAATGACGTATCACCTCACACCAGTTAGAATGGGCATCATCAGAAAATCTACAAACAGCACATCCTGGAGAGGGTGTGGAGAAAAGGGAACCCTCTTGCACTGTTGGTGGGAATGTAAATTGGTACAGCCACTGTGGAGAACAGTGTGGAGTTTCCTTAAAAAACTGAAAATAGAATTACCCTATGACCCAGCAATCCCACTATTGGGCATATACCCAGAGAAAACCATAATTCAAAAAGACATATGCACCCCAATGTTCATTGCAGCACTATTTACAATAGCCAGGTCATGGAAGCAACCTAAATGCCCATCGACAGACAAATGGATAAAGAAGATGTGGTACATATATACAATGGAATATTACTTAGCCATAAAAACAAATGAAATTGGGTCATTTGTAGAGACGTGGATGGATCTAGAGATTGTCATACAGAGTGAAGTAAGTCAGAAAGAGAAAAATAAATATCATATAGTAATGCATATATGTGGATCCGAGAAAAGTGGTACAGATGACTGGTTTGCAGGGCAGAAATTGAGACACGGATGTATAGAACAAACGTATGGACACCAAGGGGTGAAAGTGGTGGGGGTGGGGGGGGCGGTAGTGGTGGTGGTGTGATGAACTGGGAGATTGGGTTTGACATATATACACTAATATGTATAAAATGGATAACTAATGAGAATCTGCTGTCTAAAAAGTAAATAAAATAAAATTCAAAAAACAAAAAAGAAATCCTATGCAGCCAAAAATAAATTATTAAATTAAAAAATAAAATAGAATAAAATCTAATTTATAGCCACTGTACCGAAAAAGAGGAAAAGGACATAGGGAATAGTGCACTATTGCTGAGCTAATAGAAAAAAAAAAAAAGGAACCATTTTCAACATTAATTCCATGGGCTTTTAAGACTACTTTGTCATTTAAGGGCAGGCCAGAAATATGCTGAAGTCAAAGATAAAGTCTGGTCAGCCTACTGGTTAAGGAAAGTATAACAGCCCAGCTACTTGAAGGCAGAGGAAATAATTTCCACTTGAAAAAAAAAATTTTTTTAAGTGGTCCTAATGAGAAGACTGAGTAACAATTAGAGATATAAGTTTTCAAATAAAATCATAATAAAGGATTTACTTGTCTTATGTAAGTGAATTTTACTTCCTCCTTGGATAATAGTCAGGGAAAACTAGAAAAATATGTTTTGAGACTCCTTCTCTCTTTTCTTCCTGGATCCTACTGAAAGATAAGAAGATTAAGAGTGTGTGAAACTGATAACAGTTCTAAGCAGGAAAGAAACAAGATCCCTTAAAAGAATTTTTCTTTAATTAATTTATTTTATTTTTTGCTGTGTTGGGTCTTGGTTGCTGCATGGGGGCTTTCTCTAGTTGTGGCGAGCGGGGGCTACTCTTTGTTGCGGTGTGCGGGTTTCTCATTGCGGTGGTTTTTCTTGTTGAGGAGCACAGGCTCTAGGCATGTGGGTGTCAGTAGTTGTGGCACGTGGGCTCTAGAGCACAGGCTCAGTAGTTGTGGTGCACGGGTTTAGTTGCTCCGTGGCATGTGGGATCTTCCCAGACCAGGGCTCGAACCTGTGTCCCCTGAATTGGCAGGCAGATTCTTAACCACTGTGCCACCAGGGAAGCCCCTTAAAAGAGTTTTTGTCTATAATCCCCCTACAATACACAGTGGAAAACATTGCAAGTTCATTTTCAAATGTCACCACAGAGAAGAAATGGTTAAGGAAAAGCCTGACGTGATAGCAATAGGCATAGAAAATACTTTTCCATCCAAACAAACAAACAAACAAAAAAAATGCATCATCCCTACTACCAAAGAAAAGCAAAGAAAAAGTGTGAAAAACAACATAGCAACTCTACTCACAAATCAGCAGAAGTTGGAAAGAAGTTAGACAGATAACAACTAATAAGAATCCCTTGCCAAGTTTATAACTGCTTCATCTCTGTCAACATCAATATGCTGTCTTCTCTTACTGAACACCACCCAACATACCTCCCAGAAGCTGTTACAAGGAAATTGAAGAGAGAGTTGTAAAAGCTTGCAGTTAATGGTAAAGATTCCTCTTTTTGCTTTTGTTTGTAGAATTACACACCTTCTGCTCAACCAGTGAATCTTTCAGAAACCACCACTTGTGCCAAACAACAACAAAACCAGTAACACCTAATTTTCCCAATCTTTGTTATGAACATTCACTCCTTACCTGTTTCCAAACCTGTAAGTACCTCTAAGCAATAATTTGATTCTCATATCATTTTTTGTTATTTAATCATATCTTATTCCACACACAGAATTTTGTGCTATTATTTCTGTTCACATCATGGTCATACACTACTATCTTCTCTTGTGCTACTTGAAACATTGTAAAAGCATAAGTTTATATCTGTCTGTACTTGATAGTGTCCATAACTAAATCCAGAGGGTGGACTTCTGAAAAAGAAAGTGTAACATACATATCATGTAAAGATAAGCCTGGAAGATGAAGGGACTAGTTCTAGTTCTAGATTAAAAGCAGAATTTGATTCGAAGTCTCCCTATATTATCCATTGCCAAGATGCTTCCAGGCAAAATTATATGATAGGTAGAAAGGTATTTTACTAGGAAAAGTGCTAAATGAGAATTTGAATTTGACACAAGGGGCTATTCTCATTAAGCTGTTAGATGCAGAGCATTCAATAAAACAAGGCAAATACTCTCCTTTTGGTGTTAAAATACTCTTTTTGTTCTTTGATCTTATTTTAAAGAAGTATAATAATTGCCAAATACATGAAGAGGTCCATTGCATAGTTTTAGTTAATCATGAGCTATATACAGCTCTTCAAGTATGTTCTCTATCCTCAGCATGAAGTCAATGTCCTTGAAAATATTTCAGAAAATGAAGATAATTGAAATGGGAAAAATCACTTTTAGGCAGGGTACTAACTAGTAAATTAATTTAAATAATGCCACTCTTGAAATAAACAAGCACTTACAACTACTACCTGACCTAGTAAAATAAAAACATAATATACTGATGCTGCCAAGAGGATTTCTTACTCAATGTCTGCTCTATTTTTTATTATTCTTATCATTTTATTGACTATTTGAAGTAATGAAACCTGGAATTAGAAGAAATTTTTCTCTGCCTAATGGCCTGTGCTTAATACTGTCTTCCAAACTTATTGAATGTTCTTTGGAATCCAAATTTAACAAAAAATAATGGAGTAAAATTATTTGGTAGCCCATCCCTAGAACTGCTGGTACATTCTTCATCATATATTTATTGAGATGCTATTTTATGTTGGACACGATTCTAAGTACTGGAGATTCAGCAGTGAATAAGCAAACAAGGTCCCTGTCATTATGAAAGTTAGATTCTAGCAGAGGAGAGAGACAATACACAGAATAAGAATTAATTATATAATATAATTTCAGGGAGTGATAATTGCTACAGAGCAAAACAAAGCAAGTAAAGCAAGTAAGTTAAAGCACTGGAGCATGAATGTACAATTTTAGATAGGGTTGTCAGGGAAGACATCTGATTAGACATTTGACCAGAATAAAGAATGTGAGAGAACATTCAAAAGTTTCAGAAACCTGAAATGACATTCTTTTTTTTCACCCCAAATTTATTGAACATTTATCATGTATCAGGCCATACCTAGGGACAAGTGATTAAAAAAAAAACTACTAAAATGTGGGTTCCTACCTTCCAAGGGCTTACAGTCAAGTGGAGCAAGAGAGACACAAAACTCAAGGACTCTGATTGTTATACTGTGATTAGCTCCATAAAGGAGGGCAGTGTCAGCTTAACAAAATTATAAAATAAGAAAGGTTGCCTTAGGTTACTCACATTCTATCTCCTTTTCATGTTCATTTCCCTTTAACTTAGTGCTCTATGTTTTCTTTTATTTTCATATATATATATATATATAACTCAACTTGCAGATGGTGTTAAGAGGTACCAGGATTCAGTGGCCTTAGGATCCACTGATCTTAAAACTGTAGAAAACCACCTGAAGTCATTTCAGATTTTGGACCTTTTCTGAGTCCTTCTCCACAGGGGGAAAATCTACTAGCCCACTAACCATCTCCTCCAAGGAATGAGACTATGTGGTGCTGCCCTCTCAGAGCTTCTATTTGATATTCAAATATAGACTTACATAGACCTTAAAGTAGTCACTGAAATGGGAGAGGTTTCTGTTTGTGAGGAGGCTGACCACTGAAACTTTCAGCATCTCTCACGTCCTCTTTAACAAGCAGTCTCTTATGGCATCTACCCATGGGTGTTAGCCCCCATTAATGATCACAGAGACGAAAGCCAGGCAAGCCTGGGATATCCATAAAAAGACTTTTCTTATTTCCCTAGTAACTTGGAGTACAGAGGTGGACATCACTTAAATTTTAAATTTCTTCTGCTTCTTGATTGAGCCATTCATTAAGATAGAGAGGGGGAAGATGTATCCATAAGTCATTTAGCACATGTCACTGGGAAATCTTTAGAAAAGGGGCACTTAGAAAGTAAAATAGTAGTATCTTCAGAAATTAAAGATTATAATCTGGTTCATCTTGATTTTCTCTTGTATCAGAGTAAGACTAAGTAAACTGTTGGGAACCAGTCACATTTCTTAAATCCCTCCCATGCTGGCTGCCTATCTTTACAAGAGTTTCAGTAACCTTGGACTATACATATTTCAAATCTATAAAATGTATATATATATATATATGTGTGTGTGTGTGTATATATATATATACATATATATATATAGTATTCTGTATCTAAATATGTTACTTAGATTTCTTAAAAGTTCCTCAAGAGAAAAGAGAACATAAGTCTCATAAAGGACAAGAATAACATATAGAGTGTTCAGAAATGTGCATTAGGGAGGCCCCCATTCACTGGTCACTTTCTAGAATTGTATGACTGCTATCAATGCTCATATCTTAACTGTACTGACTAACCAAGAGCAAGGGCCATGCATGTTTTGATTTCCATAATGTATCTCCATCCCCACTCTCTGTCTGTCATATGGTAGGTATACACTCAAATATTATTTACTACTTGAATAAATGGGGAAAAAGGAAGGAATCAAGGGAAGAAGGAGGCTCAGGTTAACTTATCACAGGCAAATGCCCACTTACTGCCTTGGGAAGTCCAGTCTAGTCATGAACAAAATCATCTAAAGAACAAGTAAATTTAACAGAATGAGAGCAGTTGTGGTAAATGAAAACAGATGAACTCTACCTTAAATATTTGAGCCTCCTGAAACAATCTTCTGAGAATCCTCCTGTTCACTAAATAAGTACCAGTGGCAGAGATGCCCTCAGCCCTGGCTGGTGTTTTGGGAAACCCTATACTGCTGATGGACTGAGCAGCAACCCAGAAAGGCAGACAGAGGAGAGGTCCTCAGTTCCTTAGCTATCTCATATGTTTACAAGCCCCACAGCCACCAAAAACTCCCAGGATCATACCCAAGAATGGGTTTTCCCTCCATACTCACAGATGGTTTAGATTTTTTTAAGCTGATTTATGGGGATAAAAGTGTGAAGGTCACTTCCTCAGTATAGCTTTCCCTGATCCACTCAGTCCCTTAGATGGTTCTGGAGCCACAGCACCCTAGAATTAACATCAACAGCCTTGCTGAGGAAATAAGCATGAAAGGATTGGAATGACAGCTGTGTTGGAGGCCCTGACCTTGCACTAGAATTGAATGCAAACCAGGACTTTGACTTGAGCACATCTCAAGGGATTTGTGGAATGTACACATAGGTTATCTGGAAATGATTCAAGTCTACCTCTCCAAGTTAGATCTGACAATTAGATTAAAACTGAAGAGAACAGGACGTCTGCTTATTTTGCAGTGTGGCTCTCTCTTAGAAACCTGCTGACACTATTCTAACAACTATGATAAATGATGTGAAAAAAAATGGATATGCTAAGGTAGGGATGGAACAGCCTTAAATGTATGCATGGTCACTTTAATTTAGCATGAAGTCCTCATTCTCCCATATCTAATCTATATTATATAAGAGGTATCATTTCTTTTACCTCTGCTCTGTCCACCTTGCTGAGTCAATGCTCAAGTATAGCAGCAGTGTAGGTTTTCCTCAGACACTAGCCAATGCTGGGGAATCTCTGCCCTCTGATAATCGAACAGTGAACAGGGGGATTCTTGGGAGTAACAGCAAGAGCCAATACCATTCAAAAGCCTATGTGTCACTGTGCTAAATAATAATAACAGTAGCTAACGTTTATTGAGCGCTTACTACATGCCAGGTACTGTGCTGTTTTACCTCCATCAGCTCCTTGCATTCACATAGCCCTGTGTAGTGAGTATTAATATTATTAATCCTCATCTTACAGATCTCAGATCAATCTGCCTCCATTAAGTAAAGACATCAGACTGTCATTCGGGATAACTCCCTGGTCTATCCTGCCCAAATTTCTGTCACAGGAATAACACCACCACCATCAACAACAGCAACAACAACAAAACAAAAACAACAGCGGCAGTAGCAACTGGGCTAAATGCTTGATTGCATTATTTCCTTTAAACCTTGCAATAACACTATGAGCTGGGAAATATTACTTCCATTTTATAGAGAAGGAAACTGAGGTTTAATGAAATTAAAAAAAAAACTGCCCAGGGTCCCACATGAAGTGGAGAAGACACAACTTTAACACTCAGGTTTCTCTGGCTCCAAAGTCTGGACCCTTTCCCCTGCTCCCCAGGGGCCCCTATGACTCCTCATGGTCTGCTACATTCAGGAGGTAAACCAAATATCCTTCATGTGATTTTCATACGTGAGTTAAAGATATTTTTAAATTCAAAGTCTATTGTAGTCATAACCAGAAATTGCTCTCTTTAACAATTAACAGTTGAGGTCTACAATTACTTTTGAGGGAGTCCCTGAACATGGGAATAAGGTCAGAGGAAAACTGTTGTCAGTTCTTATTTCTAACTCAATTTTTAAGAAATCAGAACTTTTATTATTATTGTGCAGCTCTTTTGGGGGAATTCCCAAGAGTATTTTTAGCAGGCAACAAGACATTCTTTTGTTATTCTTTAACTATTTATTATGTTTCAAGAAGAGAGCATCTATTACCTACCGATTTTGAGGGTTGAATATTTCTCTCATAACAGATGGTCTTTTGTTCACGTCTCCATTCTGCTGACTTTCTAATTGCTAATGTATGTGTTACTACTAATCATACCTTAACAGTAACCTCATTCCAGTAAGAAGGCGCTTTTGGCTGTTTTTACAGAGCTGGTGTTTCAACTTTTATAGCTTTCCCTCTGAACTAGCTTCCAGACTTGAACAGGACTTCAAACAATGATTGAAGGTATAGTTCTCTTTTTATTGCTTTGAGAAAAAAAAAAAAGGTCTAGAGGAACAGTGAGAGAAGAGAAGACAAAATAAAAAATAATTCTACAAGAAAGCAAAAGATGCTACTGAAGAATAGAGTCATATACCCTCAGGCTACCCAATTCCATAATTGAATACTCTCATTGCATGTCTGCCCAACTTATATGCATTGCTTATCCGTGATGAAAAACAGAGAACTCTAAATAAAATACTTGGCTTAGTGCCTGAGCACATTAGAAGTTAGCCCTCAAGAAATGGTAACAATTTTGATTAAGATTATTGGCTATTTCTCAGATGGACACAGCAACACCTGGCATTTCTCAGCTACCTCACTCTGAGATGCTACAATCTCCTTCTAGTTTACTCCCTGTTTAAAATCAGTGGTCACATAAGGAAGGTGGGAGACCAGTCTCTTGATGATGTTTGTAGGAAATAGGAAAAATAGGAGTTTTAGTAACTTGCTGGGATTAAAAAGTGATTCAGTGTAGAAACTCAAAATAGCACTCAATATTTTTGACTCCTAGTCCTGTTTCTTTTGTATTTTTCCATAGAAGGAGGCTTAAAACATCTGAGCAGACTAAGGACTTTCATGCACATGCAATATTTTATTTAAGTCTTTCCATAATACTATTAGACATTATTGTTGTTGTTGTTAACCCTGTTTTTTAAACAAAACTGAGGCTCAGAGAAATTATGTAACCTATCCAAGATCACCCAGCTAGGAAATGCCAGAACAGCAATTCTAATCCAAGTTTCTCTGACTCCAGTGCTGCAGATTTTAAACACAGTACCACCTCTACCATGTGATACACATGATTATGAAATAAGCATCAGTTGTTTTAGGAGCACGAAACTATGGTCTAGAGAGGAACATAGATACTGAAACTACTAATTACAATACATTAACAGCATTGCTCAACGTTAGGCATATGCAAATTGCAGTGGAAATACAGGAGAAGGCAACGCAAGGAAAGCTTCACAGAGAAGACATTTTTGAGCTTAGGTTGGTAGAAAGGTAGGAGGCAGGCATTTTCAGCAGAGGGAATGGTACATAAAAAGGTACAGGAGCACAAATGTCTGTTCATTTATGGCTGGAGTGTAATGAGCAAGGGGGTAGAGATTAGGAAGAGATGAGGCTGGGCAGGTCATATCATGTTATGCTTCATTCCTCTAGAATAGCAGTCACATTTAAAAGTATTCTAAAAGACTTTCTGTGAAGGGTCCATTTTCCATATCAAAGCTGTGGGTATTTTAACCCTTCCAGTCAATTTAAGTTGCCCTTTAAGGAATGACACCTGGAAATACAACATCTTAACCCAAATAATGAGTTTAATGGTGGGGATTTCAGGCACATCATGGGGTTTGGTTCTACTTTTGGCCAAGAGGCTTCTCTTGGTAAGCCTTTGTGCTACACTCGGTTGCTAGCCTAAAAGCAGATGAGGGTCAGCTTGCTTTCTTGCATTCCTGAGTAGTCTTTTTTTTTTTTTTTTTTTTGCTGGGGCATATGAAATGCTTGGGTCTCTGCCATGGTTTCCCTCTTAGTCACTTTCTTCCAAGCTTCCTACTACAAACTGTTTTCCTTTTACCTCTGTTTTCTATTCCAGCTATGTTTTTCTTTTTGTTTTCATTGCTAGACATGCTCTCCTCCCTCCCCAACCCATTCCATTCTATTCATACTTAGTTCTTACACCCTCTCTTCTCAGTGTTATGCTACCAGTGCCACCTCTTTGGTTTCGTCTCTCTTTTTTAGTAATACTTTAATTACATGATGAAATCTTTTCGTGTGTGTGTAGTGTGGTTCTTAACAGCTAGAGTCCTTGATGTTTTAAAAAGCTATGTCTTTTCAAAGACAAATTCAGAAACTTAAAAGTGCGAGCCAAGTGCTCAATTATTTTCCTTTGGTTTTGAGGGACCCTCCTCTCCCTTATAAACAAAATCTGACTTACTTGTAAAAGTTTGTTTGTTTGTTTGGAGTTTGTTTGCTGGAGTTCAAATTTATTAAACTTACAGATACTTTTCACTTAATAAAATGCCTTTTTTCTGATGTGAGTTTCCAATTTCTTTACTGGCATTCTTCCTACCTCTCCTACAGAACATTAGCCTTGAAGATACTCTATACAATTCCAAGAATAGAATTATAAATAATTGTAGGGAAGAAAAAATTGCATTCTACTCTCCTAAGTTTTCTGGCTGAGCCTAAGTATTAAACTGACCTAAGACAGTGTAAAATGAGAAAGGCATACAAATTGTATTTAATAGTTTTACATGCACACAGGAGTCTTCAAAAGGAAAATGATGACCCGAAGAACCCATTAGGCCCAAAAGCTTGTATACCTTTTGAAAAAAAGAATGATAAATTGTGGGGATGTGGCAAAACTAAGGGACTTAGGCTAGGGGAAGTAATTTGTGGGATACTGAATAAGAAATATATAGGGTAAACTACTGGAAAATAAGGGTTATTTCAGAAGGTCTGTTTGTACAGATCCATTTTAGCACTGACTCTAGTCTCCAGTGATAAGAATGTTCTTCTCTCCTGGTATAGGGAAAGCATCTTTCTCATGGGAAATTTTATGACCTGCTTTTAGGTAGAAAAGGGGAGGTCAGAGAGCTGTTGCTGCATCTGCAATTTCTCAAGTGCCTTCAGCTCAAAATAATCAATATGCCAGAGCAGCATATTTTGGGGTGATATGTTCAAAACTCCTAAATCAACATCCCAGGCATTTCAGTTCAGGTGACTGAATGCTTACTATACGCCTAATGCATATTATGCTAGATTTGCTGAGTCAAATTGTAGGAGTCAAGGCAGCTTCTTTCTCATCAAGTTACATTTGGATAACTGATGCAGATAAAGCAAAGATAATATCAAGGCCTCCACTTCGGTGTTCTCAAACCAGTGTGTATCACAATCACCTGGAGAGTGAGATCAAAATGACTACTGTGGGGCCCAACTTCTATGCATTTTCAGCATGTGCTCTAGGTTATTTGGTTGAAGGAATTTCCTTGGACCACACTTTGAGAAACCCTGCTCCACAGTTACCAGACAGAATCCTTTTGACTTGTCACACTGTTCAATGAGTTTTACTATTACAGTTCAAATCAGAATAACTCATTTCCAGCAGGTTCCCACTAGCTATCTGTTTTACACATGGTGGTGCACATGGTGGGGGGAGGTTCAAGAGGGAGTGGATAAATGTACACATATAGCTGATTCACTTCACTGTACAGCAGAAACTAACACAACATTGTAAAGCAACTACACCCCAATAAAAAAATAATTACTCATTTCCTTCTTATAAAAGATGTGAATAGGACAAGCACTAGGAACCAAACAAAGAAACTACAATGATAGAGAATGTAAATATATGATTTCATTGACTACTTAACCTGAATACTGCAACCTACGTTGCTTTTGTTGAAATCCTATGGTACCATATAAATTAGAACTTAATAACACTGCATTTTATCATTCTCTGTTGGAGTGTGTGGGTGTGTGCGTATGTGTATTTAGCCCTGTGTCCCTGTTTAAAGAACTAGTTCTACAAGCTGGGCACACAGTTGGTACTGATATATATCAATAGTAGGCCCACAATATGAGCATCAGTTACTTTTCAGGAACTCACTTATTGCTTTAAGTGAAGGGCAACTGAATATGACCCTTAAGCTGGGAACATAGAAAGCCCTGATGCTTTTGCTGTGGACAAACCACTGTGTAGCCTTGCTTGCCATAGAACTGTATTTCATTCCACTGAATGGTGTGAAAGCATTCCTCTGTTAAGGGCTGATTTGTGTATCCTAGGGAAAAAAAAGGCAGGAATGTCACAAGGTATATCTTCCTTGCTTTAATGCCCAGATTCAGACACCACTATTTATACCCCATATTAATCACTGGGAAATCTGCACCATCCTGAGACATCTTATGCCCTATTGACATTCAGATGGTCATCTTACAAAAGTGGATATAAGACAAAACTTGAGGTGTTAAAAACAAAAACAAAACAAAAACATTGTTTTCAGAATTCTCCCAAAGGTGATGTGAATAAAATGTCTTCAAATGATCCATTCTGTGACTAAACTTGGTTTCCTACAGGGATCTTTCCGTTTTTTATTTATTTAAGGCCGATTGTTTTTTGTTTTGTTTTGTTTTCTGGGATGCTTCTTTAACGGGCATCTGAAGTTAGTTACTTTGTTTTGCTGTAGTTATCAATGCAACTGTCAGGTGAATTATGATACAGTAGTAAACACTACTGCTAATATTAATAGTAATGCCACCACAATTAAAGACTTGCACATAAATGTTCATAGCAGTATTATTCACCATAGACAAAAAGTGGAAACAAACTCACATGCCCATCAACTGATGAATGGGTAAAAATGTGGTATATCCACACAATGGAATATTATTCAGCCATAGAAAGGAAGGAAGTACGTATTGATGCTACAACATGGATATTTCAACATGAACCTTGAAAACATCATATAAGTGAAAGAAGCCAGTCACAAAAGACCACATTTTATATCATTCCACTTATATGAATTATCCAGAAGAGTTAAATCCACAGAGACAGAAAGTAGGTTAGTGGTTGCCTAGGGATGGCTATGATGAAAATGTTCTAAACTGGATTACGGTGATGGTTGCAAAGCTTGTCAAATTTACTAAAATTCATTTAAATATATAATTAAAATAGGTGATTTTTATGGTGTGTGAATTTATACCTCAGTAAGTTTTTAAAGCAATTCTAAAAAGCAAGGGAAAATCTGAAACAGCATTTTTTAGATACTTCAATAAAAGGAGAAACCTGGGGGTGGGGCATAATAAACATTGAGAATTAAATATTAATGCATTTTCCATTATTGAACACTTACTATGTGCCAGTCTATGAACAGTACTATGAACTGATTTACATATAGCATCTCCTTTGAATCTCAAAGCAACAGTATGAAGTTGAATTATTGTACCACCTTCACATATGAGGAGGCAGACTCATAGAGTTTAAGTGAAATGTCCAAAATCACACAACTAATAAGGAGCAGAACTAAGATTTGAAGAAAAAGCCCAAGTCCTTAACCATATGCTGTAATTTTCAAGTAAATTTATTACTCCTAATTCCCATTCAAGACCCTCCACTAAGGTTTCCAAGATTGCCACCTCTCCAACCCCCTCCCCTGCCCATTTCTCACTCATCTCAGAAGGAAAGTGATTTATCCTGAGTCACCCTACCTCCTTCAGTCTCTACTATGGAGCTGTAAATAATTTGAGAAATTTTTTAAAAATAATTTAAATGCTATGGTTAAAAATTGCTTTGGAGCTAGAACTTATCCAATATCATACACCCTTGTTAATTCTGCCTTCTCCAGAATTCTGATTGCTTTTGTTAATTTCTTTTCAGTTCACCCTTCCTCTGGCCTATGCCATGCAGCAAATGTCAAACATCTGGCCTAGAGTCTTTGGTAAGCCCATTTGGTGAAGGCCTGAAAACATTTATGAAAATATAAGAATGAGTGAATCAAAGATGAAGTGGCACAAATGCCTTTTGCTGAACATTGCTATCTAAAAAAAAAAAAAAAAAAAAAAAAAAAACCTTTGCTCTGGAATGCTATTAAGGCAGGGAAAATGGCCAATTACCACAGTGATATTCTCTCTGTTCCATTAAAGTTTCTAATATAAACATTAAAAGAGAGGAGATAGTTCCCTTGTGGATCTAACAAGGAAACTTATGAGTCTGGTAAAAAAAATGATAATAAAAATCAAAAGTGGATCTTAAAAATATATAATCAATTACCACTATAACAGGCATGCTAAAGAAACACTCAAAGTCCATCCCAGAATGAGAATAAAACACTTGCACCATAGTAAATAGGTAAGTAATAAAACTGGCTGAAATGCACACACTGCCAAGGTGCCAAGTGCTATTTTGGGAAAAAGCCTCTATTTGAACTACATCAGACTGGCATTTCTGGGTTAACAGAATGTACCCTAACTTTCAGGGAAGCCATTCAAATATGCAATTCATTATTTACTCTTGAGACTAAGCTGCTCTTAAAATAGTTTGACTAAAAACCAAAAACAAAATCAAAAATACCTCTACAGAAAAGATAAGAATCACTTTGCAAGGTAATACAAAGCCCTTGCTGACAAAGCTAAATGATTAAAATATTAGGCACAATTAATTTTTCAAAACTGAATTTAAAAATTGTGCATTGGTTATTTCCAAAGAGTGTATAGATCTCAAGGATAAGCTTATTTAAGGTAACAGGCAGAGGTTTCTGCAAGAGGATGGTAAGGATCTACCCATACTAAGAGGGAAACACTCCATTAAAAGCACAGTGTTGGAAAGTGTGATTTACACACAAATCAAAACAGTATTACAAAGAGACAAAAACACTATTTTTCATTACACTTGTTCTCTAATTGAAAATCTGTCCAAACAATATTGAGTGCCTCTCATTAGTCAGAGCTCTGTCACTCTCTTTTGTAATCTTGGACAAGTTGCTTTATTTCTTTCAGTCTTGGTCACATCTGCTGAAGTTCCTTCTAGCTTTAAAAGTCTATGAATATGTCTTCTGATTCTTCTGTTCCCCCTACAGCATCTAATGATATGACACCAACTTTTACTTCCTAAACCCAATGAATGGGGGGGATCAGCATTATTCATTCACTTGCCTGATAAATTTTGTTACTTGCCTTTCGGGAAGGCCCTCCTGAGACAAAATTGTTAAGTAGGCTGTTTACCTGTCCCTACCTAGCATCCATGTTGTAGACCCTTTATCTGCAGTAGAGGCCTAGGACTCTCATTGTTGTTCCTCCTCTTCCCTTTATAGATAGAGGCTCAGACACTCCATTTACATGAAGCTGCCAATGATTAGTGACAATCTGATGCATGGTCTAGGAGGACTGTACCAAAGACTAAGGTCTTCAACTAACAGAATAACATTTAGACAGTAGAATTTTATGTGTTCATTGATAAAGCTATGAGTGAGGGAAGGAGAAGAAATGCCTGACCCTTCCTGATACCTGAAATTGTGCCATATATTGGTTACCTATTCCACATATTCTGGACAAGGATGGTGTTCCTTAAGCCAAGACCACACATCCAACTCTATTCACTTAATATTCCTTTACTTGATGACCACAGACTTCATCATATGCCTAACCACATGAATCTTGCAAATGCCCATTACATGAAGGAAAATAAAGACCCAGAGGAGAACATATTAGCTCCAAACCTAGAGAGAACCATCTGAGAAGGCATAGTATAGGAGGAATAACCCTGTAACTTGTATATGTTGAAAAACACCACCCTAAAACCAGTGTGTGGAACCAGGAAAGATGTTTCTCTCTTTCATTAGAAAGTGCAGTTGTCACTTTGAAACATTACTATTGCCTTTATTAATCAGTTTAATTAGTGAGTCAGTCAGTCAGTTGAAGGTATAGTGTTTATGATCCCCAAAAGCTTCTGACTTTTTCTGCTTTGCCTTTGTAGCTTCTTTCCATGAACTTTATTCTTCTTGGCATTTGCCTTCTCACTTCTCCAGGTCTTTGCATCATTTCTGACCTCAGCATTAGATCTCTGTAGCCTATGTACATTATCAGCTCACATTCCCACTGTGACTCTAACACAATTACCCTTATTAAAAAGAACATTTCAAGAAAAACACGACTAGGTCGAATTGAACGTTCCATCTTCTTGAAAAGGGAGGAGCAGTGCTACGGTGTGCATGGCACTCTGGTTAGTATGAATCACTTTCACCTTCAGCACTGGTGGATTTTGTGATCGTAGCATCTTAGCACCAGAAGAGACTTTACAGATTGTCAGGCTCTACTGCCATCCAGTTTATATCCTAAATCCTGTTTTATGTCACTAGGATTTAAATTAAGACAGAGTTTCCTTTCTCAGCACAAACAGGAGGTATCCTCCTAGACTGAGCCAAATAGCAGTAGAGATGAGTTGGCCTATGGAGTACTAACCATAGCTCATATGGGAAAAGCAGTACCAACCTGTATGAGATGACCTAGGCTTAGTTCAGTTCTGGACAAATCATGCTGTCTGGGCCAGTTTCTACATCTACAAAATGAAGTTGTATACTATGCATCAGCATTCCAAAGCTATTCCTAATGAGGAACTGTTCATTTTGATTTCCCCCAAAGTTTGAAAAACTGTTCAACTGAACACATAGCTGAGCACCTCTCATTAGTCAGTTCTGCCATTATCTTTCACAATTGAAGACAAGTCACTTCACTTCTTTCAGTTGCAGTATTCCTCTCATCCATCTTTGTATTTTTGTATCTGCTTCAGCGTCTAGTCAAGCATTTCACTTACAGGGGAGTTAGAGATACAAGTTGCTGGCCAGAGTGCAAGGCAGTTATGAGAGTGAAGCACAGATAGGGAATAACAAAGGCAGCTGCCAGCTAGATACTTTTTTCTTGGCAGAGAGCCCCCTTGAGAGAAAGCTGTAATTGCAATAATTCTGGTTTTACAATTGACCAGGTAAGACTTTATAGAACCACTGGTATCTTGAAACTGAATAATTGTGGGTCCTGGTTCTATCCTATTCACTCTAAGCCTTGCAAATCTACCCTCTTCTTTTGAGAAAGGACCTAACAAGGGCTTCAGTTATCCTGCCTAGGTGGTGGTAAAGATAGGGGTGGTGGTAAGATGATACAACTGGAACTCAACACTGACAAAATCTCAAAATGCATCCTTGGTTCATTCGTGGAGACCATAGTTCTCAGGGTTCCAGGTGAGCTTAACTGCTTAATAATTGATGAGCTGGATTGGAATTTGGCAGGGGTATAAAATGTATTGCTTACATGCATAGAGGAAATGACTGAGAGTCAATTTGATTTCTTTAATAGATCTTGGAACTCTGGAGCTAATCATCTATCTCTTCCTTGAAATGTAAGACCTACATAGGGGTCCTGAGAAAGTCATGTACAAGGAGCTGATGCTGTTTTAATTTAATGAAACACATGTTTTAATTCAGCAGAAAATATCCATTACTATATTCCTTCTACAAATTAGTATATTATATCCATCTATGAAGATTTAAACTTTCTTCTCTCCAAATGATGTGAATTTCAGTGAGATGTTTCCTCCCAGGCTCTCATAAAGGCTCACATAAAGTCAGTCATAAAAAGCCTTATTCCGAACACCCATTTGCTTGCCCCTCCCTTCTGTAGTAGTTCAGGTCAAAGTTCCCAAAGTAAGAGTGACACAAATACCCACAAGGAGGGGAAAAATAACACCCAATACTGCTTCTCCAAAGGGCCAGGATTAATCACAGCTGTTAATTGTGTTTGCAAATGATGTTTATATATCATATAATCTCATTAAATTTTGAAATACCACGGCTTTTAGAGAGACAAAACACAGCAAAAATCCACTTTAGTTAAAGATAAAAATCCTTCATGTATCTGAAATCTCAGAATAAATTTCTTTTAATTGATTTGCACCTTATCTATATAAAACATAAGTAATATTCCATACTTATGAGAACCAGAAATCATTCCCTTTGGGGAAATTATCTCCCTACCAAACCTCTGCTCATCATTTAAAGGGAATAATATTGTACTCCATGATTTTTGAGAGAAAGGAAAAGTAACTTTGGTCTAGGAGACATAAGACTGAGCAGGCTGAAAATTATCTCCCCTGTTCATATAATTTCAACAAACCTATTTGAGGAAGCAGAGATGATTAGATGTTACTTTTTATGAAGAGTTCAAAGCATTATAGTGAGGACTAACCCTTAAAAAATTTGGAATTATATGGTGAACTAGAAAGGTAGAATTAGGAGATTTCTAATGTAAGCAGAAGAGGAAGAAAGAGAAAAAATTAGCTGGGGCACACAAGAAGAAATATAAGATAAAGAGAAAGAGAGAGGTGTTCACGGTACGATTAGTCAAGTACAGCCCTGAATGCAATAAAACAATGCTTCAAGATATTAATGTGCATACGAATCACATGAAGATCTTTTTCCAATGCACACTGCAATTGAGTAAGACTGAGGTGGGGCCTGAGAGTCTGCATTACTTATGAGCTCGCAGGTAATGCTCTTGTTGTTGGGCCATGTACAATAGACATGAACATAGATATAGAAAGGTTCATAGACAACAAAGTTGTTGAGTAGTCTGGGGTGTTACTCGTCACACGCACTGGCTATTTCAGATCAACATCCTTAAACCTTTATTAAGCACCTCTCATATGTGAGGCACTGTAGGAGGCCACGTGAAAGTAAATCGCTGTCCTTGTTCTTATTTATCTTACACTCTAGTTCAAGAGGAAATATTCAAAAGTAGTTTTCCCCAAAGTCACAGAAATGATACTTCATGTTTACATCTCTTGATTTATCCTCTGGGCAACATGGTATTGAAATATTTTCTTGGGGGAATCCAAAGAGATCACAGATTGGGTTAGAGGGAGGAAGGCTGAGGGAGTGAACATAGAACATAGATAGGGGATTTAATTTCACAGTCTAAAGCTATTTCACAGGTGAAATTTTTTCCATTAACATTGAACAAACCATTTTTCCTCCCCACCCTCATTGAGGGAGGTGGGACAGTTTAAACTTGAACCAAAGGTGTGAATTGAATTTAAATAATATCATCTCACATTCTGCAGAGGAAACTTCACAATATATAAAGGAGGGATATGGTGAACCACATTTTAAGACAATTTGTAGTAAGACCCTGGCTCTTGAGGTACCACAAGATCCTTATTAAAAATGAGAGGGGGGGATTCAGCAGAAGATGGTGGAACAGTAGGACACGGAGACCACCTTCCTCCCCACAGATACATCAGAAATACATCTACACATGGAACTGCTCCTATAGAACACCCACTGAACGCTGGCAGAAGACCTCAGACCTCCCAAAAAGCAAGAAACTCCCCACGTACCTGGGTAGGGCCAAAGAAAAAAGAAAAAACAGAGACAAAAAAATAGGGACGGGACTTGCACCAGTGGGAGGGAGCTGTGAAGGAGGAAAGGTTTCCACACACTAGAAGCCCCTTCACAGGCAGAGACTGCAGGTGGCGGAGGGAGGAAACTTCAGAGCCACGGAGGAGAGCACAGCAACAGGGGTGAGGAGGGCAAAGCGGAGAGATTCCCACACAGAGGATTGGTGCCAACCAGCACTCACCAACCCGAGAGGCTTGTCTGCTCACCCGCTGGGACGGGCCGGGGTTGGGAGCTGAGTCCCTGGCTCCGGAGCCTAGATCACAGGGAGAGGACTGGGGTTGGCTGCGTGAACACAGCCTGAAGGGGTTAGTGTGCCATGGCTAGCCCGGAGGGAGTCCAGGAAAAGTCTGGAGCTGCCGAAGAGACAAGAGACTTTTTCTTGCCTCTTTGTTTCCTGGTGCGTGAGGAGAGGGGATTAAGAACGCTGCTTACAGGAGCTCCAGAGATGGGTGCGAGCCGCGGCTATCAGCACGGACCCCAGAGACGGGAATGAGACGCTAAGGCTGCTGCTGCGGCCACCAAGAAGCCTGTGTGCGAGCACAGGTCACTATCCACACCTCACCTCCTGGGAGCCTGTGCAGCCTGCCAATGCCAGGGTGCTGTGATCCAGGGACAACTTCCCTGGGAGAATGCATGGCATGCATCAGGCTGGTGCAATGTCATGCTGGCCTCTGCCGCTGTAGGCCCACCCTGCATCCATACAACTCCCTCCCTCCATCCTAAATGACCAACAGCCCCCAAATAAGCGGCTCCTTTAACCCAGTCCTCTCTGAGCGAAGAAGAGACGCCCTCAGGCGACCTACACACAGAGGCGGGGCCAAATCTAAAGCTGAACCCTGGGACCTGTGTGAACAAAGAAGAGAAAGGGAAATTTCTCCCAGCAGCCTCAGGAGCAGCGGATTAAATCTCCACAATCAACTTCATGTACCCTGCATCTGTGGAGTATCTAAATAGACAACGAATCATCCCAAATTGAGGAGGTGGACTTTGGGAGCAAGACAGATTATTTTTTCCCCTTTTCTTCTTTTTGTGACTGTGTATGTGTATGCTTCTGTGTGAGATTTTGTCTGTATAGCTTTGCTTTCACCATTTGGCCTAGGGTTCTGTCCATTTGATTTTTTTTGTTTGTTTTGTTTTGTTTTTTTGTTTGCTTTTTAAACCTTTTTCTTAATAATTATTTTATATTTTAATAACTATTTTATTTTATCTTACTTTATTTTATCCCCTTTCTTTCCTTCTTTCTTTCCTTCTTTCTTTCTTTCTTTCTTTCTTTCTTTCTTTCTTTCTTTCTTTCTTTCTTTCATTTTTCTACCTTTTATTCTGAGCCATGTGGAAGACATGCTCTTGGTGATCCAGACAGGTGTCAGGGCTGTGCCACTGAGGTGGGAGAGCCAACTTCAGGACACTGGTTCACAAGAGACCTCCCAGCTCCATGTAATATCAAACGGCAAAAATCTCCCAGAGATCTCCATCTCAACACCAACACCCAGCTTCACTCAATGACAAGGAATCTACAGTGCTGCACACCCTATGGCAAACAACTGCAAGATAGGAACACATCCCCATCCATTAGCAGAGAGGCTGCCTAAAATCATAATAAGGCCACAGACACCCCAAAACACACCACCAGACGTGGACTTGCCCACCAGAAAGACAAGATCCAGCCTCATCCACCAGAACACAGGCACTAGCCCCTCCACCAGGAAACCTACACAACGCACTGAACCAACCTTAGCCACCAGGGACAGACACCAAAATGAACGGGAATTACGAACTGGCAGCCTGTGAAAAGGAGACCCCATACACAGTAAGATAAGCAAAATGAAAAGACAGAAAAACAAACAGCAGATGAAGTAGTAAGGTAAAATCCCACCAGACCTAACAAATGAAGAGAAACTAGGCAGTCTACCTGAAAAATAATTCAGAATAATGATACTAAAGATGATCGAAAATCTTGGAAATAGAATAGGGAAAATGCAAGAAACAGTTAACAAAGACCTAGAAGAACTAAAGAGGAAACAAGCAATGATGAACAACACAATAAATGAAATGAAAAATACTCTAGAAGGGATCAATAGCAGAAAAACTGAAGCAGAAGAATGGATAAGTGACCTGGAAGATAAAATAGTGGAAATAACTACTGCAGAGCAGAATAAAGAAAAAAGAATGAAAAGAATTGAGGACAGTCTCAGAGACTTCCGGGACAATATTACATGCACCAACATTCGAATTGCAGGGGTCCCAGAAGAAGAAGAGAAAAAAAAAAGCTCTGGAAAAATATTTGAAGATATTACAGATGAAAACGTCCCTAATATGGGAAAGGAAATAGTAAGTCAAGTCCAGAAAGCACAGAGAGTCCCATACAGGATAAATCCCCACGGAGAAACACACCAAGACACATATTAATCAAACTATCAAAAATTAAATACAAAGAAAAGAATTTAAAGGCAGCAAGGGAAAAACAACACATAACACACAGGGAATCCCCATAAGGTTAACAGCTGATTTTTCAGCAGAAACTCTGCAAGCCAGAAGGGAGTGGCAGGACATATTTAAAGTGCTGAAGGAGGAAAACCTACAACCAAGATTACTCTACCCAGCAAGGATCTCATTCAGATTTGATGGAGAAATTAAAACGTTACAGACAAGCAGAAGCTGAGAGAGTTCAGCACCACCAAACCAGCTTTACAACAAATGCTAAAGGAACTTCTCTAGGCAAGAAACACAAGAGGAGGAAAAAAAACCTACAGTAACAAAAAGAAAACAATTAAGAAAATGGGAATAGGAACATACATATTGATAATTACCTTAAATGTAAAAGGATTAAGTGCTCCCACCAAAAGACACAGACTGCTGAATGAATACAAAAACAAGACCCATATATATGGTGTCTACAAGAGACCCACTTCAGACCTAGGGACACATGCAGACTAAAAGTGAGGGGATGGAAAAAGATATTCCATGCAAATGGAAATCAAAAGAAAGCTGGAGTAGCATTTCTCATATCAGACAAAATAGACTTTAAAATAAAGACTATTAAAAGAGACAAAGAAGCACACTACATAATGATCAAGTGTTGATCCAAGAAGAAGATATAACAATTGTAAATATGTATGCACCCAACATAGGAGCACCTCAATACAGAAAGCAAATACTAACAGCCATAAAAGGGGAAACTGACAGTAACACAATCATAGTAGGGGACTTTAACACCCCACTTTCACCAATGGACAGATCATCCAAAATGAAAAAAATAAGGAAACACAAGCTTTAAATGATACATTAAACATGATGGATTTAATTGATATTTATAGAACATTCTAACCCAAAACAACAGAATACATATTTTTCTCAGGTACTCATGGAACATTCTCCTGAATAGATCATACCTTGGGTCACAAATCTAGCTTTGGTAAATTTAAGAAAATTGAAATCGCATCAAGTACATTCTCCGACCACAACGCTATGCGACTAGATACCAATAACAGGAAAAGATCTGTACAAAATACAAACACATGAAGGTTAAACAATACACTACTTAATAAATAAGTGATCACTGAAGAAATCAAAGAGGAAATCAAGAAATACTTAAAAACAAATGACAGTGGAGACACTGTCCCAAAATCTACAGGATGCAGCAAAAGCAGTTATAAGACGGAAGTTTATATCAATACAATCCTGCCTTAAGAAACAGGAAACATCTCAAATAAACAACCTAACATTGCACCTAAAGCAATTAGAGAAAGAAGAACAAAAAAACCCCAAAGTTATCAGAAGGAAAGAAATCATAAAGATCAGATCAGAAATAAATAAAATAGAAATGAAGGAAATGATAGCAAAGATCAATAAAACTAAAAGCTGTTTCTTTGAGAAGATAAACAAAACTGATAAATCATTAGACGGACTCATCAAGAAAAGAAGGGAGAAGACTCAAATCAACAGAATTAGAAATGAAAAAGGAGAAGTAACAACTGACACTGCAGAAATACAAAGGATCATGTGAGATTAGTACAAGCAACAATATGCCAATAAAATGGACAACCTGGAAGAAATGGACAAATGCTTAGAAATGCACAACCTGCCGAGACTGAACCAGGAAGAGATAGAAAATATGAGCAGACCAATCACAAGCACAGAAATTGAAACTGTGATTAAAAATCTTCAAACAAACAAAAGCCCAAGGCCAGATGGTTTCACAGGCGAATTCTATCAAACATTTAGAGAACAAGTAACACCTACCCTTCTCAAACTCTTCCAAAATATAGCAGAGGGAGCAACACTCCCAAAATCATTCTACGAGGCCAACATCACGCTGATACCAAAACCAGAAAAAGATGTCACAAAGAAAGGAAATTACAGGCCAGTATCAATGATGGACATAGATGCAAAAATCCTCAACAAAATACTAGCAAACAGAATCCAACAGCACATTAAAATGATCAAACACCATGATCAAGTGGGGTTTATTCCAGGAATGCAAGGATTCTTCAGTATATGCAAATCAATCAACGTGATACACCATATTAACAAATTGAAGGAGAAAAAACATATGATCATCTCAACAGATGCAGAGAAAGCTTCCAAAAAAATTCAACGCCCATTTATGATAAAAAACCCTCCAGAAAGTAGGCATAGAGGGAACTTTCCTCAACATAATAAAGGCCATATGTGACAAACCCACAGCCAATGTCATCCCCAATGGTGAAAAACTGAAACCATTTCCACTAAGATCAGGAACAAGACAAGGTTGCCTATTCTCACCACTCTTATTCAACACAGTTTTGGAAGTTTTAGACACAGCAATCAGAGAAGAAGAAGAAATAAAAGGAATCCAAATCACAAAAGAAGAAGTAAAGCTGTTACTCTTTGCAGATGACATGATACCATACATAGAGAATCCTAAAGATGTTACCAGAAAACAACTAGAGCTAATCAATGAAATTGGTAAAGTAGCAGGATACAAAATTAATGCACAGAAGTCTCTGGCATTCCTATACACTAATGATGAAAAATATGAAAGTGAAATTAAGAAAACCCTCCCATTTACCACTGCAATAAAAGGAATAAACTATATAGGAATAAACCTACCTAAGGGGACAAAAGACCTGTATGCAGAAAATTATAAGACACTGATGAAAGAAATTAAAGATGATACAAATAGATGGAGAGATATACCATGATCTTGGATTGGAAGAATCAACACTGTGAAAATGACTCTACTACCCAAAGCAATCTACGGCTTCAATGCAATCCCAATCAAACTACCACTGGCATTTTTCACAGAACTAGAACAAAAAATTTCACAATTTGTATGAAAACACAAAAGACCCCGAATAGAAAAAGCAATATGGAGAACGAAAAATGAAGCTGGAGAAATCAGGCTCCCTGACTTCAGACTATACTACAAAGCTACAGTAATCAAGAGAGTATGGTAGTGGAACAAAAACAGAAATATAGATCAATGGAACAAGATAGAAAGCCCAGAGATAAACCCACATACATATGGTCATCTTATCTTTAATAAAGGAGGCAAGAGTATACAGTGGAGAAAAGACAGCCTCTTCAATAAGTGGTGCTGGGAAACATGGACAGCTACATGTAAAAGTAGGAAACTAGAACACTCCCTAACACCATACACAAAAATAAACTCAAAATGGATTAAAGATCTAAATGTAAGGCCAGACACTATCAAACTCTTAGAGGAAAACATAGGCAGAACACTCTATGACATAAATCACAGCAAGATCCTTTTTGCCCCACCTCCTAGAGAAATGGAAATAAAACCAAAAATAAACAAATGGGACCTAATGTAACTTCAAAGCTTTTGCACAGGAAAGGAAACCATAAAAAACACCAAAAGACAACCCTCAGAATGGGAGAAAATATTGGAAATGAAGCAACCGACAAAGGATTAATGTCCAAAATTTACAAGCAGCTCATGCAGCTGAATAAGAAAAAAAACAAACAACCTAATCCAAAAATGGGCAGAAGACCTAAACAGACATTTCTCCAAAGAAGATATACAGATTGCCAACACACACATGAAAGAATGCTCAACATCATTAATCATTAGAGAAATGCAAATCAAAACTACAATGAGATATCATCTCACACCAGTCAGAATGGCCATCATCAAAAAATCTAGAAACAATAAATGCTGGAGAGGGTGTCAAGAAAAGGGAACACTCTTGCACTGCTGGTGGGAATGTAAACTGATAAAGCCACTTTGGAGAACAGTATGGAGGTTCGTTAAAAAACTACAAATAGAACTAGCTTACGACCCAGCAATCCCACTACTGGGCATATACCCTGAGAAAACCATAATTCAAAAAGAGTCATGTACCAAAATGTTCATTGCAGCTCTATTTACAATAGCCAGGAAATGGATGCAACCTAAGTGTCCATCAACAGATGAATGGATAAAGAAGATGTGGAACATATATACTATGGAATATTATTACTCAGCCATAAAGAGAAACGAAATTTAGTTATTTGTAATGAGGTGGACGGACCTAGAGTCTGTCATACAGAGTGAAGTAAGTCAGAAAGAGAAAGACAAATACCGTATGCTAACACATATATATGGAATCTAAGGGAAAAAAAGGTCATGAAGAACCTAGGGGTAAGACAGGAATAAAGACACAGACCTACTAGAGCATGGACTTGAGGATATGGGGAGGGGAAAGGGTAAGCTGTGACAAAGTGAGAGAATGGCATGGACATATATACACTACCACATGTAAAATAGATAGCTAGTGGGAAGTAGCCGCATAGCACAGGGAGATCAGCTTGGTGGTTTGTGACCACCTAGAGGAGTGGGATAGGGAGGGTGAGAGGGAGGGAGACGCAAGAGGGAAGAGATATGGGAACAGATGTATATGTATAACTGATTCACTTTGTTATGAAGCAGAAACTAACACGCCATTGTAAAGCAATTATACTCCAATAAAGATGAAAAAGAAAATGAGTGGGAAGAGGGAACAGTGTTTTCTCAATATTTTCATCCTCCAATAAATATTTTAACATTACATGTAAGCATAACTTGATGAAAATTAAATTATATTCTTGAACCTCAAAAGTACATACTCCTCAATATTTTCATGCATAGTATAATTTCAATGCTAAAAATAGGTAGGATTCTTATAAAATGAATTTATATTGCTGAAATCTAAGAGCAAGACACCAATTCTTATCACAGATTCGACCTGTTCTCATTTCACTAACTGCATGTTTCCCATACCTTGTAAGAACTCAATATTGAAAAATTTTTAAAAGTCTAGATCCAGGACTGTAAAAATCTTAAGAAATAAGAAAGAAGTTTCTTCCATGTTTGTGGTATCAGCATCTTTTACTATGACTTCAAGATGCATCTGGTAGCTTCAACCTCTCCCTGCCCATTTTATTTTCACTTACTCTTCGTAATGTTTAACCTGGTCATTCATCAGTTGAAACCCAAGTCGCTTTCCTTTTCTGATGACTTGGAACATTAAAACCACCTCACCAGGAGAGATATGTATGTTGAAAACAGATATCAGGACATCCAGCTGGAATAGTAAATGGACAACCCTTTCAGGTGGTAGACAGATGATCTGGAACTCTAAAAGTCTCTCCTGTCTAAAGATTCTTCAAGCCCTGAAGAAGAAAATCTCAGGAGTGAGAAGTCTCATTTTTTCCCATTTTGTAATGTTTCTGAAACACTCTTGAAATTTGGAATAAATTTGGATAAAGCCTAGTGTTTCATTTTGGGAATCTGTGCGATAGCTCAACATATTAGGTTTCTTAGGTTTCTTCACTTAAACACAATATATTGATAAAAAGTGTGCCTTCTGGAGCCAGACTATTTGTAATTTGATTTCTGTCTTTGCCACTGTGCAAATTTAAGAAATTTATATAGTCTACCTCAAACTTAAGAAATTTATAGTCACTTTCCTCATCTGTTGAGTATGAAAATGATAATAAAATAATAATTGTACCTATCCCATGGGGTTAAAATGAGGATTAGATGAATTAATATCTATAAAGCTCTTAGAATAGTACCTGGGACATAGTAAGCACTCAATAAACACTAGCTACTTTAATGTCAATTATTATTTTTTGTCTTGGAAGTGAGGAGGAATGACTTCTGTAAGTATGGATGTGAGTGCATAGGGATGGAGGGAGGAGAGTAGGGGAGCCAGATATACAGAGGAAGGTAATATTAGTAATGTGTGAATGGAGAGATGAATAGATCAGAGAGCTACAGAATCAGGTACGGAAATGTGAAGAAGAATGGTTCCTTCTCTCACCCTTACCAAGTGACCCAGCGTCAGAATGACAGCAGTAATAAAAACCTCCTCCAGAGAAGGAGTTGAAATGTGGGGAAGAAAATTATGGAAAGATACACAGAGGATAAAAAAGTAATTATCTTTCTTTAAATCTGTGTGAGAATGAGAATGAGAGAGAGAGAATGAATATGACCTAAATAGGATATGAAAAATTGCTAAGCACTAAAAGTTAGGGCTTTGTTATGTTCACCTGTAATACCAAATCTATAAGTGGAGGATCCCAAACATTTGCTATTTTAAGAAGTATCTATATTTTGGGTGATAATTAAGTACTCTAAACTTCCATCAAATTTATTATCAACTCTTTGATGGCTCATTGATTTTTAGAGGCCATATCAGTTTTCACTCTCTCCCTGGATGCTTACAGTAATGTAGAGTAATAAAAATTAAACAACATGCCGAATGGTGATTTAAAAACAGCTGTGCATTTTATATTTGGGAGAGACAGAAGGGGCAGGAATATAATTTAAGCATATCCTGGGTGATTTTCCTACCAAACACTGATATAAAAATAAATCTATCATATATAAATACCAGCACAATGGTGGGAAGAAAAAGAACATTTAGAAACTCCACTGATTACATCTTCTCATCCAGAAAAATACCATTGTCTTAAACAATCAACCCATTTCTTTACCTATCTCAGCAACTCTCAGGGATATGAAAGACCTTAGAACTCTAACATACCGTCTCAATAAAACATTATGAATGGAATACATTTTGATGGTGTTTATAGAACTAGATCATCTGAAATTGTGAGTCTTAATATCATAGACCAAAGTTTTCTTTACCCCATTCTCCCTCCTTAAAAATACTCAATTTTAAAAGGACTTAATTCATAGACTCTCTTTAAAAAAAAAAGTATTCTTCTATAGTATTGATACATAATGACGTTGGTGTGTGTGTGTGTGTGTGTGTGCATGCATGCACGTGCGTGCTACAGGGGTTGTGGTAATGGCTACTGACATTCTTCACTCTAGGAAGGAAGGTTTTATATGTAAACAACTCAAATTCCCCCATTATGAAAATAAAGTTTAAGATTTTATTTCCCAGGGAGTTAATGGACCACCATCTACAAGATTTAAAACATTCAGTTCCTATGACTTCAAAAAAGATTCCAAGACCTCATTCCTCAAATCAAGGAGAAATTTCAAAATATGTAAAACACGACTTCCAGATCACAAAAGGTGCTATTTAGGTGCAGGTCATTTCTGCCTATGATTCAGAAAACCAAAACTGTGAAATGGATGGACTTTCAAGGCATCTTATGTACGTTAGCTCTTCTTTTCATTCTCTTCCTTTGATAGGCTTATCTTTATTTTACACTCAAACTCGTTCTGTGGTATTTTCCTCTCTCTCTGTAAACCTGATGTTTTATTCCTTGAATAGACCTCCCTTTGTCCTGCCATGCTTTTTGCATATAGCAGTTCAGACACAGAAGGCCTCTTCAGCTCGTATTATTGTTATTGGTGGATGACAGGCGGAACCCTTAGGACCCTATTGAAGGATCTTTAATGCTTTGCATTTCTATTCTGTGCCGTTTCCTGCTTGCACTCATTCAATTTCACACAGCTCTTGCTGCAGTCTTCCCAAATTCGTTCTGCAGAAACTCATCACTTTTAGTTTTACCCCCTTTGCTTTCACTTTGGTCCCAATTACCAACCTAACTAGATTCTGATTTCTGTTCACTTCAGGAGTACCCCCACTTTTCACATAATCTTTTTTAACATCGTCTTTCACTCTTTTGATATGCAAACCCGAGCCTATGAATTGCTTCTGCTTTTTCTCTCCTGAGTTTACCTACTGTGTAATAAGAAAGCCCTTTACCATGTCACATCGCTTCGTGTATCCATTTATTAAGATCCCATGCTTAGAACTATCGTCTTCAAACTTCACTTTGAAAGATGCCCAATTTTCCCATGAAGTTCACTCTACTAAGAATCGACACTCTCCATATGCCTTTCTTTTGGTTTTCCCTCTTCAGAAGCAAGTATTTAAATGTTCTTTTTTTTTTAATTGTTAGGGTTTTTTATATTTATTTATTTATTTTGTCAGCACCGAGTCTTAGTTGCGGCATGCATGTGGGATCTAGTTCTCTGACCGCGGATTGAACCCCGGCACCCTGCAGTAGGAGTGGAGAGTCTTACCCACTAGACCACCAGGGAAGTCCCAGTATTTAAATGTTCTTTAGTCTGTTTGATTTTGGCCGAACCAAGTTTCATCCTCACAGTTTTTTCATCCTCACAGTTAGAAAGGTATGTCTAGAAAGCCTCAAATAGAAACAAGATAATCATACCTTAATGATGAAACAGGTTGAGCCTCCTGATGGCCAGCTTTCTTATCTTGATCTATTTATTGTTTAGTGAACAAAGTGAAAGAACTAAGTTCTGTTGCAAATGATTACACTGAGTAACTATTGCCAAGGGCCCAAAGAGAATGACTTTCTATAGAAGAGACTAGAGAAGAGATGTCCTGTATCCTGGAGACTAGATGTACTCGCCCGAGTAGTATAGGTATTCTGTGCAGATCACAGTAGAAGTCAATGTTAGGATGTCTAACCAGATAGTCAGTTGGCATTATGAAGACCCAATGTTAGATAACGTAGGACATCTCAACCAGTGGCTAGGGACAATTTTTAGGATAATTTAGGAGTAACAATTTACTTGGTAGTGCCAGAAAGGATCAGGTACAGGGTCAGGAGAGCAAGTGGTGGGAACCCAGTTACTTAAACTGAGGTACCAGCAAGGATTTAGTCAAAAGGAACAAGCAAGAGTAGATGAAGGCTGAATTGCTGCTGGGTTAAGGGCTCCAATGGGTTTTTATATTTCCTTATTAGGGGCCAGATTGATCTTCAGGTGCTGGAGCAAGCTGGGGGTTAAAATATCCCAGCCATGGAGGCTGAAGGCAGAGAGGCAGCAAACCAGGCTTGTCATTATAGCTGGAGTTCAACACTGACAGATTCTTATGGTTAATAACTATAATTTAATTATAATCAACCTGTAGTTCTTTGGACTTCATATAGTACATTGGAACTAGTGTAATTGTTGTTCAGCAACAGGTGCCATTTTAATATAACATTTAATATTTGGAGTATTTAAAAGTACCAGCGATTAGACTTTCTTGAAAGCATAATAAAATTTTTCTTAATTTAAAGTTAATTTGATTTTTGTACTTCAGTAGATGTAGTTATTGATTAGTGAGAGTGTTTCTTTAATAAAGAGCCAGGGTTAAAGAAGGAATCATCATACCACTTTTGAACATTAAAAAAAGAACATTTATACCAACAATGAGACTAGAGACTGATGATGTTATGATCAGTATTTTTAGATTACCAGAACCATCTCAGGTAAGAACACTGACATCTGTCATTTTAGCAGAGAGCAAACAGACCCCGGTCTCCCAGTGCCATCCATGAAAGATCTCTAGCTTGCACCTATTTTTATGCTGTCCCAAGTCTTCAACAAGAATTCTCTAATTTCAGTTGAATTACTAACATCAAGTGATCCAAAAAATCTATAGCTATACCTGGAAAGTAGATTTCTAATTGTAATTCCATAGTAATAAAAGGTGCTCTTTTTCTGGAGTTTAGGCTAGGTCAGGAAAATAATCTTCACAGAGGAACTTTTAAGAAATAGTAATAAGAACCTTGCTGAGAGAATGTATTCCACACGAAAGGAATAGCACAATAAAATTTACCAGTGCCTGATGTGGTAGGGAGTGAATCTACAACTAAGAGGTTTTGAGAAGGAAACGAAAGAGGAAGAAGGAGCTGAGGAAGGATGGAGGAACAACAGAAGAACATAAATACTTAAAGGAATGAGAGACAGCAGAGAAATGTGACCAAAGTAGTGTGTGGAAAGGAAAAAGAAATGGTATGAGTGTGAGGGGTAACAATTTTGAAGTATAAGATTAACTGGTAGAAGACTTAGTAGGAAATTGGAAATACCAGACATAAAATTAAATGTTTGCCTTATACATAGGGAAAAGTGTCATTTGGCATTATGACCATCATAGGACAGGATGTACACTAGCACTAAGGCAAGCTTAGGGACATTTTGTTAAGCTAGCCTAAGTGAATACCAAGCAACATTAAAAAAAAAATTAAGTAAGCAACAAGTAAGTTCCTATGACCTTAGCTATAGAACATCTTATTAAGAATATCTTCTTTTAGTTTCTTCTTTCAGTTCCAAAATATTGTTGCAGAAAACTCTATAACTGTGCAGATTAGTCTCACTTTAAATGCATGGCCACAAATCTCAAATGTCACAAACACTGCCACCCAGAAATGTTCCTACACTTCCCTAGTATATTTACTTTTGCACTTTGAAAAAAAAAAGTTTCACACGTTGTCCACTCTACTCAAACTGCCTGTAATAGCTCATTTCACTGCTCTTCTCCCCTCCATACTCTCCCACCTCATGTATACATAATCTCAGCTGGTGGTCTTACCACACTCTTAGCCTGCAGCCTGCTACTGCTACAGTGGATGATGCATCCCTGTTCCCATTAAAGTTTCTAGATTGCTCAAGACTTCACTCCTGCAATTGTCCCTTTTTTCTCTTGTGTTATCAATACTGCCCTCTATGTTATCATTCCCCTCTGCATTTAAAATACTCTAGTATCTCTTGTTTTAATAAAACACAAAGAAATTTCTCCTTATTAACATTCTTTCTCCAGCTACTATCCCATTTCTCTGCTCCCCCTCAGGGCAAATCTTGAAAGAGTTGTCATATTCACTGTCTCCACTTCCTCACCCACATTCTCCCCTCAACCCACTCCAATGGGACTTCTGCCACTGTCACTTCACCATCAAGGTCACCAATGACTTCTATCTTACCAAATAGAATCATTTCTCTCTTTACGTGAATTGATTTCTCAACAGCATGTAACACTTTTGACAACTCCCTCCTAATATACAACACTTTCTATAGTTCTTTCTTCTGCATTACTACATTTTTTCTTCTAACTCACCAGATGTTCCTTATCTTTTTTGCTGGATTCTCCTTCTTTTACCCTTGATATTACTGCAACTTTTTGGGATGTTCCTCCCCCAATTCTCACTTGACTGGTTCCCTCTTATAATTCATGTCTCAGCTTAAATTCACCTCCTATCTAATCAAAAAGAAACCTCCTAGTCTTTTTAAGTTTTAATATTTATCAGTGTCTGGTATCTCCTCGCTTATTGTCTTGTTGTTTTTCTCCTCCCACTAGATATAAGCACCCTGATAATGAAGACATTGTCTGCCTTATTAGCTATTATATTCCTAGGGCCTAGAGCAGTGTCTGGTATATAGTAGGCACTCAATAAATGTTTACTGAATTACTGAATAAATTCATTCAAGGTATGGCATTCTCTCCATATCCAACTCTTTGTTATCTACTTAAGAAACAATCCAATGGACTTTGGCATGATTGCTTGTTAGCATGTATGCTAGAATCAAAGATGTGGTCACTTAATGTGAAATATAATAACCATTTTCAGTCTGTCCATGGCTAATTTCCACTTATCTTACAAGTTTCAGCCTAAACATTGCCCCCTTAGGGAAGCATTTTTGATACTATAGACTATTTTTTCCATGCTGTTTTTACCCAGCATATCCTCCTTTATATTACTCATCATACCTGTAATTACTTGTTACATACTTATGGGCTATATTCTCCATGAGGGCATAGGTTATGTTTTTTTAATCTCTTTATCTAGTACAGTGTCTAGCATGGAGCAAGAGTTCATTAAATGTTTTCTGGATTGAATTAAACAGACCTGGCTCCCACTGGCATTGAAGCTAGTAAGTCTGAACCTCAATATATACTTTCTTATTGAGTGAATCTAAGTTCCAATTATGAAAGAAAATTGAACTGTCATGTTTGTGGGATGACTCTATGATAGGAGAAAAATCTTAAAGCATAAAATCATGTATTGCTCTGGTAGCATAACTTTCCTTCTTTTATTAACCTAAATTAAGAATCTGATATTCAGACATTTCAGAAAATCTGAGAAGGTTCAAACCACTAAAATAGCCATATATGTGAGTGGTTGGGTAGATATGTCTCTACTTAAATTAAAATAGTGCCTTGTTTGGAACTCTGCAGGTTGCTAGAGAAATGGTAAAATGGTGACACCCTTTCAGGAAGAGAGATAAGAGGGATCAAAGCCAGCTTATGGGTGGAAAAGAAGATAATCCTCTATCGCATGAAGGATTGATCTCTTTCAGTATGAAAGGAAACTGGTTCTGACAGATGTCAATACATAGAAAAGCAGCACTTCCTGCTTCTATCATAAAGATAAATTGGAGCAAATGCCTTAGCTCTTGAGACTATTTGAACTCCACAGCCCAGGTGGCAGAAACTACAATGAGAAGACTGCTCAATTCAGCCCAATGGTCCACCTGTTACTTACCTCTTCTTGATAATTGGCTGATTAATTAGTTACAGTAAGCACCTGTTATGAAACTAACCAATGTTTTTGAGTATGATACACTAACTCTAGGCATAAGTAGTCATACTCTTATGCCACATAAGAGGCAGGCCTTTCTCTCACTGGGATAAACCTGCACTGTTTTCTTTTGATCAGCAGGTTTTATAATTAATGTCTTACTTTTAACAAATACTTAATGACCACGTGCTTTGTGCCAGACACTTTTCCAGACACTGAGGATATAGTAGTGAGCAAGACATAAAGTCCAAGTCCTCAGGGGGCTTATAGTCTAGTGAAAAGAGACAGAGTAATTAGATAAAGCAATAATTTTGTAGCATAATATAAGGGCTATGAAGAAGAGTAAAGCAAGGTAAGAGGACAGAGTGATGGTGAGGGTAGGGTGTAATTATTGTAGATAATATGGTCAAGAAAGGTCTCCCCAAGGAGGTGTCTTTTGAACAGAGACCTGAATACACTGAAGAAGAAAGCCAAGGGAATGGCTGGGGCAGTGAGTTTCAGAGGAAACAGAAGTTTATCTGCTGACATTTTGCTCAAGGCTAAAGCCTTGAATGCTCTAGGACAATTTTCAGAAGCATTTGGGGGCCTTCCAGCCTGCCTCTGTACCTCTTCTGCTTGGAAAGTCTGAGATGCCCAGAACTATTTTTGTCCCACTCTAGGCCAGGTACCCAGAAGAAAGTCATCTGGCATCCCAGCTACATGATTGGGTCCTACTTATTTTTGCTCTAGTGTATTAAGCACTGGTATCAATATTACAGAGATGGCAATCCATGGATCTTCCCTCAAGAAGACCACAGTCATTTCCTTGGGGACAGGCTTGGGCTATAATTTCATTTTCTTAAGACCTTTTGGCCAAAACTCTTAGAATCACCTGGCTAGGAACATTTCATCATTCCACTGTGGATCTTCAAAGCTTCATCCCAGTCTCCTCAGAGTAGATGGCCTTGATTCTGGATTCTTGGCCTGATAATGGATTTGGATATGATCTACACATTTGAACTATGTAAAAGTTTTTTTGAGGGTTAAATTTTGCTCTCTTTTTTGCTTATTTTACATTTTTATGGGGTATAATTTCTAAGGAGTGAAATGCACAGATCTTACATATACAGTTCAATGAGTTTTTCCAAATTTATAAACCTGTGTGTCCCACATCCCAATCAAGTTAAATGGTATTTTTAACATCCCAGAAATTTCCTTTCTACTCTTTCTAGTCAATCCCTCTCCAGAGGTAACCACTATTCTGATTTTTTTCACCACAGTGTAGTTTTGCCTTTTTTTTTTTTTTTTCTCGGTACACGGGCCTCTCACTGTTGTGGCCTCTCCCGTTGCGGAGCACAGGCTCCGGACGCTCAGGCTCAGCGGCCATGGCTCACGGGCCCAGCTGCTCCGCAGCATGTGGGATCTTCCCGGACCGGGGCACGAACCCGTGTCCCCTGCATCGGCAGGCGGACTCTCAACCACTGCGCCACCAGGGAAGCCCTTGCCTATTTTTGAACTTTATATAAATGGAATCATACAGTATGTACTCGCCCCTGTGCCTGGATTCTTTCAGTCATCCTTATGTCTGTGAAATTCATCCATGCTGCATGTATTAGCAATTCATCTTCTTTAACTGTTGAGTGGTATTCTATTTTATGAATATACCGCAATTCATTTACCTATTGATAGAAGTTTGGATTGTTTCCAATTTGGGGCTATTATGAATAAAGCAGATATAAACATTTGTGAAAAAGTCTTTCTATGGACATATGTTTTCATTCTTCTGGGGTAAGTATCTCGGAGTGGAAGTTGGATCATAGGGTATGATGGTGTTAAGAATTTTAATATATACAAAATTTTGGCTCTGAAGCCAGACTACCTGTTGGTAATGGTATGAACCCTCTTCTGAGCCTTGACAATTTTGATTCTGGCTGAAAAATCACTGTATTAAGATAGTATAACAGTGGTTATGAGCAAGGTTTGTGGACTTGGACTGCCAAAGTTCACATCTTGGCCCCATTACTTAAAAGTTGTGAGGGCCTTGGGCATATTATTTAATGACCATGGACCTTGGATTCCTTATATGTAAAATACACTTGTTTCATAGGGTTGTGTAGTGAGAATTCAGTGAGATATTCTCTACAAAAGTAGTTAGTACAGTGCCTGGGCACTTCATAAAGTTTCAGTAAATATTGACTTGGGAGATGGGGGAAATTAAGTCCTACCTGCACTTGCCTGAATGCTTCACTGAATATAACAACAAAATGAAAGACAACCATACACCAAGAGGTACGTAATTATATCACAAGGAAAGACCAAACTTGGAGCTTAATAAGAAACCAAATTTAAGTTAAATGATTGGCCTTAAATAACAGTGCACAAGCAAATATTGATTAATTGTTCACCTTTACCCTTCAGACAAACTTCATCTTCAGCAACACCGTATTTTCTTGTTAAATGATATTAGGCATATATATGTATACCTAATACATACTCACTTCCTTGTAACTTGTTAACATTCACAGGGGTGCCAATAATAACAGCTGAACTTGCAAAATATTAATATAAGGATCAATTCAGCAACATCATTAGGGACAATCAATGTCAGACAAGCATACAGATGCATAAACTATAAGAAACATTTTATGACTTGGCAATTACTAATTTATATATGTTTTACTTATCAATTTCTATAAAATCAATATCCTGACTCTCTCTCTGATGAATATAGTTTTGGTCAGCTAGCATTAGATGATGAAAAACACAAATGTATGAAAATTGGAGGAACTTTTCTTCCAAGTGATTCTACTAGGTTTGCAATGTCAAGGTACCCAGCTGTTTGATTTCCTAACTGCAGCAAATGCCAGGGCCACGACTCAAAACAGGTAATGATGACCTTTGATTTCATTTCCAAAGGAAACAGTAATCACTGATGTAGCTGTGGATTCTAACCCAAGAGAAACTGAAAATCTAAAATTAAAATTTTCCTGTTCTCCCTCAAGCTAAATCATTGAACAATATTGCTTGAGCTAGGGGTGTCTGTGATATTGGTATAAACTTAAATTCATTTTAAGGAGAAATTGAAAAGTTTTTTGAGTTTTGTAGCCTTTTCCATTATTTGAATGGAAAAAAAAACAAAGTTCATATATTCATATTGAATAGAGAAGGTACAAAGAGAAATATCAAATTCCTGATTTTCCCTAATGACGTTTCTGGTGATATAAAATGTCAGTATTCTGCCTCAAACAAAGCCATGAGGGCCATGTTGGAGCTGACATCTTTCTTGATTCCATCCTCAAAGGGTCAAAAAATGCCCCCCCTCCCCACATCTTGGTAACTCTCTATCTACATTCTGCAGCTGTAATATATGGATGTGTTGGAAATCACTATGTCCTTCAATCATCACATCCTGGCAAATGTCCTGAATTCCTATAAACTTAAAAAGTACTCAAAATTCTGGAGGAAAAAAAAGAGCTCAAATTAAATAACTTTGCATTCCACAAATGGTTGTACCAGTTTTATGGGCTTATTTAGCCTGTCAGTTATTAACTGAGCTCGGTGCACCCTTCTGTGTACCTCCCCTGTACTCCTTTAACTCAACTGCTTACCTCTATTATAGTACTTACCACACAGCTGTCAGTTTGATTTCTTTCTAGCATGCAAATCTCATTATGTCACTCCCTGCTTAGCATCCTTCAGCGGTTTTCTGCTGTTTGCAAGGTAAAACCAGACTCTTTTACTTTGGCCTCCAAAGGCCCTTCCTGATCTGAACCTTGTTTATCTTTCTAGCATCATCTCCTGCCATCTTTTCCCTTCCATCTCCAGTGTTAGCCAAACTGCCCTACCTGTAGCTCCTCCAAGAAGCTATACTTGCATCTCTCAATGTCTTAGCACATATCTTTTCCTGCTAATTTAAATGCCTTTCCCCCGGCTCCATTCAACTGGTCAATTCTCCTTATTTTTAAAAATTCAACTCTAGTGACATTTTCTTCTAAGATCATTTTGTTTCTGCTCACATATGACCAACAGCACAAACCTACATAAAATGCAGGTGTCTCTCCATTGCTCTCCCTCAGCTCCTACTGAATAATATTATCATAGCACTTAATGCTTTCATAATGGTGGAATTTTCTCAGTACTCTTCCCCAGTATACTGTGAACTTGTGGGAGGCAGGGACACTATTTTATAAATTTCTGTATTCATTACAGCTTGTCCCAGCGCCTGGCTCAAAGTGGGTGTTCAATAAGTGTTATCTGGGGACTTACCTGGTGGTCCAGTGGTGAAGAATCTGCCTTACAATGCATGGGACATAGGTTTGATCCATGGTCAGGGAACTAAGATCCCACATGTCGTGGGGCAGCTAACCCCTCGTGCCACAACTACTGAGTTCGTGTGCCTCAACTAGAGAACCCATGTGCTACAACTAGAGAAGAGAAAACCCGCACACCACAACTAGAGAGAAGCCCATGCAAAACAACGAAGAGCCCATGTGCCACAACTAAGACCCGATGCAGCCAAAAATAAATTAAATAAATAAAGAATAAATAAATCTTAAAAAAAATAAGTGCTGTCTGAAAATGCGACAAAGGGAAGAAAAAACCCTGGAAATTCCAATTGATACACTCATTTTTTTGAGTTCTTAATAGACATAGCTTTGACCTGTAAACCTTCAATGTCAACACAATGTGAACACTCTGAGCCTAATTCATTATCATCTGTGACCCTCTGGACAGTCCTGCTGTTTTCCTGCCTTTTGGAAGGCAGTCCTCTGGCATTCTGTCAATTCTGTGAAAGGCTTTCTAGCCTCCTGTCCATGTCCTACTTACCATCTCAATTTCCTATTGGGGCCTGATTCCAAGACTTTTATCCTTCCACTGGCCACTGTGTGGACCTCTCCTCCGAATCTCCCTTTGACCAACTCAAGTAACTTGTCTGGTGCCTTGATCACTGATCCCGAGGCATGTACAGCATGAACTCTTCCTTTGCCCAGGTTGTTTAATAACTTAAATGTACTAATATATTAACATTTTGTAAAAAATACAATGAGACACTGAGTAGAGCCAAAAGTATCAATAATATGTCTGGAGCCATAAAATACTCAAGGTCTTAGGGAGGGGGGTATGAAAGCACAGGTAGCAAGCAGTCTCACTACTCATTGCTCCCCAGTAACACCACTTCCTTAAATCTACAGGGGAAAATTCTGTTCTAATGTCCTCTACTGGTAAACTGAATTTCAGGCCAATTTCCATGCAGTCAGTCATCTTATGGGATTTTTTTTTCCCACCAGGCTTCACTGGAGTTAATAAGGCCAAATATTCCTACTAAAGTATTTTTTCTCTAATAGGCCCTAAACATCTTGCAGGGGTAGGCCAGTATCCCTACAGTAATTACCATTCCAAAAAAAAAAAAAAGATGTGTTTAAACAGCTTTAGAAATAGAATGCATGTAGAATAAAACAGCTGTTGACCTTTAAATATAATTTTGTAACATAGGTCCTTCAACTGCTACTGACCCCAAAGAAGGCATCAAATAATGCATTTGCCTTATTGAATAACAATTTGCAATATGCTTTAAAGGTCTTCTCCCTCTCTTGGGCCATTGATGTTTTCGTGCTTTTGAAGAGTATTCAATGTCTGTTATGTTTTTATAATCCTTAAATCACCTTATATTCATCTGCAAGATCCACTGTGTTTCATGATTTGCTGGGGAGATTAGTGCATTAATGATACTTTTCCTTTTGTATGCCTTGTAAAGAAAAAAGAAAAAGAAGCATAGATGCAGGACTGTTTCAATGTCATTTTGAAATCTCTCATTATGTATTGCTACCATTTAAAATATATATATTCATCCCATGCTGGGGGTAGGGGTGTTGGAGGTGGATAAGTCATTTGTAAAATGTTATAGTGTTTTTATTTGTGTGAATAAAATGAGGAAGAAACTTCTAAATCTCCCATCAGCCAAGCAAAATAGCAATACTTTTCTGCGACTTTTAAACCACACAAGGAAAGACATGACTGCATATTTTTATAGTGTTTTCTAAGTAACTCCTTATACAGAGAGAAATCATCAAAACTTCCTATTTTGAGTGACGAGGTATTCATTGGTCTTAGTTTGCCAACCTACAACAGATTATGGTAATGTAGGAAGTAGACTTCAAAAGAATTCATCCTTAGCAACAGCATTCAACTGCCTAGTGCAGAAAACAATTGTGATTGAGAGACAGCACATACTATGGTCAAGAGCCAAATTGTTTCTAACTTCTGTACAGAAAACAAGGAGTGATGAATTAACTACCTGAAACGTGAACTAAAACAGGGGAACTTAGGCAGTGCTTCTAGCTCCTTTAAAGGCAAGAGGGCATGAGAAAACAAAAATATAGCAGTGGCTTCTGATATCAGAGGTAAGAAAATGAAAGAGATGAAGAAAAAATGAAAGAGAGCAAAATAGTGCCATGATATAATGAGTTCAAATATCTAGTCTGAGATGATTCAGGAAATAGTTATATATTTGGTTAAAACTAATTTTAGGGTTTCCATCTGAAATCCAGACTAGAGAGAGTATATTTAAACAGAGTTTTCAGTCAAGCAGAAATATAGCTTTTGTTGATACAGGAAACAATTCTGTGATGAGAGAATATGGTCATATGTCCATTTCACCCCCAAACTTGAAATATCTCAAATATTAGACAGTAAAAGTCATTGTACAAGAGTAAATAACAGGCATGATACTTGTCGTATGAGAAAATATAGTCCAAGGGAAAAACAGCTGCCCGTGATGCACAAAACATTCTCAGAAACGTGAGACTTATCCTTGCCAATAATATGATTATTTATTCTCTTTCACATACTGCTTATTCCCAGGATCAGGTACAAACTGCATTCTGAGGTGGTCTCCCAGATATGATGGTAGGTTGGGCCATCTACACTCACTCATCCAGTCCTCTTTGGGACTAGAAGTGCAGATTTATAAGACGACCATTCTAGGGGACATTATAAGAATGTTAGAGTATTCAGTACCCAAAGTATAACAAGAAAGGCCAAACCCTATATTTTATTTGCCACCACGGCTCAAGATGTACACTCCAGTATGCCTGCGGTGAAAGTAACTACAAGGGAATGAGTGAAAGAGGGAACACATTTGTTATACACAGCATTTCCAGAAGGTCACTAGGATTTTCTAAGGAAAGGTATATACAATTTTTCTGCCAACTTCTCACTGTGTCACTGTGGCTGAGGTGAGATATATGTAGTTGACACTTGCCTCTGTAGCCAGGTGGAAAAGGAAGAACCATAAAGTAATAAAATGGGAGAAATAGAATTCAGTTTATGAAAACTCACTTTGTGGTCGGCTCTGGATAAGACTCTATGACCTTAAGTGTAGTGCAAAAAGTACCAGCCATTCCCTTACCGCCATGTAGTCAGTAAGTTTGTATATCAGAAAATTACATGTCCATACTCACTAAAAAATCGCATACCTAACTGAGGACAAAGGGTAGCTTTCCTTAATCAGTGAATTTGCTGGATGCAGTTTTGAAAACATAACTTCTCAACAGCATTTTAGTATGTGTATAGTGCATGTTTTTAAATTTAAAAAACAATGGGCTTCAATAGAAGCAAAATAAAAAGTAAAACAAAAATGTTTTAAGCCGTAGTATTGTTATGGTAACTTCTCAAGGCTTAACTAGAATGGGATTAAAGATCATGTGCTAACAAAAGATGGCAAAGTGTCTATATTGATGCCTCGCTATCAATAAAGCTATAATAAAATGAGCTGTAGTATGCCTGTGACTTCAATCTTTGATGCATACAGAGACAGAATACTACATCCAGTTCTGTATGAAAGATTACTATTAGGATGCATAAAAGCTACCACGTCCCATAATTCATTTATAAAATTTTACATAACTAGGCATTAGCTCCTAACAATAAATCAGTCCCGATTTCTTAGTGTTTAGTGAGCAAGTAGAAAATTTAACCTTGATCAATTAAACTAACCTCTAAATTGCTACCCAAGCATGTTGGTGACAGCTGTCAATTCAGAAGCAGTTTATAAAAACTGAAAGATGACAAGAAAATGCTGAGTTGATATGACAGTGATGACAAAAATTTGCTAAGGCATGTATCCTTTAGAAAATGTCTCTGCACCACAACAGATGGCCAGTGGTCAGGGAAAAACCATTAAAGCCAGAATTGTGGAAACTTTAACTCTTCAATCTGGGAAGCTAAAGACTTACTACAAATCAAATCTTAAAAGCAGAGCTTGGTCTTAGAGCCTCATGGATGTTGGCAAAGGTGTCTGTACTATGCCTTGGGTTGGCAAGATAAACTAAAGCACTTAGAAAGAAAAACACTGAAATTTTCCACTAACAGTCTATAAAATTTATCAGACATGCTTTACTGTGGGAGCTGCACTATCAATGCCTATTGCCCGGGGAGAGACACATCATGAAGGTAATGAATGATGCACTGAGAAACACACACACAAGCCATACCCATTTGTACTTGCTGTCACAGAGCAGCTGAGGGCTGCTCTGCATCATTCAGTGGGGGCTGCCTTGATCCCCCAGCAATCTGCTCCTGATGAAGCTACATTGTGGACCACTTCTGAGGGTGACGTTTCTGAGCAGTAGGAAAGGAGAGGGGCAAAAACATGAGACCACCAGTGATCTAACCAAACAATGAGAGGGCCTGAAAATTTTCATTTAGGGCCTGATTTGATATAGGGCACAGAGCAAGGAAAAAACAACCAACCAAACAACTCTCACTGATTAAATAAGTAAGGAATAGTACATTTCCATAGTTGAGAGTGTCATAGCTGTACTCATTAACAGTATGGTCTCTGTTCTGTCTTAATTCGTAAAATTGTTCAGTTTTTCTGCATTATGCTCACTTATAAACTACTTCAACGTCCTCTGAAAGAAATCAGGGTATAAACTCCAAATAAATAAGTTACTGCCGCTACCCTGTGTATTTGCCAGAAGCATATATCACGTTGAGTCACACTGTCGACAAGTCTGTGCTATTCCTTGGCCTTTTCAAAAGCTGCATTGACTCATGTCCCTGGAGCACTATTTTCAGTGTTGAAAGGGTCATTCTCCTGCATAGCACTGACTGCTGAGTAAGATATTTGCTCACAGGCTGGAGCAATTGTGTGCTTATTGTCTAAACAGTCAATGAAGTCCACTTCAAAATGGAATGTATTACTTACCACCAAAATATGAAGAGATGGGAATGTAGAAGAGACCACCGTATGGAAGAATATGGGGAACAAGGTCACTATTCATGTAGTGCTGCTTTGCCAAGCAAAATACATATTAACACAGTGCCTGTGGGGCCGACAGACAGTGCAAGTGCATTTTATGCCATTTCTTTTTTTTTTTTTTTTTTTAACATCTTTATTGGAATATAATTGCTTTACAATGGTGTGTTAGTTCCTGCTTTATAACAAAGTGAATCAGTTATACATATATATATGTTCCCATATCTCTTCCCTCTTGCATCTCCCTCGCTCCCAACCTCCCCATCCCACCCCCCTAGATGGTCAAAAACCACCGAGCTGATCTCCCTGGGCTCTGTGGCTGCTTCCTACTAGCTATCTATTTTACGTTTGGCAGTGTATACATGTCCATGCCACTCTCCCACTTTGTCACAGCTTACCTTCCCCCTGCCATATGCTCAAGTCCATTCTCTAGTAGGTCAGTGTCTTTATTCCCATCTTACCCCTAGGTTCTTCATGACCTTTTTATTTATTTTTTTCTTAGATTCCATATATATGTGTTAGCATACGGTATTTGTTTTTCTCTTTCTGACTTACTTCACTCTGTATGACAGACTCTAGGTCCATCGACCTCACTACAAATAACTAAATTTTGTTTCTTTTTATGGCTGAGTAATATTCCATTGTATATATGCACCATATCTTCTTTATCCATTAATCCATTGATGGACACTTAGGTTGCATCCATTTCCTGGCTATTGTAAATAGAGCTGCAATGAACATTTTGGTATATGACTCTTTTTGAATTATGGTTTTTTCACGGTATATGCCCAGTAGTGGGATTGCTGGGTCGTATGGTAGTTCTATTTTTACTTTTGTAAGGAACCTCCATACTGTTCTCCATAGTGGCTCTATCAATTTACATTCCCACCAACAGTGCAAGAGTGTTCCCTTTTCTTGACACCCTCTCCAGCATTTATTATTTCTAGATTTTTTGATGATGGCCATTCTGACTGGTGTGAGATGATATCTCATTGTAGTTTTGATTTGCATTTCTCTAATGATTAATGATGTTCAGCATTCTTACATGTGTTTGTTAGCAATCTGTATAGAGCTAATCAATGAATTTGGTAAGGCAGCAGGATACAAGATTAATGCACAGAAATCTCTGGCATTTCTATACACTAATGATGACAAATCTGAAACTGAAATTAAGAAAACACTCCCATTTACCACTGCAACAAAAGGAATTAAATATCTAGGAATAAACCTACCTAAGGAGAAAAAAGACCTGTATGCAGAAAATTATAAGACACTGATGAAAGAAATTAAAGGTGATACAAATAGATGGAGAGATACTCCATGTTCTTGGATTGGAAGAATCAACATTGTGAAAATGACTCTACTACCCAAAGCAATCTACAGCTTCAGTGCAATCCCTATCAAACTACCACTGGCATTTTTCACAGAACTAGAACAAAAAATTTCACAATTTGTATGGAAACACAAAAGACCCCGAATAGGCAAAGCAATCTTTAGAACAAAAAAGGGAGCTGGAGGAATCAGGCTCCCTGACTTCAGACTATACTACAAAGCTACAGTAATCAAGACAGTATGGTACTGGCACAAAAACAGAAAGATAGATCAATGGAATAGGACAGAAAGCCCAGAGATAAACCCACACACATATGGTCACCTTATCTTTGATAAAGGAGGCAAGAATATACAGTGGAGAAAAGACAGCCTCTTCAATAAGTGGTGCTGGGAAAACTGGACAGCTCCATGTAACAGAATGAAATTAGAACCCTCCCTAACACTATACAAAAAAATAAACCCAAAATGGATTAAAGACCTAAATGTAAGGCCAGGCACTATCCAACTCTTAGAGAAAAACATAGGAAGAACACTCTATGACATAAATCACAGCAAGATCTTTTTTGACCCGCCTCCTAGAGAAATGGAAATAAAAACAAAAATAAACAAATGGGACCTAATGAAACTTTAAAGCTTTTGCACAGCAAAGGAAAGCATAAACAAGACCAAAAGACAACCCTCAGAATTGGAGAAAATATTTGCAAATGAAGCAACTGACAAAGGATTAATCTCCAAAATTTACAAGCAGCTCATGCAGCTCAATAACAAAAAAAACAAACAACCCAATCCAAAATGGGCAGAAGACCTAAATAGACATTTCTCCAAAGAAGATATACAGATTGCCAACAAACACATGAAAGAATGCTCAACATCAATAATCATTAGAGATATGCCATTTCTTAATACTTTGTTGCAAGCAGAAAAGTCCCTGCAGAGGAAAAAGAGGAGTAAGTAATTGTCCATGTATTTGACACTTTAATTAGGGTAGGACTAAAAGAGATTGAAGCTGTTTCTACACACAAAAAAACTAGGCAATTTAATCAAACTAGAGATTAATTGATGAAGTCAGAAGAACTTTTAAAAATAGTTGTTTTACTAAGTGGAAAATAGTTGTTTTACTAAGTGGCAAGTCTATCTAAGTGCCTCACAGGCGTGACTTCATTCCTCACCTACTTTTACTTAGCAATGATTTTTGTGGAAATTTTTGTATTATGTACATTCTGATGCCAAGACAGCTAAAGAGCCATTTCACTCAGATAATCCAGCTAAATTAGTTATTAGTGGTATTGTAGAGGAAGTAACTAGTTGATGGGATTTTCAGTTTTTAACTAGTTGTTTTGTTTCTGTAGCTCTGAGGCTCTTTCTAGCAGACAAATAAGTGTATTCTCTTAGAATGCAGACTTGAAAGGAAGCTTAATCAAACTATCAATTACTAAGCATGTATAGAGTACATAATATGAGCTATAGTTTATTGGGTACTTACTGTGTGCCAAACTCTGTGCTACACAAATTAACATGGTTTATCTCATTTAATCCTCCAAATAAGTTTTTAGGTGGCTATATTATTACCCTCATTGTATAGATAGTGAAACAGTTTTGCCAAAGTGCCAGGTCCTAGAACAGCAGGCACTATGGTGAGGCACATCAGAAAAGAAATCTAGAGACCAATTTTGAGTCCTTAGTGCTTCAGAGACATTCAGAGAAGTGGAAGGAGAATATGGAGATAAACAGTCAAGAAAAGCTTGGGATGTGAGCAGAACTCTAAAGGACAAATAGCCAGAAGGGGAGAAAATACGGTGAAAAAAGATGCCAAAGATCAATGGGTGACATCGACTCATATAACATTAATGGACTGGTTTGAATTTATATGACTGGCATAAGGAGTCTACTGCCAGCTTTTCACTTCCTTTTGTATATCACAACATTCTAAGACAAAATGTCAACAGTGAAATGCAGGTACACACAATGGGGTAGTTTGTAAATGTGCTGCAGCTGGATCTCAGGAAAAGACAAATATTTGATAGCTCCAAAGAACTTTGTTAAATGTTTCATTTATGCTGAGAAATTTTTTTTAAAGAAAATAAAACGCACATTATATATTGCCTGCCTTTCTATCACCAAGCTAAAAGTTCCTTCATTTTCTTGATTATGACACTTTTTGCTAAATTCTGGGAAATCCATGTGGGTAGGATAATTCTGACAAGAGGCAGTAATTACAAGATGACACCTGTGTGGACAGTTACAAGTTGCAGTAAAACACTTACCCTCCCAAGCATGTACAATCTCTGTTACCAGTCATTTGGTCATTTAACTTAGCAGTGAAACACCAATGGGGTCTTTTCAGTGTTTATTTTTGTAATTAAAATATTTTGATATGGGACTCTGCTCTTTGATCAGTATTATCTGTGAACACTTGAATCTATTCTAGAAAGAGATAAGCACTGATGCTTTAATAAATTTACAGATTTTGAAGCTGAAAAGTCATTTAATTCAATCTTCTGTAAACATAAAGTAAAACTAGGTGAATTTGATTTTTGATATGTTTATTACTTTTCTTTTTATTCCTATTACTTGCAGTCAGTTCTAATCATTTTCTTTGTATTTGGTCCTTAACCATAGGTTAAAAAATATTAAGACATCACTTTCATCTCTCCTTTCTGCTGCTTTCCAACAACAAAACAATAAACATTTTCAAGTATATCTGTATTAAGGAACTATTTTAAAACATATTTTCTGTAATCTGAGAATATTCTTCTTACCTCAAGGGAGGATGGAGTCTCTAACCCATGATTAGCATTATTCTGCACTAATATTTCTGAAACACTAATTTTGTAATCCATCTACAAGGCCCACCTATACCATACGACCTGCCCCGATTACCCCAGTCCATTCGAAATTCTATGCTTCTATCATATTTGTCTGAGTCACCCAATGCAGTGCTTGTTTCCATGTTAATTACTATCTCCAGAGCTAACCTGAAAGCAAAGATCAGGTCTTATTCTACTTTTGTGGCTCCCTTACATACTATCTAGCAAAGTAACAGGTAGGAACAGATAAGTAAGATAGTTGCCAATGGGAAAGTTTGAGAGCAGGGGTAATGGGAATGTTGTGGGTCATGTTTTCTCAAGAGTGTTTTTCATATTTTTTTCTTAATTAAATGTTCTGAAAATCCCATATGTGTGATTAACTCTGTGCTCATAAATTATTCTGGAAGAGACTGAAAGTTCTTAGTCTGGACACTATAATTAGCCATGGCAGATTTTCTTACATTGGCTTTACACTTAAAGAAAATAAACTAATTATTTCTCTCCCTGCTTCCTTCAATTTATCCAAGGTTGAAATCCAATAAACATTACAACTGGCTAAATTAATAACGGTAATAACAGCAACATCTGGATCTTATATTTTTTATTCTATCTGAGAAGCTAAAAGTTAGTTCTAGATGTTCAGATGTTCGTTTGTGTACAATTTATTAATGTGCCCCCAAAATGTACGTTGCTAAATGGCTAAGTCAATTGGGTCCTTGTCAAGGAAAATACCTGTAGAAAGGCCAGAGGATATTAAGTTTCTACATCTACCCTTGCTAACGTGATTTGATTTAAAATTTGAAAACAAGTGAAATTGCTGTATAGCTAGAATATTGTTAGAATGGAAAGTGAGTTCACTAACTTTTTTTTTGGAAGTATAGTTGCTTTGCAATGTTGTGTTAATTTCTGCTGTATAGCAAACTGATTCAGTTATATATATACACATGTATACATATATGTATACATTCTTTTTTATATTATTTTCCATTATGGGTTATCACAGGATATTAAATACAGTTCCCCATGCTATACAATAGGACCTTCTTGTTTATCCGTTCTATATATAATAGTTTGCATCTACTAACCCCAAACTCCCGATCCATCCCTCCCCCACTCCCCCTCCCTATTGGCAACCACAGATCTGTTCGCTATGTCTGGTGAGCTCACTAACTTTGCACTAGTTGGGATGAGGTTGAACTGAGGAATGAAGGTGTGTTTAAGCAATAGCATATACACTGAAGTACAGTAACCACTGTTAAGTGGGTAGTCAATGGCTGTAATAATGCTTCACAGGGGGAGAAACCATGGCCCATTTGTATTAGATGCTAGGATTGTGTTGGGAATAGAGAATGCTATATACATAGGATATTAGATAATGCAGAATAATTTTCCCCCTCTAGTAAAGAAATCAGAGCTATAGTGATAAATATATCAAATTCTGACTTGAAAACACTTATGAATATGTTCATGTATGGAGAGACTAGTAAAACCCAGAAAGACTAGGATATGGCAAGACTCAGTACTGTCACACCTTCCAACCAAGCCCGAATCTGATTTTAAAAAGTTTTTGGAGAATGCAAAATGGCTCAAAAGACCAAGATCTTCTAATTCCATAATAAAACTCCTACTGTAGTTTTACCTTATCATGGGATGTATGAAACGGATGATGCATTCCTCAAGAAACAACGTAATGAGTTTCTCTACTATATCTCATGTTGTTCCTAAAGAAATGGAGGTGTGATGATGATGGACATGTTTCATCCTCATGAATATGTGAAATGCTGCTTTTCAGCAGAATCATACAATAGTTAAGAAACATAGAGGCTAGAGAGGTTAAAAGAAGTGTCTCATTCACTTCTAGAATTGATGTGTCATGTGTAAAATAAAAACAAATAGTATTTTCCCCAGTGAGACATATAAAAAATGACTGACACTTAAAAGTAGCAATTACAATTTCAGTGGAACTGCTATAAGAATTGAAATGATTTTATTAAAGGAAACAAAATACAAAAACATTACCTAGGTATATAATACAGGGTTGGTTTCTGTTCAGAAAATGCAGTATATACTCAAATGTTAAGCTCAAAAACTACTAAACAACACTCGAGTTTAGGCTGCTAACAGATGGAAAAATCTTACTGTTTTTCTATTTGCTTTTGATTTTCTGCTTATCTATTTATAGTTCACTATATATTATAAGCTGTCATTCAGTTCAATTCAATCTAACAACCATTTATTGACCAATGATTATGCCTTAGGCACTCTGGTGCACATTGTAACTGGTTCAAAGATGAATACCACATGGTTTTGCCCTTGAAAAGCTCACAGTCTAATGCGGGTTCTTGGGGTGGAGACAAGAAGAAAACCAAAATTTCATAAATCACTACAACACAGGGTATGAGTGCCCTAAAACTGAGGATACTAGGAAAGACTGGGTTTAGAAAGTGGTCTTTGGGATGGGACTTTCCCTGAGGGATTTTTTCTTTTTACATCTTTATTGGAGTATAATTGCTTTACAATGTTGTGCTAGATTCTGCTGTATAACAAAGTGAATCAGCTATACGTACACATATATCCCCATATCCCCTCCCTCTTGCGTCTCCCTCCCACCCTCCCTATCCCACCCCTCTAGGTGGTCACAAAGCACTGAGCTGATCTCCCTGTTCTATGCAGCTGCTTCCCACTAGCTAGCTATTTTACATTTGACAGTGTATATGTGTCCATGCCACCCTCTCACTTTGTCCCAGCTTACCCTTCCCCCTTCCCGTGTCCTCAAGTCCATTCTCTACGTCTGAGTCTTTATTCCTGTCCTGCCCCTAGGTTCTTCAGAACAATTTTTTATTTTAGATTCCATATATATGTGCTAGCATACAGTATTTGTTTTCCTCTTTTTGACTTAACTTCACTCTGTATGACACTCTCTAGGTCCATCCACCTCACTACAAATAACTGAATTCCGTTTCTTTTTATGGCTGAGTAATATCCCATTGTATATATGTGCCACATCTTCTTTATCCATTCATCTGTCGATGGACATGTAGGTTTCTTCCATGTCCTGGTTATTGTAAATAGTGCTGCAATGAACATTGTGGTACATGTCTCTTTTTGAATTGTGGTTTTCTCAGGGTATACGCCCAGTAGTGGGATTGCTGGGTCATTCCTTGAGGGATTTAAAAAAAAATTTAAGAAGTCAATTGGGAGATAGGCTTCATTAGCAGAAGGTACAGAGCAAAAACAAACAGACCAATAAATCTTGATCCATCTTCCCTGGAGAGCAGGTTTTGTTTAGGGAGAAAATGAGTAAGAAGGCTGGGGAAGGTAAGATGGAGTAATATCAGCCTGGATTTCTTTAAAAAGTATGAAAAAAAAACACTCATAAAGTAAAATATCAAATGCAACAAAAGAGAACACAATAAAAAGTGAGTGTCCCCGCCTAGACCCATTACCCAAGAGTGACTATTTTCAATAATTTCTTGTGATGCTTGTGGATTTTCACATGTATATGCATATATATATATATATATATATATATATATATATATATATATATATATTCATGTATACCCTTTTCTATTTCACAAATGGGGACATATATTGTATACATGTTCTGAATCCTGATTTTTCTTTACTTAGCATATCTCGTAAATATTTTCCTATCCGTATATATGTACTTTATTATTTTTATAGACTGTATAATAGCACTCTGTGAATATGTCATAGTTTATGTGATCAGACTTCTACTGATGGACATTTAGCATGCTTCCAGTCTTTTGTTTTTAAAAATGATGCTGCAAAGAACACCCTTGAATGTACATCTTTGTATGCTTGTATATCTATAGTAGGATTTCTCAACCTCAGCATAATTGACACTTTCAGCCAAATAATTATTTGTTGAAGGGTGTTGTTTAATGCACTGTAGGATGTTTAGAAATATCCCTGGCTTCTATTGACTAAATTCCAGTAGCTCACCCACCCCTCTTGTGACAATCAAAAATGCCTCCAGACATTGCCAAATGTCCCCTTTGGGGCATATCGCCCAGGTTAAGAACCACCAATCAGTAGAACAAATTTCTAGTAACAGAGTTGCTTCTAACTATGTTATCTGTTCACTTGCCAACACTGCATATTATACAAAATTAATATTTACCACTTACTTTAATCTGCATTTACTCATGAGTGAAACTGAAGATTCCTATGTTTATAAGCCATTTCTATTTCTCTTTAGTTGAATTGCTTGTTATCGCTTTTCTTTTATATTAAGTAGTGATCTTGTACTGATTCATAAGAATGCCAATTATTAGACTTTTATCTGTTATATGTGTTGAAAAATATTTTCTAGCTTTTCCCTTTGATCATTATACTTTTTCTCCTGTGAAGGATTTTAAAATTTATATAGTGAAATTTATTAATATTATTCACTAGAGTTTCTATATTTTATGTCTTACACCTTTTATATTTCAAGACCCCTACCCAACTTCTACATGGCCAGTGTTCACTTCCTATACTTTTATAATTTTACTTATTTCATTTTCAAATCTATGATCTCCCTGGAATTAATTTCACTATAGAGAATGAGATAGGGACTCATCCTCATTTACCTTTCTCTCCCTAAATAAATAGTCAGTTTCAACATAATTTTCTCTATTTTAACATGGCTCTCTAATTATATGTTAGTGTTAGGTCTATTTCTGGGGTAAAAAATCTCTTTATTTGACATTTCTTCCTATTCCTGTACCTTAATTACTCTAGTTTATAATATATATTATAAAGTTAATCTTTAGTCATTACTCCTACTTTTCATAATTTCCTAGGTATACTCACATGTTTATTTTCATATTTTCCATGTATTTTGTAATCATTATGCCTAGCCCAAAGTTCCCTTGGTATTTTAGTTGGGTTCACATTAATTAACATCTTTTAATATTGTCTTCCTATCCAACAAGAAGGTAAACAAGGTATCTCTTTCCATCTATTCATGTCCCTCAATATAGTTTTAAATTTTTTCTTCAGATTGGGTGTATATATTTCTTAATGATCAGGCAATATTAATTCTAGCTTTTAGCTGCTTTTATACAGGGAATCCATTACGTACTTTCTTTATTTCTACAAATATGCACTTATATGTTATATAGTTCTAATAATTTCCAGTTAGTACACTTGGATTTTCCAAGTATAACAATCATATCATTTGTAAATGATAATCATTTTGCCTCTTTTTTCCAATTTTTAAATATTTTACATCTTTCTTTCATCTAATTGTATTAGCTGATACATCCAGAATTGAGTCAAATAATAGTGGTGATATTGCCTTGTTCCCAGCTTCAATAAGAATACTTTCATTTTCATAATTAACCACAATGCTACATTTTTGTATTGGTATTTTATTAATACATTTTGTATCATATAAGGAATTATTCTGCTCTTCCACTAACTTTAACTGGAGGTCTAAAAATGGGCTGTATTAGACTGATCATGAAGCAGTGTAGTTAGAGCTAAAAGGGTCTAGATCAGTGGTTTTCCAAAAGTATGGTTTCCAGACCAGCAGCATCAGCATCACGTGGAAACCTGTTAGCAATACAAATTCTTGCTGTCTTCCCTTATCTACTGAATCAGAGGAGCTCAACAATCTGTACTTTAACAAGCTCTCCATGTGATCTGATGCATTCTAAAATTGGAGGACCACTGACCCAGTACAGGGGTCAGCAATTACAGCCCTCAGGCCAAATCTGGTTCTGATTCCTGTATTTGTAAATAAAGTTTATTCAAATATACCACACTCATTCACTTCTGTATTGTCTAAAGTTGCTTTCAAGCTACAATGGAAAAGTTGAGTAGTTGCAACAGACATTGTCTGACTTGCTAAGCCTAAAATGTTTACTATGTGGCCCTTTACAGAAAATGTTTGCCAACCCTGATCTTGAGCAATGATTCTCTGCCTTGGCTGAGTATTAGAATCATGTGGGGCACTATAAAAAATACTCATGTCAGAGTCCCATAACCTACCACTTAAATAGAATCTCTAGGGTGGGATCCATACATGAGGGTTTTTTCTTTAGAGCACCCTACTAGATTCCAGTCTGCCGTATTATCCAAACTAACTAATATTCATGAATCATATCTGCATGTCTTTGATGTTGATTTAGGTAGAGATGGATAAAGAGTTATTTCTTCTTTTTCATGGATACACAAGAAATTAATCCCTGGCACAATGTAATTCTATGATAAAGGCAAGTAACGCAAAAAAAAAAAAATTGACAAGTCAACCATTATGCATATTTCTCAGAGAAAGCCAAAGGAGCTTTCTTCCCCTGAAGGTTTTGTTTAGGAATTGGTTCAAATGAATGAATCTAAATTATATTAGTTCTATAAAGCAGTTATTGGGCAATTTTCAAACCCAACCTGGATTAATCAATGAATTTTGAGTAACATGCACTCACCATCAAATTTCATAGATCATCGAAAATACAAGTGAACCTATCATAGAGCCATAAAAAGTATCTGATTGCATAATTACACACACACACACAAACACATGAACAAATAGATCCTATCATTAAGTTATGGTATATGTGGAAAATGAATCCTATATACTTGAAAGATACTTATATTTATGTCTTGTTATTTGCAAAGATACGCTGCTTACGTTTTTTTTTTTTTTTTGCCATACGCAGGCCTCTCACTGCTGTGGCCTCTCCCGCTGCAGAACACAGGCTCCGGAGCGCAAGCTCAACGGCCATGGCTCACAGGCCCAGGTGCTGCGCGTCATGTGGGATCTTCCCGGAACGGGGCACGAACCCGTGTCCCCTGCATTGGCAGGCGGACTCTCAAACACTGCACCACCAGGGAAGCCCACGCTGTTTACTTTTAATCTTATACAAAGAACCTTTTAAAGCAGCACTGAGAGTTTTTATTTTTTTATTTTTTATAGTTATTTTTTTTGGCTGCGCTGTGCAGCATTCTGGATCTTCCCCAACGAGGGATTGAACCTGTGCCCCCTGCAGTGGGAGCACGGAGTCTTAACCACTGGACCAACTGTGGTCATTTTTAAGTCTTTTGTCATTACAGACAGTTCTGGGTGTACTCTGATGCTTTTGCAAAAATGTTCCTATAAAAGGGTTTCATCTTCAAGGAATTCATGGAAAAGACTCTGACAAGTACAGGTTTCTGGTAACTGACTATACTGCTGAACTGAATGAATAAGCATTTTCAGAATTCTAATGGAAAACTGATGAATTCATAAAGGTGCTAACAAAAGATCAAGATAAAAAAAATTAATTACATGGGACTGAGTGAACTGATGAGGATGATTATAATTTTTGTGACTTTCTGTTTAAATGAAAAAAATCCCACAAGGACTCAGAGGCAAAAAATATACAAATCAATTTTCACTGCAAAGTAAAGGAGCTGTTACAGTGGAGGATTACTGGACTGAATGTCAATATTATGACATAGTATGAGTGTGTTTTGTGTTTGGTAATTGCAATCATTGTTGCTTTTGTTGTGGTCATCCATTTACAATGCTTGGTGTCAGTTTATCTCTTGTAAAAATAAAATACAGTGTGTGTGTGTGAAAAAAAATTAAAATAAAAAGTACTTTTTAAGAAAAATAAATAAATAAATAAATAAATAAAGCAGCACTGAGAGAAACCTGGTGTCAAAAATATTAGAATAGGAGCAGAGGAAGAATAGATGAGTCGAAAAAGAAGACATTTTGTTTCTCCTCTTACCCAATTTAAACTCCAAACTTAAAAATCATCACCTATTTCAGGAATTATAGAGTGACCCAAGGAAGGTAAAGGACACTACTGAAAAATTATTTGAGTCCCAGGGCATGGAATCTACTTACTAGCCCTAAGGGCACAACGGGATCCAGGGGTGATTTCTAATTCGGAATGGCAGGTGAGGGCACTGACCCCATTAATGTCCAGGAGAAACACCTAGACTCAGAGTGTTTTCCATAAAGCCAAACTGATGTGTGTAGGACATGCTCAGCATTCCTGAGGGAAATGCTTTCTTGTTATGCAAATAGCATTATTGTGTGAAATGTGTGAAATATGAATAATTAGATTCATAGTGAAATCTCCTGGTTGGAAGAGGAAATGTGTTAACTACTTCCTTAAGATGATTCAAAATATTTTCCTTAATCAAAATAATGTGACGATAATTAAAAGTAAAAGTTACATTTTTGTAACTTTAAAAAAATAAAGTCCAATATACACATACTAAAACCTGGAAAACTCTATAATAGCTCAGTTAAATCCAGATCTCATTTCTGAAATCCCATTGCTACCACTAACCAACTATTCAATAACTGATCACAGAGACCCCAAGGAATTGTGGGTGCTTTAATCCTGGTAGGCAGCCACATGTAATGAGAAGAACTGGTTACTATTAGCACCTGTCCAGGATAAAGAAACCCAAGTAAGTAATAATGACCATTAAAATGACCAAACAATGCCACATTTATGAACTTTTTGCCATACAGAGAAAATTAGATAACAGCCATTCAACACTCCTATTTCATGGATAGAGCTTGTAGCATCGCCCTCACTGCCCAAATAGGGGATGCAGAGTCCCAGAGAAGGTAAGTCAATAGTTTAAAAAGCACAATTAAGGTCTTAAAACAGTACTTTCTAATATCCCTAAACAAGGATGTTGATGTGTCTTATCCCAGTAAAAGAAAAGGTCTAATGACATACAGCAAAAACAAAGTTCTCTCAGCTTCAGCCCTAAAGTGTCCTTTTCTTCCTTAGAGTAAATGCTTGTAAAGCACTGAGAATGGTGCCTTGGAGGTGGGTGTCATTAGCAGTGATTGCTGATTTAGTTTCCTACACTTTGCACTTGGGGCAAATAATTTTTCTTCTTCCCAGTGCTTCCTCTTAAGACTTAACATCTTTCCGTATAGAAAAGAAGTCAATAAGCTTAAAGAAAATTACTATAATACCTAAATCACTATGAAGAGGTCAACTTAGCCTCACTGTAGTTTGCCTTTAGGTGCACAGGACAAAAATCTTGGCAAAACATCAGCTTCCCAAGTGTATTTATTTACCTTCAGTTTGGGCGTGTTAGGAGATAACCATGCCAACATTTTCAGAACTCAATGATCTAACAGTGAATTAGGAGGAAGCAAGGTGGCTGGCAATATTCCTGAAGCAAGTCAAACCAAACTCTGCAGCTCTGAAGAGCGCCTTGGAAATAGCTTGTTCCATGAACCCTGAAACAGTACTGAATGGCTGCTGCTGTGAAAGCCACAGTGAGAGCAAACAACAAGAAACACAGCACACATCAACAATTCAAAGTCTGGCATTTCTCTTGGTAAACTCTTCAGGAGGCCAGCAGTGTCTTCTCTGCAAAACAGGTAATCAGGTGGTAAGTATATAATGGGTGTTTAATAAGTACCTGCCAAATTCAGTGATTCATTAATTAATTCATCCATCCATCCATCCATCCAGCAAATATTTATCGAGCAACTACTCTGAGCCAGGACTGTGCTGGGAGCCTGGGAAAAAGTGCTGACTATAAAGCAGACAGGGCCTCTGCTCTTAAGTAGATTACTTGTCAGTGGGGGAAATCGGACAATAAATGAGTAAACACATTAGGTAATCTGAATTAATAATATGCTCTATGGAAAAATAAAACAAAATAATGGGACTGAGAGTTCTTGAAGGGATGGGTTGGGGAGCTATTTTACATATGTTGGTCAGGGAAGAATTCTTGGATGAGATGACAATGGAGCTGAGACTGAAAGGAGACTTGAAAAAATATTATCCATGGGAAGGGGAGCCAAGTCATGATAATGGCAGCACCCTCTAGCATCAGCACATGGCTGGCATCAAAACAGACATCATTTTACAGAGGGGATGGAGACAAGAGATCCAGCAACTCAAGCAAAGCTGAAAGGAAATTCACATCTTTGATCCAACAAGACAATAAAAACCAGGCAAGGGCTCAGGTCAGTTCAAATCTCTAAATGTGATCTGACTCCAAGGCAGCAATATTTGACCTCTGACTGCTTTTCTTTTCTTTTTTTTTTTTCTTTCCTTTCCTTTCCTTTTCCCTTCCATTCCCTTTTTTAAAATTTTTAATAGCAACCACCATTAAGCACTTACTATGTGCCAGACATTGTGCTCAATCTTTATATATTATCTCATTTAATCCTCAGAAAAAATCTGATGACCTAAGTACTCTTATTATTCCCATTGTGCAGGTGTGGAAACTGAGATCCAAGGTCACACAGTTAGAAGGTGCTGAAGTTGGGATGTGAACAAAGGCAGTCTGAGTCTAGAGCCCAATCTCTTAACCTCTGTGCTTTTATATTTCTATCCTAAATGCTGTTACTTAGAGAAGTAACTGAATACATAGGAATCTGAGTCAAGGACTTTGATACTAGCTCTGGATCAGCCATTACAGCCTGGGCGCCTTGTTTAATCTCTTCCTGCCACACTTTCAATGATTCTGATTTGCCTTTAGGATAAAAATCAAAGCTCCTTAGTCTGGCATTCAATGCCCCTATTCAATTCTGCTTTGTTCACTGGGATTTGCTTTTTGTGTTTGCTTTTTTGGTTTTGTTTTGGTCTACTCAGGCAGCTTCCTTTGATTTTTTTTTTTTTTTTTTTTTTTTTTTTTTTTTTTTTTTTTTTTTTTTTTTTTTTTTTTTTTTTTTTTTGGCAGTACGTGGGCCTCTCACTGTTGTGGCCTCTCCTGTTGCGGAGCACAGGCTCCGGACGCGCAGGCTCAGCGGCCATGGCTCACGGGCCCAGCCGCTCCGCGGCATATGGGATCTTCCCGGACCGGGGCATGAACCCGTGTCCCCTGCATCGGCAGGCGGGCTGTCAACCACTGCGCCACCAGGGAAGCCCCTCGCTTCCTTTGATTTTGAAACATATAATTTCTTTTTCTTTTCTTCTGAGCACAGGTGACACTGAGGCTGATAGGCACATGAAGGGCCACTGTAGGTAGAAGGATATGTCAGAAGCCCCCAGATTACTCTGATTATTACTCTAGTAGGTCAGAGAAACCAGAGTTCTCAGGAGGCTTTTACAAATTTTTTTATACCTCCTCCTCTGTCTCTTATCCAAAACTCATTATTTTCTGTTACTGTAGAGCAACATGCTTTTGTGCATTTTTCAAATGCAAAGCAATCAAAACATGAAGCGGTATCATTCTAATTTGTGTCTCCTTTTCAAAAACAAAGTTAGAAAAGTAGGCAACTTATTCAGGAAGAGCAAAGTCATAAATGCACAAGATCAAGAAGCCATATTGCTGAGCTTTCAGTTTTTCCCCCTCCATTCTACTATTTGGTGTTGCTATGGGAATGCAACGCATAGTGGTACTGGAGCTTGATTCAGTAAAATCAATGAAAATTCCAGGTGTGAATATAGCAGTATGTAGTCTGTCATTTTTCTTGCAAAACTGTAATTAGATGCTTGAGGGGAGGAGGGGAGGGAAGGTGGGATGTGAAGAGGAGTGAAATAGGGGGAGGGGAGGAGTTGTTAGAAGAGTGAGGGGGAAGATGAAGAGAGATTAACATTTCAGTTTTAGCTCACATACTGTAATTAGCCAGCACTCAAATTTCTAAGGAGTTGATAGCTATTCTTTTTCCCCCAACTCTGCTTCCCCATACACACACATAGCTTCTGAGTGCTGCATTTTAAAAGAGACACAGAAAAAGTGAAGGATCCTTACCCACCCAAGGTTGCCAGGATATCATGTTTCAGTGGGGAAGAGCATAACATTAGTCAGAGAATTGGGGTTCCAGTTTTGGTTCTGTTGCACACTAGATGTGTAATCCTGGGCAAGTCAGTTAGCATCTCTATGCCTTAGTTTCCTCATCTTCAAACAGGAATGACCTTTTTTTGGGGGGATGATAATTCTAAGCAACACCTTTGGTACTCTTCCTTTCCTCTTTTTCTCCAATAGATTACCCCAGATTTGTGTTTTAGGTTAACGTAACAAGCTAGTTTACATAAAGTAAATGGCTGCCCTTTTCAGATGATATTTACATTCTTAATGAAGCCATCAAGGATTTAACGCTTCCAGTGACTCAATAATCAATAATGTATTTATTAAGTTGTACCAGTGCTCTGCAGGATAAAAAAAAAAAAACTACAACAACAGATGAATAAGTATGTACACTATAGCCACTATATAGCTAAAGAGACCTAAAACAATAATAAGAAAAGGCAACTTAAGATACAGGATAGCTAAGTGTAAAACATGGTACAGGGCTCAAGTACCATCTGAATTTCAAGGACAGGATGTTTGGCTTGAGAAGAAATACTTAGAAAAGGCTTCATGGAGATGGTGGCACAAGGAGTCATGAAGGATGGGTTTGGGCAGGGAGAGGGAACAGAGGAAGGCATTCTGGTCGGTCAAGGAGAGTAATAGAAGCAAAGGAAAGGCATAACATGGGCTTTTCCAACATTCTATCAGGCCAGAGAGAATGAAATCTTAAGGCAGAGGAGTTGGGCCCTTTGATGTGGATGGTTACTGACTGTACCCACACATGTAGTCAGCTGTGCTCATGGGGCATAATCCCCAGTTGGTACCTTCAAATGCCAGAGAAAACCTCAAGAATGAGGCACTAAGTCAAACAAGCTTAGATCATATTGGCAAAGGGGCCGATCTTCCTGGCAGCCCTTAAAAAAGAGTCTATTCAAAAAAAATGCTCCAACTTTAATTTTTTCAGTGTAAATCAATAACTCTAAATGACTGTAAGAGGGAAAAGCAGCAAACTGGGTGGCCCCATTTCAGAGCAAGATTGATTTCAGAAACTGCAAGGGACCACTATAAGTCCCTGAATGCCACGAGTACATGCTGGTAGAAGACCCACATACCTACTCTGCTTGTACTAAATGTAAGTAGTAGCTTAGAAATGAGAAGGCACATGATAGTCTATTTCCAAACATGGCAATGTAAGCTGCAAATAATAAGGGCTAATTCAAATAAACTTCACTAAGCTAATGTATTCTTCTTAAAGCTCCTTCTCTAACATGAGAGAAGTTAGGGTATACACGCTTTCTTTGGAACTTTTTTAATAGACCAAGAAAATAGAGATGATTCTTCACCTGATCAGAAGAGGCACCAGAAAAGCCTTGGTTATTGACTAGCAAATTCATTTGTCTTAAAACTTTCTACAGCCACAGATTGCTCCCATACAGCCACCATATCTCTGTTGCTAATTCCAAGAAGATCCTGTGAGAAGAAAAAAGACCCAGTGTTTCTCATGGAGAACACCTTAAAGTATGCATCTTAGTGATGGTGGGTCAGTACCTAACAACTCTACTGGTGTCATGACATCCAGGTGAAACAGGCTTTTAATCTGTCATGCTTGTTAGCTTGGAGCTTACCTCCAGGTTGCTAAGCCTGGGATATATATCTTCACTCTGATGCCTACAGCTCTGCAATGTTAATCATCATGTTAGGCCTCACCCTGCGGGCTTCATAAGAATGGCATAAACAATAACAATAAATAATCTCAATGATGCTTTAACACCTCTCCTAAGGGGGAGCCCAAGGTATGTGCCAGCATTCACTTATTAATCTGTACTGTATATAGCATTCCAGAGTGATAGGAAGGTGTTAGTGGGGTCCTCTTTTATTATCTGATGGCAGCAGTAAATCCTCCTAATCCAGCACTCTATCTGCCCTGCCTCTGTAGCCAAGTTTACAAGAGAGCTCACATCAGGCACCTTTAAAATAATTCATATGACAGACATGAATTACCTAGGTAGCAACACAGAAATGACTATACCTAGGCCTCAGGGAACTTCACACTTCACCTCCCAATCTCAAGAATTAGGGCCAACTCAATTTCCAGCCAGTTCAACCTGGTAATCAGGCTGGATGACAAACTCTGGGTGCCTAGGGCCTAGAACAAACCACATTACTCCCTTTATGTCCATTTTTCTCCCTACCACAAACATCTACGGACCATATAACATAGTAAAATTAGGATAAAATAGATACCAAGGACCAGGATTGGTTACATAATGTGTGGAACCTGGTACAATATGAAAATGCAGGATCTCTTGTTCAAAAGTCATTAAGAATTTCAAGAAAGCAACAGAAGAGCAGTAAACAAAGCAACTGCACAGGTAGCACATCCATGATGCCAGCCCTGCCAAGGATGTTCCTAAAGAAATACCTTTCCCTTGAAACATAATTAAGATGACATTTTCAAAAGCAACTTTAGCAAAATGAAGATGAAACCAAATGAAATAATTACAATAATAAAAAATAGTAGAAATTCAAATTTCCTAAGTCCAAGTTTCTGATTATAAAAATCCCAAATAAAAGTACCTTGGATGTTTCCTCGGATCTTAAAGCCCCTCAAAGTCCCTTAAAATGATTGTCTTAGTTCAGGCTGCTACAACAAAGTACCACAGACTGGGTGGCATTTAAACAACAGAAATGTATTTCCCACAGTTCTGGAAGTTGGATGTTTGAGATCAAGATGCCAGCATGGTTGGGTTCTGGTGAGAGCTCTCTACTGGGTTGTAGACTGCCTCTTATTGTATCCTCTCCTGGCAGAAAGAGGGCAAGAGATCTCTAAGGGATCCTTTAATTTTTTAAATTTTAATTGTTACAATTAACATACTATATTAGTTTAGATGTACAAAATAATGATTTGATATTTGTATACATTATGAAATGAAAATCTGGGCACTCACTAATCCCATTCATGTGGGCTCCACCCTCATGACCTAATTACTTCCCAATGTCCTACCTCCTAATACCATCACATTGGGGATTATAATTTCAATATATGAATCTTGAGGAGATGAAAACATGAAAGCAGATAAAAGCTGAGCTACTCTTGTTGAAAACAAGGGTGTGTGTGCGTGTGTGTGTGTGTGTGTGTGAGTGTGTGTGCACGCAGTGACAAATCCTTGGCCACTGGAATTCCTCCTAATGATATCTCCATGGAATGCCTATGGCTATGAAGAAAGCCCCAGAATTACAGTTGAACCTTCGCGGTTTTACAGATGGTGAAACTGAGTCCCAGAAAAGAGAAATGAGTTGCCCAGGGTTAGTGTCTGTTGCCCAGGTTTGGCAGCACAGCTGGAACTATTAGAACTCAGATTTCTCTCCACGATTCATCATATCCCAAGGGTGCCTTTCACCCGCCCAGTCAGCCAGGTCTGGGTGTGAAGGAAAAGCAGCACTTTCTCCTCAATGCCCTTTACTCAGGCCACAACAGGACAGACCTTCAGAAAGACAACTTACCATGCTTCCTGAGGAATACTTTGTGGAGCAAAGTACTGATCCCCATTTTTTTGTATACACTTCCTTTCACCCAAGAAAGCAACTTTGAATCCCTGTAAGTTCCAGAATAAATACTGTTGTCTTCACAGTCCCCCTGACACACCACTTTTAAAAAAAAATTTCTTTCTTTTTCTCTAGGGAAAACTAACTCCTACTGACAATGCACTGCTTGGCCCAGAAGACTCTCAATGAATAAATTATAGAACTGGCTAAAACCAAATTTAATTCCATACATTTTGTCCTGAGAGACAAGCTTCTGAAGCCAAATGGAAGAAGGGTAAAGACATTGCATTGGGCCTGAGAATGTCATAGAATTCCTGGAAAACATACTTAAGTTCCTAAGTGATGGGTAAGGGTTAACCCTTCTAGAAAGGTTACAGAGCACGGGGAGTTTAGCACTGAGCTGAAATGGCTACATTATCATTGGGGGTGGAATGTAAAGAGTAACAAGCATTGCAGCTTAGAGAGGAAATACCTACATATAAAGCATGTGAACCAGACAGAGACTGACCCCCACCCAAATCCCTAGAGAAAGTGTCCCAGCGACTCTGCAGCATGTTTCAGCTATAGCGAGAATTGCAGACAAATAATAAAGCCTGACTATTCTCTCCTTTGTCTTTCCTATCTCCAAGATACAGGCTAGGTGAGACTCTGATCATATCTACCTGCTCCAAGGCTAAATTAGGTCCCCTCTTATACTCCCATAATCTTGTCGACTTCTTTCATAACAGTCATACCTGTAACTACTTGTGCAATACCTGTCTTGCCTTCCAGACTACAAACTTCATGTCTTTCTTGTGTATCACTATATTTCTAGCATGCCTCCAAGAAATATATATTAAATTGAATTGACTCTATACTTTGAAATATCCATGGTTTTGTGGGTTATGATGACAAGAAGGGAAAAAGTATTTCTCCATGCTGCTTATTTATGATCTGAAGACTTATTCCTATCATGATTGAAAATCACTGTGGTTTTCCTCTTCTCTAGACCCAGTGTCTGCTGTGTGAAACAATATGCCTAGCTACAGAGTGCTTTGGAGGTAGCACTCTTTTCCTTTGAATCCATTTTACACATAGAGCATGTTTTAAATAGTTTGCGAGTTGAATTAATTTAATTAGACCTATTGGCCCAGGGCAGAAAGGAAGAATATCCCCACAAATCTGTCTTCACTGTAACTGTCCCTGGACACCTTTTGATTTCCACAGACTAATTCTGTCAGTTTGGAACACAGCCTAACTCCCATCCTCCTCACTCTTGTTCAATTCACTGTCCAACAAGAATAGTCATTCTACAGAAAGTACAAAGAAGAGAAATAGAGAAGGAAAAGAAAATATTTTTAGTTATGCTAAGAAAACATATATTAAATGTGCTATTGTCCAGGTTGGCACATTTGGCCGTTGATTAGGATGATTGAATCTATGATTCACATCACCAGGAAAATCAGAAACACGTTAAAACACGTATTATGGCTGCAGTTTATGGGAGAAAAATAAACAGTTATACTCATAATGATGAATACCTCTGTTCCATTTAGAAACTTAACTCTATTTTCTTGATTTATTGTTCTTATTATACTAAGCCAGTTAGCTTGGCTTCAGGGTATCATTACAGAGAAGCCAAACAAAGTTCCTCAGGCTTCTTTCTGAGCCTGGGTATGTGAATACCTTGGAAGAGAGAAAATAAAACAATTATGTAACTCTTTTTTCCATCTGGGATGTTTCATTAAAATTTTTGTCACTAAAGAAGATGGCAAAATATGACATATGACATGTACATCTCAGAACTTATCTATCCAAGTATATGTTTTCATACCAATTTATAAAGGCTTCTCTAACTTGGTTATCTGTTCCACATCTGTCTCCCACAGCACCTGTGTTCTCTTCTATAAGAGCACTTACCACATTGTACTATAAATGTCGATTGATTCATTTAATTTCCTCAACTAGACAGTAACATCCTTGAGGGCAGGGCCAAGACTTCCTCATCTCTGTAACCTCTCAGCCATGCACAAAGTAAATAACAAAAGTGACCTTTCAATGGCAGTAGCTGTGGGAAGTACGCACATATCCCTAAAATATGTATGCAACTGCCTTCAGAATCCATTTACAAGTCACCCAAGAGGAGCAGTCACATTATTTATAATCACATCTAATACGCCACCTAGGAATGATTAATTGCTAAAGAACACATCAAAATATAACCCATACTTGGATATTACATTGGACGTTAATGAACCTCCTCTTCTGATTCAGAAGAAACTTGTGAGCCTTGGGAGTGACCATTGTGAGCTCTGATCAGAATATGGCAAGTATGGATTGTTAGTTGACAGAGAGCTCTGTCTAAATAAAATGCTAAATTAATTGGAAAACTGAATTGTGTAAATTGGGCATAAGAAGGGTTTGTCATCATCCTAGTGATACTCTTGTACCTCTGTTGGCTGATGGATACAGAAGGGGAGAAAATGATGTAGAAAACACCTACCTATCTTTTACTCATCTACTGTATAGGTTACCTTTAACTCACGAATGATCAGGGCCCATGGCACACCCTAAAAGCTCTTCTTAATTCTGAGAAATTAACACATAACTCTCAATGAGATAATTACATTGTTTTGTATATTGATGTTTCCTCTGTTAATATAAATGCACTCTTTGCATGAAAATAAATCATGTTGTGTTCCTGTAATTTATTATATATTTGACTGCATTCTGGAGGGCTTGCTCTTTTAACTATAAAGCAATCTACAGAGATTGACCAATAAAGCAATCTACAGAGATTGACCAATAAACCTACAGAAGGTTGAGGCATGCTCTTTTGACCTCATAGAGGTTTTTCATGTGAAGCTTCTAAGCAACAAAAGACACCTATTTTCCAAAATGTCAACTTTATTTTAAAAAGAGTCATTTTAGAGCAAAGCAAACTTCGCTTTTCTTACATGCTGATCTCACTCTGAAGATGTTATGGATATAATGAATTTCCCCAAAATACATTTTATAGCTAGCATACTTTGTAGTGTAAAATCATAGCCAACTTATGCCCCACCAGGAATTTTATATCAGGGTTTGAGAACTCATATACTCTTTGATATTTACACACAGAGAACTCATTTAGCATTGCTTGTATAGTATATATTTTCTATAATATGTACACTATGGACAACTAAGTAATGTAGCTCTTTGGTATGTGTTAATTGTCAAGCCAGCTGCATTACAGTCATGTCTCAATATATACTCTGCTTATAGTTTACGTTCAATAACAGATAATGTTTTATCTGTCTTTGTATAAACAACATACAAAGTCTGACACACACATTAGTGCTTATCACTTACTGAGTGCTTACTGTAGCCAGGCACACACTTATACTTTCCTGTTGAATCCTTGCTGCATCCTTGCAAATAGGTAGGAGAGCCCAACTACATAGCTGAAGAAACTAAGACCATTAGCAGTTGTAACTCGCTCAAAGTCAGACAGTAAACTGTGCTCTGGGAAACCAAGCACAATTCATTTGATTTTAATGCCCATGCTCTTAAACACCATGGGAGACTGCTCAGTGTAAATGTTTGTTGAACTGAACTGTTAAGCTGAATATGAAAAATTTAAAGTCACTTGCATGAAATGAGTTTTATTTAGAATTTTCCAATTGAAAGCCAAAAATTAATTACTTTCATTATTTTTGGCAACTTCCACTCAGACAGTGTAATATAAATGGCTCTATATTCACCTTAAGTGAGCTGTACTTTTCTGTTTAAAAAAAAATAAAAGGAAAAGAAACTACAAATCTCAAAACTTTAGGTCTTACCATCCCTGACCATTTGGTTTAGTTATTTTACCACCTATTTATGTCATTTTTGGTAAAGAGTTTTTAAACATTTTTCATGTTATTTTATTTTCACAAATAATTACCTCCTCACTTGTAGATCTGGAATTGTAGCAGATGCTATGTCATTATACATCATACTTCATACACTTAACTCGGTCATGAATAGTAAAATCAGCATACATCTTACAGTTAAGCCATATTTATTCACCTTTTTAAAAGGCCAGAGGAATATGACTACCCTTAGGATCCTAAAATAGAAAAAAAATACCCATTTGATTCTAAAATAAGGTGAAAGAAGACAAATTATACTATATGAAGATCAAAATACCAAGGGCATTTTTCATAGAACCAGAACAAATAATTTCAAAATTCGTATGGAAACACAAAATATCCTAAATAGCCAAAACAACCTTGAGAAAGAAGAACAGAGCTATAGGAATCATGCTCCCTGACTTCAGACTACACTACAAAGCTACAGTAATCAAAACAAAACAGTGGCACAGAAACAGACACATAGATCAGTGGAACAGAATATAGAGCCCAGAAACAGACCCATGTATCTATAGTCAATTAATCTAAGACAAAGCAAACAAAAATATACAATGGAGAAAAGACAGTCTCTTCATCAAGAGGTGCTAAGAACACTGGACAGTTACATGTAAATGAATGAAATTAGAACATTCTTTAACACCATATACAAAAATAAACTCAAAATGGAATGTAAGACTAAAAATCATAAAACTCCTACAAGAAAAATTTCTGGAACACCCTTTCACATAAATCACAGCAAAACTTTTTAGATCTGTCTCCCAAAGCAAAGGAAATAAAAGCAAAAATAAATAGAAGAGGCCTAATGCTTTTGCACAGCTAAGGAAACAAAAACAAAATGAAAAGACTACATACTTAATGGGAGAAAATACTTGCAAATTACATGACCAATAAGGGGTTAATATCCAAATTATATAAACAACTCACACAAATCAACATTTAAAAAACCTGATTAAAAATGGGCAGAAGACATGAATAGATATTTTTACAAAAACATACAGATGGCCCACAGGCACATGAAAGGATGCTCAACACTGTTAACCATCAGAAAAATGCAAATCAAAATCACAGTGAGATACCACCTCATACCAATCAGAATGGTTATTATCAAAAAGACAAAATAACAATGTGCTGGTAAAGATGTGGAAATAAGGAAATCCTTGTGCACTATTTGTGGGAATGTAAATTGATTGCAGCTACTATGGAAAACAGTACGGAGGCTTCTCAAAAAACTAAAAACAGAAGTACTATATGACCCAGCAATTCCAATCCTGGATATATATCTGGAAAAAAAAACACTAATTCGAAAAGATACATGAACCCCAATGTTCATAGCAGCATTATTTACAATTGCCAAGATATGGAAGCAACCTAAGTGTCCATCAACAGATGAATGGATAAAGAAGATGTGGTATATATACACAGCAGAATACTACTCAGCCTTAAGAAAGAATAAAATTTTGCCATTTGCAACAACATGGATAGACTTGGAGAGTATTACGTTAAGTGAAATAAGTCAGAGAAAGATAAATACTGTATTATATCACTTATATGTAGAATCTAAAAAATAAAACACACTAGTAAATATAACAAAAAAGAAACAGACTCACAGATTTAGAGAACAAACTAGTAGGTACCAGTGGAGAGAGCAAAGGGGGTAGGGGCAAGATAAGCGTAGGGGATTAAGAGGTACAAACTATTACGTATAAAATAAATAAGCTACAAGGATATATAATACAACACGGGGAATATACTAAATATTTTAAAGTAACTACAAATTGAGTGTAATGTATAAAAATTGTGAATTACTATGTTGTAATTACACCTGTAACTTATATAATTTTGTGCATCAACTATCCTTCAAAAAAATAGATCTAATAGGAAACAGTAAATGTAACAGGAATGATGGAAGTAGAATATCATTGTTTGGCAACCACTATAGGGAAATAAAATTCTTTTTTTTTTATTAGTTTCTGCTTTATAACAAAGTGAATCAGTCATATACATATACATCTGTTCCCACATCCCTTCCCTCATGCACCTCCCTCCCTCCCACCCTCCCCATCCCACCCCTCCAGGCGGTCACAAAGCACAGAGCTGATCTCCCTGTGCTATGCGGCTGCTTCCCACTATCTATCTACGTTACGTTTGGTAGTGTATATATGTCCATGCCTCTCTTTCGCTTTGTCACAGCTTATTTGAAAGTGTAAAAAATAAAATAAGCTGAAAAAAGAGAAAGTAAATTATATGAAGATCAAAAAATGGTCTATAGCAGCTGGAGCACATTAACACTAACATATGAGTAATTGGGAATTAAATCAAGGCAAGATGTGTTACAAACAAATACTTATTGCAATAGAACCATAATCAATGAACTTGCTAATGGCCTTTCCTCCTCAAGACATTAGCAAATGTTCATCTTTAGTATTCACATACACCATACATTTCACTTTGGGAGCATATAAAAGAAGGCATACATGAAGTTGTTAAAATTAACTGGTACCTATTTATCAAGACACACATTCCTCTAAGATTTTTATTTCCAAGGATGTCAATGAGCCCTGGATATTGTACATTTGATTCCAATTAGCAGCAAATAATACTCTGTTAAACAAGTTGGGCAAAGTGATGGATTTGATAATTTAAACATTTTTCTTAGTTATGAGTCTATATCACTTATCTTATAAAATGTTTGCCAAAATGTAGGGCTGTTAGATAATGGGCTCATCCATGCAGCAGAGACTTTAGTTTTTAGATATTTTAGGCATTTGGGAAGGTGAACATTCTCAAACCAATGGGACACAACCTCAATCCACTGCCAGGACAGAGGCAGATGGAGGAGCTAAAAGAAAAAGAGAACTGAGATGTGTGCTGGCCACTTATGCTAAGCACTTTTCAAATTACTTATCCAATCCTCACAACCTCACCAAGTAGGTCTTATCACCATTTTGGAGATGATAGAAATAAGGCTCAGTGATCTTGACTGCCCTAAAGCCACAAATCTAGTTAGTGGCTGAGGCAGAATTTGAATGCAGGCCTTTATGACTTCAAAACTTGTGTTCTGTCCAGCACACATTAATGTCTCCTCCTCTAAGACATGTACAGCAGAAGAGTATATCTCTGAATTCTTAGACTTAAAAGCCCTGATGCACAGACAGACTAAATAATCAGTCTGAAATCACATAGTAATTTAATGAAATAGCAGGAACTAAGACCTAGGAAAAGGAATCCTAAAGCGGTGTTTCCTACTGGACATCATATAACTTGTAGACTATATGTGCTAATTCATGGAGGCAGTAGAGTCTTCATCAATTAAATGTAAAATTTAGACTAATGAGACTCTGAGGTTGATAACTCAAGTAAAAGACCATTTAAGTCCCTAAATCTGAAATTAAAGTTCTCATAGCAAGATTAGTTTGTGCTAATTGTATACATATATTATTTTGCTTTATTTTGTAGGCTGTAAACTACCTGCTTTTACAGACAAGTTAATATTGATAAGAGAACAAAGCCTTGAGAACTTTCAAAAAACACAGTGTGAAATATGAATGATAATTAAATGTTATCGTAATACAAACTTTCATAGAAAATGTCTTTGGTTTTACTTTTGAAGCTGTATAGGGGAGATGTTTAGAAAAGAAAGAAGAGAAAATCCAGAAATCAAGGCCCTTACTGACTTTCTAGTAGAGAAAGATAAATTGGAAATACTTCAGTAGCTGATAAAAGTCACAATTTGACAATGTGAGTTGGAGATGGCTGTAGGTAGAGAAGGCATGTGGTTAAATAACAGCTGTTTGGATTGTTAAAAGTTGTACATGTTGGTCCAGTCAGAAAACTCATCGTGTATCCTATGAAAGAAAGTGACTTGTGTGTTTTGGAAAATCCACATCAGTAACTTCCAGACATGAAAAACCACTTTTAGGGTCATTAAAAATAATAGAGACCATATGCTGACATAGTATCATTCTTTCACTGAACAACTATTTATTGAGCACTACATGCACTGGTCACAGCTTCTGGCACTGTGTATACATAAAGTGAGCAAAACAGAGAAAAATTTCTGCCCTCATGGAGTTTATATTCTTGTGGGGAGAGACAGTGAAACATTAACATAATAAAGAGGTAAATTTTATAGTATGTTAGATGGTGGTAAGTATCATGGAAAAATAGAGTAGCCAGGGGAATCAGTGGTGCTGAGTGTCTGCAGTTTTAAGTGGTGTGGCTGGTGTGGCCCTAACTGATGAAACAAGGGGCGTATGAACAAATAATTGAAGGAGGAAGTGTACCCAAGCATATGCATTTCAGGGTAAAAACATTCCAGGCAGAGAGAACAGTCAGTCCAAAAGGCCATAAGATGGAAAGCATCTTGAAATATGAGAGAAGGAAATCAATCAAGGTGACTCAATGGTTTAAACTTGAGAAACAGGAAAGATGGAGTAGCCAAGTGGAGATGATGAGTAGGTAAGTTGGCTATACAAGTCTGGAGTTCAGGGGAGAAGTCTGGTCTGGATAAATCATAGAGTTACCAACACAAAAATATTTAGAGCCATGAAAGTGGATGAAATCACCAAGGGAATCAGTGCAGAGAAAACAATGAGTCTAAAGACTGAGCACTGGAGCGTTCCAATGTTAAGAAAAGAGAAAAGAAGAGCCAGCAAAGGAAACTGAAATAAAAGAGCCAGTGAGATCAGAACCAGAATAAACAAACATTAAAATGCTAAATGGGTCTGACTTTTTTTTAACATTCACAATAAAATCTTGAGGCGTGAATTCTCCCAAGTGTCTTCTACTGGGTTGTTCATTTTTTTAAATTGCCACATTAGGGATAATATTTATGCTATTTTACATTTCTTTTTTATAAATTGAACTATAGTTGATTTACAATATTGTGTTAGTTTCAGGAGAACAGCAAAGTGATTCAGTTATACATATTTTTTTCCAATTATTTTTCATTATATGTTATTACAACATATTGAGTAGATTTCCCTGTGCTATATATAGTAGGACCTTGTTGTTTATCTATTTTATATATAGTTCTGTGAGTATATGTTAACCCAAACTCCTAATTTATCTCTCCCCCCCTTTCCCCTTTGGTAGCCATAAATTTGTATTCTATATCTGTGAGGTTTTTTTTTCTTGATTTTTCAACAAATTCGTTTGTATTATTTTTTTAGATTCCACATATAAGTGATATCATATGATATTTGTCTTTGTCTGACTTACTTCACTTAGTATGATAATCTCTAGGTCAATCCATGTTGCTGCAAATGGTATTATTTAATTCTTTTTTATGGCTAAATAGTATTCAAGTATATACATGTACCACAATTCTTTATCCATTCATATGATGATGGACACTTAGGTTGCTTCCATATCTTGGCTACTGTAAATAGTGCTGCTGTGAACATTGGGGTGCATGTATCTTTTTGAATTAGTTTGAATTAAAGTATGCTGATAATATGACTGGAAATACCTTTACATATTACTCTAACCTAGGTTATTTGAACATATGCATAACCTGCACATGAACAAATATCCATATATAGACTACATAATCATATGACATACCAGTTTTGAAGTGTATAATATTGCTATTAATGATTTAAGTTTAAATATCATAAAATAGTGAGCAGTTTTTTCAAGATAACTCCATCTTTTACAAGATATCCCTTATATTTAAGACAAATTTATGGACATTTAAGTATTTAGTGACTGATAAATGCCATGCTTATTTATTTATTTTTGTGGTACATGGGCCTCTCACTGTTGTGGCCTCCCCGTTGAGGAGCACAGGCTCCAGACGCACAGGCTCAGCGGCCATGGCTCATGGGCCCAGCTGCTCCACGGCATGTGGTATCTTCCCAGACCGGGGCACGAACCCGTGTCCCCTGCATCGGCAGGCAGACTCTCAACCACTGCGCCACCAGGGAAGCCCTGACATTCATTTTTTTGTTTGTATTTTTTTAACACCTTTAATAGAGTAATAATTGTTTTACAATGGTGTGTCAATTTCTGCTTTCCAAGAAGTGAATCAGTCATACATATACATATGTCCCCATATCTCTTCCCTCTTGCATCTCCCTCCCTCCCACCCTCCCTATCCCACGCCTCTAGGTGATCACAAAGCACCGAGCTGATCTCCCTGTGCTATGCGGCTGCTTCCCACTGGATATCTATTTTACGTTTGGCGGTGTATAAATGTCCATGCCACTCTCTCACTTTGTCCCAGGTTACCCTTCCCCTTCCCCGTATCCTCAAGTCAATTTTCTAGTAGGTCTGCATCTTTATTCCCATCTTGCCTCTAGGTTCTTCTGACCATTTTCATGTAATTTTTCCCTTTTTTAATTTTTTTAGATTCCATATATATGTGTTAGCATACAGTTTTTATTTTTCTCTTTCTGACTTACTTCATTCTGTATAACAGTCTCTAGGTCCATCAACCTCACTACAAATAACTCAGTTTTGTTCCTTTTTATGGCTGAGTAATATTCCATTGTATATATGTGCCACATGTTCTTTATCCATTCATCTGTCGATGGAGAGTTAGCTTGCTTCCATATCCTGGCTATTGTAAATAGAGCTGCAATGAACATTTTGGTACATGACTCTTTTTGAATTATGGTTTTCTCAGGGTATATGCCCAGTAGTGGGACTGATGGGTCATATGGTAGTTCTATTTTTACTTTTTTAAGGAACCTCCATATTGTTCTCCATAGAGGCTGCATCAATTTAGGGTCCCACCAACAGTGCAAGAGGGTTCCCTTTTCTCCACAGCCTCTCCAGCATTTAGTGTTTGTAGATTTTTTGATGACGGCCATTCTGACTAGTGTGAGATGATAACTAATTGTAGTTTTGATTTGCATTACTCTAATGATTAATGATGTTGAGCATTCTTCCATGTGTTTGTTGGCAATCTATATATCTTCTTTGGAAAAATGTCTATTTAAGGCTTCAGCCCATTTTTGGATTCGGTTGCTTATTTTTTTTTGATATTGAGCTATATGAGTTGCTTGTATGTTTTGGAGATTAATCCTTTGTCAGTTGCTTCATTTGCAAATATTTTCTTGCATTCTGAGGATTGTCTTTTCGTCTTGTTTATGGTTTGCTTTGCTGTGCAAAAGATTTTAAGTTTCATTAGGTCCCATTTGTTTATCTTTGTTTTTATTCCCATTTCTCTAGGAGGTGGGTCAAAAAGAAACTTGCTGTGATTTATGTCATAGAGTGTTATGCCTATGTTTTCCTCTAAGAGTTTGATAGTGTCTGGCCTTACATTTAGGTCTTTACTCCATTTTGATTTTATTTTTGTGTATGGTGTTAGGGAGTGTTCTAATTTCATTCTTTTACATGTAGCTGTCCAGTTTTCCCAGTACCACTTATTGAAGAGGCTGTGTTTTCTCCACTGTATATTCTTGCCTCCTTTATCAAAGATAAGGTGACCATATGTGCGTGGGTTTATCTCTGGGCTTTCTATCCTATTCCTGTGATCTATATTTCTGTTTCTGTGCCAGTTCCATACTGCTTGATTACTGTAGCTTTTTAGTATAGCCTGAAGTCAGGGAGCCTGATTCCTCCAGCTCCGTTTTTCTTTCTCAAGATTGCTTTGGCTATTCGGGGTCTTTTGTGTTTCCATAAAAATTGGGGAATTTTTTGCTCTAGTTTGGTGAAAAATGCCAGTGGTAGTTTGATAGGGATTGCATTGAATCTGTAGATTGGTGTGGGTAGTAGAGTCATTTTCACAGTTTTGATTCTTCCAATCCAAGAACATGGTATATCTCTCTATCTGTTTGTATCATCTTTAATTTCTTTTATCAGTGTCTTATAATTTTCTGCCACCAGGTCCTTTGTCTCCTTAGGTAGGCTGATTCCTAGTTATTTTATTCTTTCTGTTCTAATGATAAATGGGAATGTTTCCTTAATTCCTCTTTCAGATTGTTCATCAGTAGTGTATAGGAATGCCAGAGATTTCTGTGCATTAATTCTGTATCCGGCTACTTTACCAAATTCATTGATTAGCTTTCATAGTTTTCTGGTAGCATCTTTAGGATTCTCTATGTATAGCATCATGTCATGTGCAAACAGTAACAGCTTTACTTCTTCTTTTCCGATTTGGATTCCTTTTAGTTCCTTTTCTTCTCTGATTGCTGTGGTGAAAACCTCCAAAACTATGTTGAATAATAGTGGTGAGAGTGGGCAACCTTGCCTTGTTCCTGATCTTAGTGGAAATGATTTCAGTTTTTCACCATTGAGGACGATGTTGGCTGTGGGTTTGTCATATAGGGCCTTTATTATGTTGAGCTAAGTTCCCTCTGTGCCTACTTTCTGGAGGGTTTTTATCATAAATGGTTGTTGAATTTGTCGGAAGCTTTCTCTGCATCTATTGAGATGATCATATGGTTTTTCTCCTTCAATTTGTTAATATGGTGTATCACTTTGATTGATATTGAAGTATATTGAGAATATTGCATTCCTGGGATAAACCCCACTTCGTCATAATGTATGATCCTTTTAATGTGCTGTTGGATTCTGTTTGCTAGTATTTTGTTGAGGATTTTTGCATCTATGTCCATCATTGATACTGGCCTGTAATTTTCTTTCTTTGTGACATCTTTTTCTGGTTTTGGTATCAGCGTGATGTTGGCCTCGCAGAATGAGTTTCGGAGTGTTCCTCCCTCTGCTATATTTTGGAAGAGTTTGAGAAGGATAGGTGTTACTTGTTTTCTAAATGTTTGGTAGAGTTCGCCTGTGAAGCCATCTGGTCCTGGGCTTTTGTTTGTTGGAAGATTTTTAATCACAGTTTCAATTTCAGTGCTTGTGATTGGTCTGTTCATATTTTCTATTTCTTCCTGGTTCAGTCTCGGAAGGTTGGGCATTTCTAATAATTTGTCAGTTTCTTTCAGGTTGTCCACTTTATTGGCATAGAGTTGTTTGTAGTAATCTCTCATGATCCTTTATATTTCTGCAGTATCAGTTGTTACTCCTCCTTTTTCACTTCTAATTCTATTGATTTGAGTCTTCTCCCTTTTTTTCTTGATAAGTCTGGCAAATGGTTTATCAATTTTGTTTATCTTCTCAAAGAACCAGCTTTTAGTTTTATTGATCTTTCCTATCATCGCCTTCATTTCTTTTTCATTTATGTCTAATGTGATCTTTATGATTTCTTTCCTTCTGCTAAGTTTGGGGTTTTTTTGTTCTTCTTTCTGCAATTTCTTTAGGTGTAAGGTTAGGTTTTTTATTTGAGATGCTTCTTGTTCCTTAAGGTAGGCTTGTATAGCTATAAACTTCCCTGTTACAACTGCTTCTGCTGCATCCCATAGGTTTTGCATCATTGTGTTTTCATTTTCATTTGTTTCTAGGTATTTTTTTATTTCCTCTTTGATTTCTTCAGTGATCTCTTGGTTATGAAGTAGTGTGTTGTTTAGCCTCCATGTGTTTGTATTTCGTACAGATATTTTCCTGTAATTGATATCTAGCCTCAGAGCACTGTGGTTGGAAAAGATACTTCATATGATTTCCATTTTCTTAAATTTACCAAGGCTTGTTTTGTGACCCAAAATATGATCTATCCTGGAGAAGGTTCCATGAGCACTTGAGAAGAATGTGTATTCTGTTGTTTTTGGATGGAATTTCCTACAAATAACAATTAAGTCCTTCTTGTTTAATGTATCATTTAAAGATTGTGTTTCCTTATTTATTTTCATTTTGGATGATCTGTCCATTGGTGAAAGTGGGGTGTTAAAGTCCCCTACTATGACTGTATTACTGTCCATTTCCCCTTTTATGGCTGCTATTATTTGCCTTATGTATTGAGGTGCTCCTATGTTGGGCGCATAAATATTTACAATTGTTATATCTTCTTCTTGGATCGATCCCTTGATCATTATGTAGTGTCCTTCTTTGTCTCTTTTAATAGTCTTTGTTTTAAAGTCTATCTTGTCTGATATGAGAGTTGCTCCTCCAGCTTTCTTTTGATTTCCATTTGCATGGAATATCTTTTTCCATCCCCTCACTTTCAGTCTGTATATGTCCCTAGGTCTGAAGTTGGTCTCTTGTAGACAGCATATATATGGGTCTTGTTTTTGTATCCATTCAGCCAGTCTATGTCTTTTGGTTGGAGCATTTAATCAATTTACATTTAAGGTAATTATCGATATGTATGTTCCTATTCCCATTTTCTTAATTGTTTTGGGTTTATTATTGTAGGTCTTTTCCTTCTCTTGTGTTTCCTGCCTAGAGGAGTTCCTTTACCATTTGTTGTAAACTGGTTTGATGGTGCTGACTTCTCTTAGCTTTTGCTTGTTTGTAAAGCTTTTAATTTCTCCTTCAAATCTGAATGAGATCCTTGTTGGTTAGAGTCATCTTGCTTATAGGTTTTTCTCTTTCATCATTTTAAATATGTCCTGCCCCTCCTACCATTCATTTTTTAATATCCTCATTGAGATATAATTTGCATACAATAAATTCATTCATTTTAAGTGTGCAATTCAATAGTTTTTAGTATATTCACAGACGTGTGCAACAATCACCATGGTCAATTTTACATTTTCATCACCACAAAGAGATACTCTATATCATTTAGCTGTCATTCCCCAAATCCCAACTCCCCAGCCCTAAGCAACCACTAATTTACTTTGTCTTTATAGATTTGTCTATTCTAGACATTTTGTATACATAAAATCATATAATATGTAATTTTATGTGACTTCCTTATATTGCTTAGCATGTTTTCAATGCTCATCCATGTTGTTGCATGTAACAGTACTTCATTCCCTTTTATAGTCAAACAATATTCTATTATATGTATTTTCCTTATTTATTTGTTCATTCATTGATTGATGGACATTTGAGTTGTTTCTGCTTTTGGCTATTGTGAATATTGCTGCTATGGACATTCATGTATAAGTTTTCATTTGGAAACCTGTTTTCAATTCTTTTGAGTATATATCTTACCTTGGGTTTCAGAAACAAAAATATTTTTGCCCTTTAAAAACTACAAGCATTATTTTTCACCTTTTTCTTATAAGAAAAAATAAAAGGCTGGTCAGAGATCAAGATTAGGGTTAATACTTACTAAACAATAATGGTTGCTTAAAATAAATTGAGATCTCTAGGTTTAAAAAGTCAAATAGGCTTCCTAACTATAGCATTTGTTGAAGCCTTCAAAATGCTAGCATGCATTGTGATCATCTGTAAGAAAGGAGTCAGTGTTTCCCTAACTGATTTTCTTCTAAAGGGCTTTTTTTGTGGAGTGTTTCACAGGACAAATATTTCAATGGAATTTGTGTTGCAAAACACTGACGTAAAGTAATGACTAAGTTCATAATGGTTATCAATTATTTTTGAAATGAGAAAATGCTCTTTTTCCCATGTCACCATTTTCTTCTTTTCCTTGGTCATTTGTTAGAAAAGAATCAACATTCCGATGGCCAGATAACACAAATAAACCAACAGCTCCCATGTTTCCAATTAAACCCCATGGCCAGCCTTCTACCTTGCCATTTAATCAGCAGTGTGGACGCTATTCCTTTTTTTGTATACTCCAGTGAATTTAATATTAGCACTTAATTAACCTGCTCACTAAACTAGAGCAGAAAACAAAAAGGAAAGAAGAGAAAGTAATTCATTATATAAATTTAGTGTTCGAATCATTTCAGTGAAGGCAAAGCAATATTATTAGCAGTAATTTAACAAATCTATTGCATTCATTATTTTTGAAGATATTTGCACATTGCATTTCAGACATAGGCAACACAATTTTCCATAGTCACACTGTTGACAGGTATCTTTGAAGAAAACTCTAGCTGCTAATAGGAGATTCCAAATTTTAATATTTTGTTCTGATTACCAGAAAAGAATAAATAAAGTGATAATCAAATAATAGTACCATACAGATACTGAGCAAGAATTCTAATAAAGCAATAATGCCTTTGCCAACAATTGTTATCCATAATCATGAACTATTTTGATATTCAGAAGCCTAAATAAAAATCATAAGAGCAATTTCTAAGCAAGTGCTTTCTGCCCCAAATAAATGTGTTTATATCCAATTCATTCAAATGACTGTTTATCTAAACCAGATTACAATGTTTTCAATATTACTGGCTTACCGTTTAAACCTTTTCAAGCTTTCTGTTTAATCAAAACTTAAAGCCATTCTACTGCATCCAAATATCACAAATCATAGAATGCAAAGCACTCTGCCTGGTCAACCAAATGGAAATCAAGCAGCTGAATAAATGAGGTAGCTGCCTACAATTTAGGATTTACTATCTTATACACTTCATGCTTGCTAACTACATTCATTTAAACAAAGAGTATTATGCAGCTAAATGTGAAGATGCCAAAAGCACTACCTTAGTAAGATAGAAATGAAATGGTCTATTGTTATCCAAAAAAGCATAAGTGCCAATAATCAACACAACCCTGTCATAATGCAAAAGAGCATGGCGATGGTAAGAAGAGGAGCAATGTATTCCAAATATCTGTGTTGGCAATTTCCAGAGACATCTTTATGAGTACTGTAACTTGTGACTGAAAGAGAAAGCTGTTCACCAAAAATACATGTCCCTCTTTACTGTGTAGTGGTGTTATTCAGAGGCAGGTACCTAGTCAGGGACTACAATTCCCAGTCCCTCCTTGGTTCCAGGTGTGGCCATGTATCAAATTTTTGCCAATGGAATGTGAACAGAAGTGATGGATGTCACTTCCAGGTGAGAGTTTTTAGTAAGGGTGTGTTTTCTTCATGCTCTCTTTCCCCATCTTCAGGCTGGATGCAGAAGATTCTGAAAGCCTGAAGAACCACCACATGGAGGAAGTCTGACTTCCTGAATCATCATTTGGAGGAAAGCTACCCACTGACTTGCCCACACCTGCAATGTAAATTCCATGAATAAGAAGAAATCTTCTGTTGTGCTATGTCACTGAAATTTTGAGTTTTATTATTACAGAAGCTATTACTATCTTAAATAATAAACACATTTCTTACAACAGCTTTTTTTTCTCTTAGTTTAATGTCTACACAGACTTGAGTCAAGACACATAAGCAAATTCAGCCGGCTAATGATTTGGTGCCCCTTCAAATTAAATTCATTAAAATATTTGTTCAACCTGGATTAAAATTGCAGTCTGAGTTGTGTGTGGAGATGGGAGAACATGAAAGAAAGGACTCAGTCTTTGCCTGCTGCTCTAAGCAATACAGTACCATGTACAAACTCATCTACTTTACCCACATATACTACTCCCCCACTAGAGTCCTACTAAATGCAACTTTCTCCATCTGCTTATAGTATCTGTGAAATATTTTTATATCTATAGATTGGCACTCAGGGAAGCTGCCCGGTTGATAGACTACTTAATCTGGCTCTAAATCTATGTCTTGCACCCTTTAGTATGCTTTATAGTCATGTTTCTCAAACATTTTTGAGCTTGAGTCACAGTACAAAGTGCATTTTACACGGGACCCAGTACCCTCCTATGTTTGTTTCATGAAAAAGTAATTGTCTTTCTATACATGATATTCTCTGATATTTTCTTTTTTTTAATTTTAAAGTGCTGGTTGCAACCTACTAAATTGATTACACAAACACTAATGGGTCATAACACACAGTTTGAAAAAACACTCTTGGATGGACCCTTCTGACTGTTATTTGGCTTTATTTTTTGGAATGAGAAAAGGGAAATGCAAACTGACTGAAATGGAGGAAGAAAGTTATGGTAAAATGGTTAAAAGTGGGAGAAGCACAGGAAGAAATAATGGCATTTGTGAAAAGGGAAGGAAGGAACATATAGTATTAAGGAATGTACAACACACCATTAGCTATGCTCAGTGTAGAATATATGTTCAATGAACAAGTTTGGGTTCTGTTTATAGTAGAAACCATAGAGTTTGAGGAAGTCCAACTGTGGAAGTACAGAAGCACTGTGCTCAGGTATGAGTAATGCCAGAGGTTTCACTTCTGAATATATAGAGACAGACGTTGAAAAAACTTGAGAAGAAAGAGCCAGGGACACCCTAAATGAGAATTTTATGCTCTACATTCTACATTCTCACTCTGTCACAATAGTTACATACACATTCACAAAATTTCCAAGAACTGAGATCCTGTAAGATCATATTTAATTTCAGCTTTGGAAAGTGTCCAGTCCATTCTTGGCCTACCAAGACAGGATAACAGAACAAATGAAAAAAGAAACACTTGGGCTCTGCAAGTATGGCACTCTCTTCAAGTGAAAATGATTTCTGAAAAGTATATTTATGGATTAAAACAGATGATATGTTATGTTAATTTTCACATGCTTAGAAGGAAAGTGTTGGCTAGAAGTCATAAAGCCTCTCCAGAGGAACATTTACATATCATTCTATGAATCTCTTTCCTTTTTCTTTTAGCCATAAAATTTATAGTCTCTAGTCACACTGATCAAAAATATTGTCAACTTTTACACACTTTATAACAAAGTTTTCTTTTTTTATCAAATTTATTTTTAGAGCATTTTTAGGTTCATAGCAAGATTGAGGGGAAAGTACAAAAATTTCCCATATACCCCCCATATACCTATGTACAGGTTTTTATGTGGATATAAGTTTTCCACTCCTTTTGGTTAATACCAAGGAGTGAAATTGCTGGATCATAGTAAGAGTACATTAATTTTGTAAGAAATTGCCAAACAACCTTCCAAAGTGGCTGTACCATTTTGTATTCTAATCAGAAATCAGTGAGAGTCCCTGTTTCTCCACACCCTTGCCAGCACTTGGTGTTGTCAGTGTTCTGGATTTTGGCCATTCTAATAAGTGTGTAGTTGTATCCCATTGTTGTTTTCATTTGAATTCCCCTGGTAATATATGTTGGGGCATCTTTTCATAGGTTTATTTGCCATCTTATATCTTCTTTGGCAAAGTATCTATTAAGGTCATTGGCCCATTTTTAAATTGGGTTGTTTGTATTCTTATCATTGAGTTTTAAGAGTTCTTTTTATATTTAGGATAACAGTCTTTTATCAGGTGTGCCTTCTGCAAATAGTTTCTACCAGTCTGTGGCTTGTCTTCTCATTCTCTTAACATTCTTTTACAGAGAAGTTTATAATTTTAATGATGTGAGCTTATCAATTATTTCTTTCATGGATCATGCCTTTGGTGTTATACCTAAAAAGCATTGCTATACACAAGGTCATCTAAGTTTTCTCCTATGTTATCTTCTAGCAGTTTTGGAGTTTTTCATTTTATACTTAGGTCTGTAATTTATATTAATTTTTAAGACGGGTATTAGATCTGTGGCTAGATTTTTTTTTTTTTTGCACGTGGATATCCAGTTGTTGCCGCGCCATTTGGCAAAAAGAGTATTTTGCTCCATTCTACTGCCTTTGTTCCTTTCTCAAAGTTCAGTTGACTGTATTTATGTGCATCTACCTTTGGGCTCTCTATGTTGCTCCATTGATGTATTTGTTTATTCTTTCAATACTACACTGTCTTGATTACTGCAGGTTTATACTAAGTCTTGAAGTCAGGCAGTGTCAGTCCTCCAACTTTGTCCTTCTACTTCAAGACTGTGTTGGTTATTATGCATCTTTTGATTCTCCATATAAACTTTGGAGTAACTTTGTTAATACCTACAAAATAACTTGCTGGGATTTTGTTTGGGATTGCATTGAATCTATAGGTCAAGTTGGGAAGGACTGACACCATGACAATGTTGAGAATTCCTATCCATGAACATGGAGTATCACTTTATTTATTCTATGATTTAATTCATCAGAGTTATGTAGTTTTCCTCATATAGATCTGATACATATTTTGTTAGACTTATACCTAAGTATTTCATTTTGGAGGGTACTAATGTAAATGATATCATATTTCAAATTTCAAATTCTACCTATTCATGCTGGTATATAGAAAAGAAATGGACTTTTGTATATTAACCTTATATCCTGCAACACTGTTATAATTTCTTATTAGTTCCAGGAGGATTTTTATTGATTCTTTTGAATTTTCTACATAAATGATCATGTCATCTGCAAACAAATTTTCTTTCTTCTTCCAAATCTTTGTACATTTTATTTTCTTTTATTGTCTTCTTGCATTAGCTAGAACTTCCAGTGTGATGTTGAAAAGGAGCGTTAAGAGGGGTTATCCTTGCTTTGTACTTGATTCTGGTGAGAAATCTTTGAGTCTCTTAGCATTAGTATGATGTTAGCTATAGGTTTTTTATAAATATTCTTCTTTGGATTGAGGATGTTCCCCTCTATTCTTAGTTTACTTAGAGCTTTTACCATAAATTTATTTTTGTTTTCTAATGTGCAAAAATCTTCAGAATATATAGGGTTATTACAAATAATAAAGAAATGACTAAGAATACAAAACAAAAATTGACAAAAGTCACACATGGGCAATTCATAAAGGAGGAACTACAACTGGCCAAAAAACATATGAAAATAAATGTTCAAGTGAATATGTAAGCAATATAATGGAAGTTAAAACAACTAAAACTGATGCTTTGCTTATGAAATTAATGTAGATTTAAAATATAAAGTAATGTTACTGACTAAGGGAATGGTAAGACTAGAAAGTTAGAGAGTGGTTGGAAGAGGAATATAAATTGTTACAACCTTTATAGAAAGCATCAAGATTCATCAAGAGTCTTAAAAATATGTATCCCTTTTGGCCTAGTATCTCTTTTTCTAGGAATCACCTTTAGGCAAATGATCAGAAAGTCAGAATAAGAGTCATATACATGTATGTTTGTTAGAGCATTAAACATAACAAGAAAAAATCATGAATGAACTATATATACCACAATTACATTAATAGTTGAATCATCTGAGCAACTATTAAAAATTATGTTTAGGGAGATTTCAAATGCATGGATAAATCCTCTCAATAAAATATTAGGCTATAAAAAGCAGGATATGGAACTCCATAGTTGCTATGATCTCAAGAGTACAATAAACATAGATAAACATAAACACAAAAAATGAACACACAAATGTGCACACAAAAAACAAAATTGGTCATTTCCTGGTAGAAAGGACACTGAATATTTGTTCTTGTACTCATCTGCAGGGTCCTAACTATTTATAGTGAGCATCTGTAGCTCATACAACTCTTAAATAAAATAAGCTTTTAAAATAAAATAAAGTTTTTTTATTATAGAATATATGCTTGTTACATAAAATTAGCAAAATTTTAAAATTTTACATTGCTACACTTTCTGCAGGCCTGCCATGCCTCTATGTTTGCCCTGTACTCTATATATCAACTTGTATATAGTTATTTTTAAACAACATATTCTCCTGATTGCAAACATAAAACAAGCTTATTGTAAAAAAAATGGAAAATACAGAAATAATAAACTAAAAATCATCTAGAATCCTACTACTGATGATGATGATGATAGCAGCAATATTGTTAGTCACAGACAGTTCCTCCTATGTGCCAGACCTTTTATTAAGCATTTTGAATAAATTATCACATTTAATTTTCACAATAGTCCTATGAGGTAACTATGAATATTCCTGTTTCAGAGATGTGAAAACAGATTCAGAAGAATTAATTACCTCATCCAAATCCACACAACTGCTAAGTGTAGAACTGGCCTGGCTTTACAACACAAGGTCTCAAACACTACACTGTATTTTTTTTTAACATCTTTATTGGAGTATAATTGCTTTACAATGGTGTGTTAGTTTCTGCTCTATAACAAAGTGAATCAGTTATACATATACATATGTTCTCATATCTCTTCCCTCTTGCATCTCCCTCCCTCCCACCCTCCTTATCCCACCCCTCTAGATGGTCACAAAGCACCAAGCTGATCTCCCTGTGCTATGCGGCTGCTTCCCACTACCTATCTATTTTACTTTTCGTAGTGTATATATATATATGTCCATGCCACTCTCTCACTTTGTCACAGCTTACCCTTCCCCCTCTCCATATCCACAAGTCAAATCTCTAGTAGGTCTGTGTCTTTATTCCCATCTTACCCTTAGGTTCTTCATGACCTTTTTATTTTTCTTAGATTCCATATATATGTGTTAGCATAAGGTATTTGTTTTTCTCTTTCTGACTTACTTCACTCTGTATGACAGACTCTAGGTACATCCACCTCACTACAAATAACTAAATTTCATTTCTTTTTATGGCTGAGTGATATTCCATTGTATACATTGCAACAAAAAGAATAAAATATCTAGGAATAAACCTACCTAAGGAGACAAAAGACCTGTATGCAGAAAACTATAAGACACTGATGAAAGGAACTAAAGATGATACAAATAGATAGAGATATACCATGTTCTTGGATTGGAAGAATCAACATTATGAAAATTACTACGCAAAGCAATCTACAGATTCATTGCAATCCCTATCAAACTACCACTGGCATTTTCCACAGAACTAGAACAAAAAATTTTACAATTTGTATGGAAACACAAAAGACCCCAAATAGCCAAAGCAATCTCGAGAAAGAAAAACAGAGCGGGAGGAATCAGGCTCCCTGACTTCAGACTATACTACAAAGCTACAGTAATGAAGACAATATGGTACTGGTGCAAAAACAGAAATATAGATCACTGGAATAGGATAGACAGCCCAGAGATAAACCCATGCACTTATGGTCACCTTATCTTTGATAAAGGAGGCAAGAACATACAGTGGAGAAAAGAAAGCCTCTTCAGTAAGTGGTGATGGGAAAACTGGACAGGTACATGTAAAAGTATGAGATTAGAACACTCCCTAACACCATACACAAAAATAAGCTCAAAATGGATTAAAGACCTAAATGTAAGGCCAGAAATTACAATGTATTTTTTCTGCTTTTATTTCTTACTATTTACAGTCCTTCTTGGCTATCTATTTTTATATGCCAAATAACCTATGTTTAAAAAATAAACCTGTATAAAGTGTGGCTCTCTTCTCTCTTTCTTCTAATTTTGCTTAGACTGTGATAGGCCTACTCAAATCTTTTTTCAACTAAGAAAAAGTTTTATTTTTCTTTATATATATATATATATATATATAATTAATATTTTAGTTTTCTTTTTTTTTCCTGAGGAATACTTAAAATTATTAGGATGGAAAGCCATTCTTCAGATTTATCATCTTCCTCAGGGGTCTCATCTTTGTCTTTTTCACTGCTTTCTGATGATATTTTTCAAGTATATATGACATTCTCACTGAGTTGATTGTCAGCATTGTCAATTCTGCTCTCTTCAAGCCTTCACTGATGATATAAATTTGTGACTGAGTGTTAATTGTTGTAATCTTTCTTTATCTTATCTCCCATTTTTAATAAGTTCATTCTATTTTCTATTCTTCGTCTGTTCTTTGATTATGGCATGGGTTCTGAAACAGAGGTTCATAAACAAACTTCAGAGGTTACGTGAAAGCCAAGAAGTTAAATGGAAAAATTAGTATATCTATAAATTTGTTTTATATGGAAAGAAGGTCCAGAAATTTCATCAAATTTTCAAAGTAGTGCACGACACTACAAAAGGTTCTGAATACCTTCCATTTTATACTCTGCTTCTTCATAGTAGTAGCTATGTCATCTCACATTTTAGTTAAAATAAGAAAATATTTTCTAACATTTTTGTGACTCCTTTAAATACTCATTTGAAGAAATGTGCTCTTTCTTTGAACATACAGAATAATTTTGCCTTTAGCCTGTTTTAAATTTTTTCAATGTGTCCCATATTATTTTTTCTTTTGTTGCTTACTTTCAATGAAGTTGCAATCTGTCTTTACCCTATGTTTGCCAATAGTTAGGAGATAATAATTTTCCTTAGGCTGCACTTAAACTAGGTGCTATATAAATCCCTTTCTCAGATATACAGCTAGATGACAGTTTGATATATATTATCTCCTATTCTCATCTGTCTGTTCTCCAAGTCTAAATTGATTTCATCTAACATATCACTTTTTTTATAACATCTTTATTGGAGTATAATTGCTTTAAAGTGGTGTGTTAGTTTCTGCTTTTTAACAAAGTGAATCAGTTATACATACACATATATCCCCATGTCTCTTCCCTTTTGCATCTCCCTCCCTCCCACCCTCCCTATCCCACCCCTCTAGGTGGTCACAAAGCACTGAGCTGATCTCCCTGTGCTATGCGGCTGCTTCCCACTAGCTATTTTACCTTTGGTAGTATATATATGTCCATGTCACTCTCTCACTTTGTCCCAGGTTACCCTTCCCCCTCCCCATATCCTCAAGTCCATTCTCTAGTAGGTCTGCATCTTTATTCCCATCTTGCCCCTAGGTTCTTCATGACCATTTATTTTATATATTCCATATATATATGTGTTAGCATATGGTATTTGTTTTTCTTTACTGACTTACTTCACTCTGTATGACAGAATCTAGGTCCATCCACCTCACTACAAATCACTCAATTTCGTTTCTTTTTATGGCTGAGTAATATTCCATTGCATATATGTGCCAAATCTTCTTTATCCATTCATCTGTTGATGGACACTTATGTTGCTTCCATGTCCTGGGTATTGTAAAAAGAGCTGCAATGAACATTGTGGTACATGACTCTTTTTGAATTATGGTTTTCTCAGGGTGTATGCCCAGTAGTGGGGTTGCTGGGTCATATGGTAGTTATATTTTTACTTTTCTAAGGAACCTGCATACTGTTCTCCATAGTGGCTGTATCAATTTACATTCCTACCAACAGTGCAAGAGGGTTCCCTTTCTCCACAGCCTTTCCAGCATTTATTATTTGTAGATTTTTTGATGATGGCCATTCTGACTGGTGTGAGATGATATCACATTGTAGTTTTGATTTGAATTTCTCTAATGATTAATGATGTTGAGCATTCTTTCATGTGTTTGTTGGCAATCTGTATATCTTCTCTGGAGAAATGTCTAGGTCTTCTGCCCATTATTGGACTGCGTTGTTTGTTTTTTTGATATTGAGCTGCATGAGCTGCTTGTAAATTTTGGAGATTAATCCTTTCTCAGTTGCTTCATTTGCAAATATTTTCTCCCATTCTGAGGGTGTCTTTTCGTCTTGTTTATGGTTTCTTTTGCTGTGTAAAAGCTTTTAAGTTTCATTAGGTCCCATTTGTTTATTTTTGTTTTTATTTCCATTTCTCTAGGAGGTGGGTCAAAAAGGATCTTGCTGTGATTTATGTCATAGTGTTCTGCCTATGTTTTCCTCTAAGAGTTTGATAGTGTCTGGCCTTACATTTAGGTCTTTAATCCATTTTGGGTTTATTTTTGCGTATGGTGTTAGGGAGTGTTCTAGTTTCATTCTGTTACATGTAGCTATCCAGTTTTCCCAGAACCACTTATTGAAGAGGCTGTCTTTTCTCCACTGTATATTCTTGCCTCCTTTATCAAAGATAAGGTGACCATATTTGCGTGGGTTTATCTCTGGGCTTTCTATCCTGTTCCATTGATCTATAACATCACTTTTGAACTAAGATTGGATCCAGCAATTCCACTCCTGGGTATCTATACAAAGAAAACAAAAACACTAATTTGAAAAGATATATGCACCCCAATGTTCATTGCAATATTATTTACAATAGCCAGGATATGGAAGTAATGAAGTGTCTATCAACAAATGAATGGATATAAAAAGAAGTGATTACATACATATATAAAATGGAATACTACTCAGCCATGAGAAAGAAGGAAATTCTTCCATCTGCAACAACATGGATGGATCTGAAGGGTATCTTGCTAAGTGAAAGAAGTCAGAGAATGATAGTATTTACTGTATGTTTTTGCTTATACGTGGAATGTAAAACAAAACAAACGTACAAATATAACAAAACAGAAACAGACTCACCAATAGAAATAAACTAGTGGTTGCCAGAGGGGAGGGTTATGGGATGGGTGAAATAGGTGAAGGGCTTTAATAGGTATAAACTACTATTTATGAAATAAATAAGTTACAGGTTGTAATGTTCAGCATAGGGAATACAGTCAATAATAGTTTAATAATTTTGTATGGTGTGTCATCTATAAAAATATTAAATCACACTGTTGTATACCTGAAACTAATACAATATTGTAAATCAAACATACTTCAATTAAAACAAATCCCCCCTCCCCCCCTCAAGAAAAGTTTAGTTCCTCTCCTGACCCAAGTGCCTGCCTTGCTGATAATCTGAACTGATGGAATACAAGAAATAACCATACTCCTTGGAATACCCTCCTACCAAGATTCTTCTTTTCTCTGTTCCTACCTACAGCAGTTTGTTTGTGGAGACCGATCCTTATGGATATGATTCACCACTGCTTCATACTCAAACTCACAAAGCCATTACCATCATTTGCCTTCTTTCATTGTTTTCTGGTAGTTTCAGTTCCCGAGTATATACGGGAAGAATGACGACATTTTAGGGGATAATGGACAGCCTTCTAGGCCTCTAAATCAGTCCCTTCTATGCCCATAAGACAACTACTCCATTTTGCTGGGTATAGAATCTGTATTTTGGAACTAGTATTTAGACTCTATGGGAGGAAAGAAGAGTTTTTTCCTACCTAGTCTCGATGTATTGGAATACCAAATTTCTATCAGCATAGTGTGAGCCGTCCAATGATTGTTCTTTTCAATCCATTTCTTTCTGATTTTTAGCTAGTGGAAATTTCTCCCTAGTTCTGGCAATAATTTGACTGTTGGTCAAAATTTTTAGCATTATTGTGAGTTCTCATCATTTTTCATGGCTTCATACACACTTTAGTGAAAATTCAAGAGTGTCTGTGTTAAGGGACTGCCAACCAGATGCCATTTTTCCAAGTTAGCATTTCTAGGGCTATGCCAGGGGGAAAAGTTTCCAAGAGAAGCCTGGCAGCAAATTCTAAATCCCTGCTAACATCAGTACGTTAGGAAGTAGAAATTTCCCAGCACAAACTCTATAATTAAAAATATAGTCTTTTAATTTCTTTCAGATAATTTTATGATTCTCAGGAGTAGAAATAAATAATAATTAAAATTAAGGTTGACCAAGATCAAAGTTCTGAAGCAGATATAACATCTGTCTCTGAGTATGTCTGTATCTTTTCAGTGGGCTTCTTAAAATTAATGCCACATTTTCCCCTACTACCTAGGGCTTTCATGCCTATCACTGTGGAAATCCATCCTGGCCTGCCTTCCTTGGGCAGCAGCTCATATTCCTAAACCATCTTTCCTATCTTCTCCAATCAAATATCCTGTTTCTTCAATGTACCAATTTATCCAACCAAGTAGACAGTTACAGATAGATCCTAGCAGTTCACTGGCAGGTTGTTTATTTAGGGATGGGGTATTATAAGAGTGAAGCTCCTTAATTTACACTTTCTTTTGCTATGTTGCTATTTCCACTGTAATACACATTTATATATATTCACTTTTCCTGGGGGTACATGCCACATACTACTCCACCTCTCCTTACTGCTACTTCTGACAAGATGGTTCTGGAATTCTTTGGTAAGCCAAATACCTTAATGAAGAAACATAGTGATTCCATGCTTTGAGGGAAATCCTACCATTTTTTTAACATCAGGAACAACTATGCATAAATTATTGATATTGGTTATATATCCCAATATCTTCCATTTAATAAGTGCTGTAAGCAGCAGGATTAAAGATACGATTTTTGCTTCTTGATGTAGAAACCCACAGATCAGCTTTTCTGTTTATTGGTTTTTAATCCTATACTGATGCAATATAACAGAGTGGTTATGGATATGACTTCAAATCCTTTCTCTGCTACTTACTCGCTGTATCACTTTGGAGACACTACTTTTCTCTAAACCTCAGTTTCTTCATTTGTGAAAGAAAAATAATGATGTAAGCTGTCATGAAGGGCTGATGAAACAATAAAATAAACTACTGAATACATGGTGGCTAACTATACTGTGTGCCTGGATCATCATAACTTCACAATAAATATCATTATAAGATGACTGTACAATGTGACGTGTAAGAGAAATATGGATGCTAAAGTTATATTACCTAGGTTCAAATACCCTATCTACCACTTATTGGTTGTATGTTTTCAAACAAGTCATTTACCCTCCTGTGTCTCTGTTTCCTCATCTGTAAAAGTGGGATAATAATAAAACCTACCTTGAAGGGCTACTGTGAATGTCGAATAAAATACTTCACATAAAAAAAGATACTTCACATAAAGCCCTTAGCAGAGTTCCTAGCACAGAGTGAACACTCAATAAGCATTAACAGTTGTGCAACAATGGTGACAACTATGTAAACAAGGACAATCAATAGCTCTCAAGTCACATTTACAGATCAGGCCACAATCTACTAACCTGTCAATGTGGCTGTCCCAGGATCCCCTGCTGATCTTCAAGTAAGCAACTCATAGTTCCTGACCATAAATCTTAAATTAATTCCCTAAAATTAGCAACACTATCTCCTCTTCAATGCAGGTTTCTGATAACTTAATAACACTGATGTATTAAGAGCTTAGGAAATGGTCACAGAATTGAAGAACATCCAAAGTAGAAGAATGTCTGTGACAGAAATAGCTCTAAAATCAATAAACCTAGAGAGGAAGCATTCTCCTGAGGCAATAGCTCAGCTGAATTTGACTAATTGAGAGGACAATAAAAAAGTAGTAATGTAGTTGTAGCTAATGTCAAAAAAAAAAAAAGAACACAGGAGTACAGAATACAGGCAATAACATGAGAAGTTTACAAGCCCTAAAAAAAAAACATTTCAGGATAACTGCAAAAGCTTACAAGCTGACTTCCAATTTGTGAGAGGTCACTGACAAGCTATGTTTGGGTACAGACTTGAAAAGGCGTCATTTCTATAAGGCATATGGTCCCACGGTAGAACACTGGAAACGTTTGAAAAAAGTGTCATTTACATGAAATATACTTTATGGCAAAGAGCTGGATGCAGAAGGAATACAGAGACACCAAATAGATCTGGAATCTGAGAATCTGTGCTTGGCATTAATGAAGATGTCAGGTGTGAAAGTCAAAATGAATGAATGAATCGCTGCCCATACACACATGCTGGTTAACAACCTGCCAGCGACTGAGCAAAAACTACCTGGAATTGAGTCAGATAAATAAAAGTTGATGAATCAGTAGCAGAAATAAACACTGCAATAAGAAACCCTGGGTTGCACAAGTGACACTTGAGGCACGATGCTAGAAATCTGGAACCGAGAATACACATTGACATTGGCAAGCCAAGCTCTTGGGGCTAGTATTGCTAGAGAGAGCCCAACTGGGCCAGTGAGCACCAAGAGTATGAACCGTAGATGTGAGCAGGTGGCATAGAAAGAGCCCTTCTGCAGTGTTGCTGCAAAGGATCCTTTGGGGCATAGCATTTAATATAAGGTGGAGTCTTAGGTCAAGAGAAGTCAGCTCATGAACAAATAGAGGGCTAAATAAGGAGTTTTTTGATGGGTCTGACATTTTTCATAACTACAAAAACATGTCATGAATTCCACAAATTATGCCAATGTCACATTTGCTAAATCCATTTGCAATAGTCTGAAACCTCTAATCGTGTCAAAGCGGGCAGAGGGACAAGATGCATTAATTTTTGATAATCTCGATTTTTGCATGTAAGCCAACTTGGGAGCATGGCACACCTTTTTTCTAGTAAAATGGTAAGAGAAGCAAATCATCTCTTCCTTTACTGACACCCCAATTAGAACGGTTACTGTTTCCTTAAGGAAATGAAATGTAAATGAATGTGAGATCGGTTTACTTAATTTTCAAATATCCTTTCTCAGAAATATATACAATCTATATTATTACCAACAATCCTGCCTAGATAGAAGAAAGCCAACCCGTTCTTCTCACCACCATCACTAGCACCTACCTTACAAACTCACATAGTGAAACCCATTATTCCTTAAAATACCAACTTAACACGTCTTTCCAGTTTTACAGTGTAACATCACATAGCACATATTTAAGTTCCCTTTCCTCACATGGTTCCCAATACACATCCAGTCCAAGTACATTTTTGGCCAGTACTTATTTCCATGGCTACTTGAGTTCTGGGCGTTGGGAAGCCTTGAAATTTCTTTAAGCAACATCAACTTTGCTTATTACTTAGAGTCTCATTCTGGCACAGAAGAGAAAAAGACATTTTGTTGGAATAACTAATTTCTCTAAGTGTGGCACATCCCGAACCTGATAAAGGAACAACATGGCTCCCTCAGCATGACTAAATCTGAAAGGATTACTTCAAGTCTCCTGGCCCAGATGAACTTTGAGTTGCTAGGCACTGTGTTCCAACAAACTCCCAATGCAGGCTAAGAAAGAGAAGAAAGGATTGACAAGACACTTACTGGCAAATGCACAAGGAACTGGAACAAGCAGGGCTAACATCTATAATGAATCTAATCAAATGTTGCCCTGAATACTAACTTTGATTTGCACCTCTCCACACCTGTAGACTACAGATACACTTAGTGATTGAAATGCTACCATCTATTTTCATCAAACACTAGAGAGCTGGCTCTTGTGCTTTCAAGTAACCAAGCACTCCCTTAAATAGTGACATCCTTTGTCATGTTTCTTAGGAAGGTAATAGAAAATAATGTGCCAGTAATACCTGGATGATTAAATCTTCTTGTATTCTATAGAATACAGAAGGAAAAGAGTGCCATGGGAGGGAACTCAAATTCAAAATGAAGTATTCCTGACTTTATGTAGAGGAAAAACGTGGAGATCAGCAGGGAAGGGGTTCATATTTAAGATAAATTTCAAATTATATTTCATAGCTCCTTAAATATCTACAAAAATATGTATTTTTGTTGAGAAAGAAAGGTGGGAAAATTCGGTCACCCTTTGCATTGTGAATTTAGGACTATAGTTTCAGAGGTATTTTAAACTGTCTTCATCCATTCAACATTCATTCAACAAATCTAGAACCTATTTTGCATACAAAATACTGGGCAACATGCTTTGGGGTATACTAATGTTCATAATTTATCATCCCTGGCCTCAAAAGCACTAAAGTTAAACGACAATACAAATAGATAGAGAAGACTAAAAATGTAGTAATGATAATAAATACTATAATAAAAAAGAAGAAGAAATCACTGGTAGTTGCTGGCAGGGTCAGGGAAGTCGTCATGGAGGTGATGGAGACTGTGTTGAACTTCATAAACGATGTAAGATTTAAATTGCAAGAGGGGCAGAAAGAGGCATGGACTTGGGGATGGTAATATTTTAGCTTTGTCTTCAATAGGAGAAATGAGCTCGCATTAAATTCACCAAATTCTTTCACTTGTTCCACCTTGCTAGAGTCACATAATCTTAGAGTTAACATCACCTAGTGCAAATATTTTCATTTACAATTAAGGAAACTGAGGTCCAGAGGGCTGTGTAATCTTCCCAAAGTCACACACCTAGTTAAAGGTGAAAAAAAGGTTGATTTCTGGTGTAACACAGCTTGGTATATTGGGTAGAGTCTAAAGCCTATCAAGCATCTTTTCTGACCACAATGCTAAAAGATTAGAAATCAATGACAGGAAAAAAAACTATAAGAAACACAAACACATGTAGGGTAAAAAATACACTACTAAATAACCAAGAGATCACTAAAGAAATCAAAGAGGAAATCAAAAAAATAAATAGAAACAAATGACAACGCAAAAAGAAAAATCCAAAACATATGGGATGCAGTAGAAGCAGTCCTAAGAGGAAAGTTTACAGCAATTCAATCCTATCTCAAGAAACAAGAAACATCACAAATAAACAGCTTAACCTTACACCTAAAGCAACTAGAGAAAGAAAAACAAACAAAACCCAAAGTTAGTAGAAGGAAAGAAATCATAAAGATCAGAGCGGAAATAGATGAAATAGAAACAAAGAAAACAATAGCAAAAGTAATTGAAACTAAAAGCTGGTTCTTTGAGAGGATAAACAAAATTGAAAAAACTTTAGTCAGACTCATCAAGAAAAAAAGGGACAGGACTCAAATCAATAAAATTAGAAATGAAAAAGCAGAAGATACAACTGACACTGCAGAAATACGAAGGATCATAAGAGACTACTACAAGGAACTACATGCCAATAAAAAGGACAACCTGGAAGATATGGACAAATTCTTAGAAAGGTACAACCTTCCAAGACTGAACCAGGAAGAAATAGAAAATATAACCAGAACAATCACAAGTAATGATATTGAAACTGTGGCTAAAAATCTTCCAACAAACAAAAGTCCAGGAACAGATGGCTTCACAGGTGAATTCTACCAAACATTTAGACAAGAGCTAACACCCACTCTTCTCAAGCTCTTCCAAAAAATTTCAGTGGAAGGAAAACTCCCAAGCTCATTCTACAAGCCTACCATCATCCTGACACCAAAACCAGAAAAAGATATCACACAAAAAAAGAAAATTACAGACCAGTATCACTGATGAATATAGACACAAAAATCCTCAACAAAATGCTAGCAAACAGAATCCAACAACACATTAATAGGATCATACACCATGTTCAAGTGGGATTTATCCCAGGGATGCAAAGATTCTTCAATACATGCAAATCAGTCAATGTAATACACCATATTAACAAATTCAAGAAGAAAAAACATATGATCATCTTAATAGATGCAGAAAGTTTTTGACAAAATTCAACACCCATTTATGATAAAAAGTCTCCAGAAAGTGGGCAAGAGGGAAACTACCTCAACATAAAAAAGGTCATATATGACAAACCCGCAGTAAACATGATCCTCAAAGGTGAAAAATTGAAAGCAATTCCTCTAAAATCAGGAAAAAGACAAGGATGTCCACTCTCACCACTATTATTCAACATAGTTTTGCAAGTCCTAGCCATGGCAATCAGAGAAGAAAAAGAAATAAAAGGAATACAAACTGGAAAAGAACAAGTAAAATTGTCACTGTTTGCAGATGACATGATGCTATACATAGAAAATCCTAATGATGCCACCAGAAAACTACTAGAGCTAATGAATGTGGTAAAGTTGCAGGATACAAAATTAATGCACAGGTATCTCTTGCATTCCTATACACTAACAAGGAAAGATCAGAAAGAGAAATTAAGGAAACAATCCCATTCACTATTGCAACAAAAATAATAAAATACCTAGGAATAAACCTATCTAACGAGGTAAAAGAACTGTACTCAGAAAAGTATGACACAGATGAAAGAAATCAAAGACAACACAAACAGATGGTGAGATATACCATGTTCTTGGATTGGAAGAATCAATACTATGAAAATGACTATACTACCCAAAGCAATCTACAGATTCAATGCAATCCCTATCAAATTACCAATGGCATTGTTCACAGAATTAGAACAAAAAAATTTAGAATTTGTATGGAAATGCAAAAGACCTCAAATAGCCAAAGTAATTTGAGAAAGAAAAACGGAGCTGAAGGAATCAGACTCCTGGACTCCAGACTACACTACAAAGCTACAGTAATCAAGACAGTATGGTACTGGCACAAAAACAGAAATATAGAAGAGGAGAAAAGGAGGATAGAAAGCCCAGAGATAAACTGACGCACCTAATCTATGAGAAAGGAGGCAAGAATATACAATGGAGAAAAGGCAGCCTCTTCAATAAGTGGTGCTGGGAAAACTGGACAGCTACATGGAAAAGAATGAAATTAGAACAGTTCCTTACACCATACACAAAAATAAACTCAAAATGGATTAAAGACCTAAATGTAAGGCCAGACACTATAAAACTCTTATGGTAAAACATAGGCAGAACATTCTAAGACATAAAGCACAGCAAGATTCTTTTTGACCCACCTCCTAGAGAAATGGAAAGAAAAACAAAAATAAACAACTGGGACCTAATGAAACTTAAAAGCTTTTACACAGCAAAGAATACCATAAATAAGACGAAAAGACAACCCTCAGAATGGGAGAAAATATTTGCAAATGAATCAATGGACAAGGGATTAATCTCCAAAATATACAAATAGCTCATGCAGCTAAATATCAAAAAAACAAACAACCCAATCAAAAAATGGGTGGAAGACCTAAACAGACATTTCTCCAAAGAAGACATACAGATGGCCAAGAGGCACAAGAAAAGATGCTCAACATCACTAATTATTAGAGAAATGCAGATCAAAACTACAATCAGTTATCACCTCACACTGCTCAGAATGGCCATCCTCACAAAATCTACAAACAATAAATGCTGGAGAGGGTGTGGAGGAAAGGGAACCCTCTTGCACTGTTGGTGGAAATGTAAATTGATACACCCACTTTGGAGAACAGTATGGAGGTTCCTTAAAATATGAAAAATACAACTACCATATGACCCAGCATCCCACTACTGGGCATGTACCCCTAAGAAAAGCACAATTCAAAAAGACACATGCACTCCAATGTTCATTACAGCACTATTTACAATAGCCAGGACATAGAAGCAACCTAAATGTCCATCAACAGATGAATAGATAAAGAAGATGTGGTATATATTTACAATGGAATATTACTCACCCCTAAGAATGAACAAAATTTGGTCATTTGTTGAGACATGGATGGACCTATAGTCTGTCACACAGAGTGAAGTAAGTCAGAAAGAGAAATACAAATATCGTACATTAAGGCATATATATGGAATCTAGAAAAATGGTAGAGATGAAACTATTTGCAGGGCAGGAATAGAGGCACAGATGTAGAGAACAGACGTGTGGACATAGGTGGGAGACTGGGATAGACATATGTGCACTGCCATGTGTAAAACGGATAGCTGGTGGAAAACCTGATGTTTAGAGCAGGGAGCTCAGCTCAGTTTCCTGTGGTGACCTAGATGGGTGGGATGGGAGGGTGGGAGGGAGGTCCATGCGGGAGGGGATATATGTATACATATAGCTGATTCACTTCGTTGTACAGCAGAAACTAATGAAACATTGTAAAGCAACTATGCCCACAATTAAAAAAATGATAAAGTGAGACTAAAGCAGGAAAAAAAAAAAAGATCACCGAGTGCAAATATTTTCACTTACAATTAAGGAAACTGAGGTCCAGAGGGTTGTGTAACCTTCCCAATGTCACACACCTAGTTCAAGGTAAAGAAAAGGCTGATTTCTTGTCCACCACTGCTTGGTATAAGGGTAGAGTCTAAAGCCACAGGAAAGTGAGACTCACTGTTTCATCAAATTGAGTCAGTGAGTTTTAGCTCATTAATATTAGTTAGCTGTAAACCATGGTGTTTACCTGCCACAAAGAACCCTTCACAATGGAACAATTCAAAAGTAAACGAGAGAACAATGTGTCAAGCAAAAGTCCCAAAGTGACATAAAATTGAATGCTAATATTACGTCTACAAGTCTGAAAATACCCTCATGTGATGGTCTGCATCAACTATGATGCAAGGTACTTGGAGAGGACAATAGTGGTCATTTGAACATCGTATTGCACTCATATGAATTTAAAAGATGTGCTTTTTACGTGAACACAGTCAGATCACAATGACTCCAATATATGACTCAGATTGGCCAAAATCAGGGCAATCCAATCTTCACATCAAATACTGACACTGCATTACAGTTTGACACACAGAGATAATGTGAATTTGGGGCTTGAATATATTTTTAAAAAGTAATTATCAGAAATAATAAATAATTTATTTGTGGAAACCATGAACAAAATGATATTTCCATAGAGTTAATATCTTTATCTCTCTATAGTTTGAAAATTTGGAAATACCCATGAAAGAATTGTGCCATGAAATACACCTGAACCTCAATAACATATTCAGTAAACCTTGAGCAATTCAGCAATTAACCCATATAATTTTATCAGGTTTGCTTCAAATATTGGAGCTGTTTCTCTAAGAGGATTCTAAATATTTATATCAAGGTAATGACCCGAGTGTCATCTTTATATCTCACCCAATGCTCCTCTGATGGAACTAACATCACAGAAGATGGTCAGGAACTACTTGTTGCTCACTTGTTTATAAAGGATTAAGAGTGGTCATATTCAACTTTGATACTAACCAATGATAAACTGGTTGGTGGAAGAGCTATGTTATTCAAATCCCAACATCTGTCTAGATCCTCTGATTTTGTTTGCACAAATCAATAAATGATAGGGATGAATTCTATATTGGTAAATTGGTGGAAATTATAAAGCTGGGGATGACCATAAAGATCACCAAATAGAGCTTCCTCTCTTTGGCAATGGAAATCCTCCAACCTCCAATAGTAACTCATTAATTTGCTCATTTAACGCATTCCATGGAAGTTTTCCTGCTGGTCAAAATGTTCTCCTTGGGGTTGGATCAGAGAAAGTAAGGACCTCCAAAAATCTTCTCCATAAAACAATGAGGACACCAGCAAATATTTTCAGAATCAACTTTTTCACAGCTGTGGAAATAACTCAAAGGCTTGCAGCAATCTGGAGAGGATTCATTTAAGAAAAATGAATGAATCTCAATAAACTTTGTGGCATTTTAATTTGTCCTACTCCCACAGTCTCTCCAACTGTGCACTAGACTTGAAAATCAAGAGCCCATACACACAATCACAGGGAAAATGAGCAGCCTGGCAGTCACTGGAGGGAGAAGAATGAGTTGGAACTCCTTCAAAGCCCAATTCCCAGAGTATATAACAATAAAAAACCATGATAATTATCTCATTAAATATAGAATATCAATAAAGATATAGAAATTATAAAAATGAAACAAATAGAAATTCTGGAGCTGAAAAGTATGATAACTGAAATGAAAACTTCACTAGAGGGGTTCCACAGCAGATCTGAGTAGGCAGAAGAAAGAATCAGCAAACATTAAGATAGGTCAATTTGAAATTATCCCATCAAAAAACAATGAAGAGAAATGAAGAGAGCCTAAGGAACCCATGGGAAACAATTAAGCATACCATCATGGGCACTGTGAGAGTCCCAGAAGAAGAGTAAGAAAAGGGTAGAAAGAATATTTGAAGAAATAATGACCAAGAACTTCCCAAATTTGATTGAAAACTAGAAGATACACATGCAAGAGGCTGAAAGAACTCTAAGTATGTTAGAATCAGAGATCAATACTTAGACATGTCTCATTCAAACAGTTAAAAAAAAAAAGGCAAAGAGAGAATGATGAAAGCAGCAAGAGAGAAGTAACATATCATGTACAATGGATGGGCAATAAATTAACGTTGATTTATCAACAGACACTATGGAGGCCAGAAGGGCTACATAAACAAAACCAGAGAAGCTGTCATTAACAAGCTTCCTTTATAAGAAATAGTAAAGGAAATTCTTCTGGAAGAAATGATAGGGCACTAGACATTAACTTGAATCCCCAAGAAGGAATAAAAATAAATATATAGATAAATATAAATATATAGATGAATATAAAAAAGTACAAACCTATCTTCTGTAATACTTTTCTTCTCCTATCTCACTTAAAAGTCAACAAGCAATCTGAAAATTTCTATGCAACCACAAAAGACCCAGAATAGCCAAAGCAATATTGAAAAAGAAGAACAAAGCTGGAGGTGTCACTCTCCCTGACTTCAAACTATAATACAAAGCTATAGTGATCAAAACAGTATTGCATTCACATAGAAACACACATAGATCAATGGAACAGAACAGAGAGCAAACAATAAACCCACATATATATGGTCAATTAATCCAAGACAAAAAAGCCAAGAATATACAATGGGGAAAGGACAGTGTCTTTGATAAATGGTATTAGGAAAACTGAACAACCACATGCAAAAGGACAAAAGTGGACCACTATCTTACTGAATACACAAAAATTAACTCAAAATGGATTAAAGACTTGAATGTAAGAACTGAAACCATAAAATTCCTAGAAGAAAACACAGGCAGTAATCTCCTTGACATCAGTTTTGGCAAGATATTTTAGATTTGACAGCAAAAGCAAAGGCAACAAAAGCAAAATTAAAAAGTGGAACTCATCATACTAAAAAGCATTTGCCAGCTAAAGAGATGACCGATGAAATAAAAAGGCAACATACTGAATGGAGAAAATATCTTCAAATCATGTATCTGATAAGGAGTTAATTTCTAAGATATATAAAAAACTCATAGAACTCAACAGCAAAAACAAACAAACAAAAAAAAACAGTTAAAATATGAGTGGAGGATCTGAATAGACATATTCCCCAAAAAGACATATAGATGGCTAACAGGTACATGAAAAGGTGCTCACCATCAATAATTATTAGGGAAATGCAAATCAAAACCACAATGAGATATCATCTTACACATTTTAGAATGGTTATGATCAGAAAGACAAGATATAATAAGTGTTGGTGAAGGTGTGGTGAAATGGAATCCTTTTGCAATGTGTGGAATGCAAATTACTGAACCTCCTGAGAAAAACATTACCAAAGTTCCTCAAAAAAATTAAAATAGAGCTACCGTATGATCCAGCAATTCTACATTTGGGTGTTTATCCAAAGAACATGAAAACACTGCTTCAAAAAGATATATGCACCCCCATGCTCATTGCAGCATTATTTATAATAGCCAAGACATGGCAACAACTTAAGTGTCCACCAACAGATGAATGTATAAAGAAGATGTGGTATGCACATACAGTGGACTACTATTTAGCCATAGAAAAGAGTGAAATTTTCCCATTTGAGGCAAAATGGATGGACCCTGAGAGCATTACGCTAAGTGAAATACGTCAGACAGAGAAAGACATGTACTGTATGATTCCACTTACATGTGGAATCTTAAAAAAAAAAGAAAGAAGGAATAAAAAAGCTCATAGATACAGAGAACAAATTGGTGGTTACCAGTTTCACGGTGGGGGGGTGGGCACAATGGATGAAGGGGGTCCAAAGGTACACATTTCCAGTTATAAAATAAATAAGACATGGGAATGTAATACATAGCATGGTAAAAAAAAAAAAAAAAAGACAATCGCATAAAGAAATAGTTATAAATTTGTGTTGTTAGGTAGTATTTAAATATAAATGGGTTAAACACTTCAACTAAAAGGCAAGGCTTGGAAGAACAGATATAAAAACATGATCCACCCATATTCTGTCTATAAGAGACACACTTTAGATTCAAAGACTCAAACTGGTTGAAAGTATGGGAAAAGGTATATCACATAAACAGTAATCAAAATGGAGTTGGAGTTGTTATTCTGATAAAAAACAAAATAGAATTTGAGTCAAAATTGTTACTAGAAACAAAGAAGGACATTTTACAGTGATAAAAGGGAAAATCTCTCAAATAGATATAACAAGTATAAAATATACAAACATAAAAACAAAGTCCCAAAACAGATGAAGCAAAACGGACAAGCTTAAAGGGAGAAATAGACAATTCCACAGTTACAGTTGGAAACTTCAATATTTCACTTTCAACAGTAGACAGAACAATGAGGCAGAAGATCAACAAGGCAGTAGATTTCAGCAACACTATAAACCAACTAAACTCATAAACAACTATAGACTACTCCATCCAACAGCAGCATTATAAATGTTTCCTAACTGCATACAGAATATTCTCTAAGATAGATCATATGTTAGGCCACAAAACAAGTGTCAATAAATTTAAAAGGCCTGAAATTACACAAATTATCTTCTTTGATCACAATGGGTTGAAATTAGAGTCAATAACTGGAAGAAATTTGGGAAATTTATAAATATGTGAATATTAAACAACACATTCCTAAATAATCAGTGGGTTAAAACAAGGGAAAAGAGAAATTAGAAAGTGCTTGGAGATAAATGGAAATGAAAAAGCAAATGCCAGAATGTATATGATGCAGCTAAAGCAGTGCTTAGAAGGAAACTTATAGTTATTAATGCCCATATTAAAATAAAAGACCACAAATCAATAATCTAGCTTTCCATCTTAATAAACTAGTAAAAAAAACAAGGTGTTCAATATCACGAATCATCAAGGAAATGCTAATCAAAATCACAATAAGATATCACCTCATACCTTCTAGGATGGTTCTTATCAAAAAATGGAAAAAGAAGAGAGAACAAGTGTTGGTAATGTTGTGGAGAAAAGGGAACCCTTGTACACTGTTGGTAGAATGTAAATTGGTACAGCCTTTATGGAAAACAGTATGGAGTTTCCTTACAAAACTAAAAATAGAACTGCCACATGATACAGCAATCCCCTCTCTGGGTATATACCCCAAAGAAATGAAATCAGTACCTTGAAAAGATACCTGCACCCCCATGTTCACTGCAGTATTATTCAGAATAGCCAAGATATGGAAACAACCTAAGTGTCCACTGACAGATGAATGGATGAAGAAATTGTGGGGGATATATTTTATATATATATACATATGTATTATATGTATATGTATTATGTATTATATATATTATGTATATTTATATATATTATATGTACTATGTATTATATATGTACTATATATTATTATATATTAAACATATGGAATATTATTCAGCCTCAGAAATGGAGATCCTGCCATTGTCAAAAACATGGTTGAATCTGAAGGACATTATGCTAACTGAAATAAGACAGATAGAGAAAAAAAACTGCGTGCTCTCACTTAGATGTAGATTCTAAAAATGTTGACTACACAGAAGTAGATAGTAGAACAGTGGTAACCAGGTGCAGGAAGTGGGGGAAATGGGGAGATGATGGTCAATGGATACAAAGTTGCAGATATATAGGTTGAATAAGTCTAGAGATATAATGTACAGCATGATGACTCTAGTTAATAATACCAAATTGAGTACTGGAAATTTCCTAACATAATAGATTTCAGGTATTGTCATCACACACACAAAATGCAAACTATGTGAGGAGATGATATATTAATTAACTTGACTGTAGTAATCATCTCACTATGTATATGCAAATCAAATGATCATGTTGTACACCTTAAAATATATGACTTTTTATTAAAAAGAATAAAATAAAAATAATAAAAGTGTACCCCCAAAGCCAGCAAAGGAAGAGAAATAAGAGTGGAAATAAATAAAATTGAAAAGAGAAAAATAAGACAGAATGATCAAAAAATTGATAAACCTTTATCTACTCTCACCAAGAAAGAGAGAAGACTCAAATTACTAAAATCATGAATTAAAGAAGAGAACACCACTATCAAATTTACAGAAATCATAAACATGATAAGGGAATATTATTGTATTCCAACAAATTAGATAACTAAGTGAAAAAGATAAATCCCTAGAAAGACACAAACGACTGAAACTGATTCAAGAAGATACAAATAATCTGAGTAGATAGAAAACAAGCAGAGATGTTGAAAAATTAAACAAGAAACTTCTCACAAAGAAAAGCTCAAGACCAAATGATAACACTGGTGGATTCCTAAAATGTTTAAAGTAGTATTAATACCACTACTTCTCAAACTCTTCCAAAAATAGAAGTGGGTAGACCACTTCCTGTGTCATTTTTATGAGGCCAATATTACCCTCATACTGAAACCAGACACAGGCAGCACAAGAAAACTGTAGACAAATATCAGTTATAAAAATAGACACAAAAATACTCAACAAAATACTAGCAACCTGAATCCAATAATATATAAAAATGATTATAATCTATGATAAGCTGAGATTCACCCTGGGAATGCAAGGTTGTTTCAACATTTTAAAATTAACCAATATAACACATCATATTAAGAGAAAAAAGGGAAAATACATGACCATCTCAATAGATGAAGAAGTATTTGAAAAAAACCATCACCCTTTCATGATAAAAATATTCAACAAACAAGAATGTAAGCAAACTTTCTTAACCTTACAAAAAGCATATATGAAAAACCCACGCTTACATCATACTTAATGGTGAAAGACAAAGCTTTCCTTCTAAGATCAAGAATCAGATAAGGATGTTTGCCTAACCATTTCTATTCAGCATTGTGCTAGAGGAACTAGCCATGGCAAGTAGACAAAAAAATTAATGAAAGGCATTCAGATTGGAAAGGAAGAAGTAAAAGTATCTCTATTGGCAGATGACATCATCTTTATGTAGAAAATTCTTGAAATCCACTAAAAAATTATTAGAATTGATAAACTAGTTAGGCAAGGTTGCAGGATACAAGAACAACACAGAAAATTCAATTGTATTTCTTTTTTTTTTTTTTTTTTTTTTTTTTGTTGCTGTACGTGGGCCTCTCACTGTTGTGGCGTCTCCCGTTGCGGAGCACAGGCTCCGGACGCGCAGGCTCAGCGGCCATGGCTTACGGGCCCAGCCGCTCCGCGGCATGTGGGATCTTCCCAGACCGGGGCACGAACGCACGTCCCCTGCATCGGCAGGCGGACTCTCAACCACTGCGCCACCAGGGAAGCCCTCAATTGTATTTCTATACAATGGCAATGAAAAGTCCAAAAATACAATTAATAAAATAATTTCAGTTATAGTAACCCATAAAAATGATAAAATAGTTAAGAATAAATTTAACAAAATAAATGTAATATTTGTACACTAAAAAGTACAAAACATTGTTGAAAGAAATTAAGACCTAAATAAATGGACAGTAGTCCTTTGTAAATGGATTGCAAGTTTTAATATTGTTAAGGTGTCAATACTTCTCAAATTGGTATATAGATTCACTTTAGTAACTATCAAAATGCTATCTCACTTTTTCAGCAGAAATAGGTAAGCTGACCGTAAAACTCATATGAAATTTCAAGGGACCCAGAATAATCTTGGAAAAGAAGAATAAAGTAGGAGCACTCACACTTCTTGTATCAAAACTTATGACAAAGCTACAGTAATAAAAACAGTGTGGTACTGGCATAAGGATAGATAGACATATAGGCCAGTGGAATAGAACTGATATTCCAGAAATAAATCCATCCACCTCTGGCCAATTGCTTTTAGACAAGGGTGTCAAGATCATTTAATGGGGAAAGAATAGCCTTTTCAACAAATGGGGCTGGGGCAACTTGATATCTGCATGCAAAGAAAGAATTTGGACTACTACTTCACACTATATGCAAAAATGTTAACCTAAATTGGACCAAAGAGTTCAATGTAAGAGCTAAAACTGCAAAATTTTAAAGTGAAAACCTAGGGGTAAATCTTCATGATCTTGGATTAGGCGATGATTTCTTAGGTATGACACCAAAAAGCATAAGCAACCAAAGAAAAATAAATTGGACATTGTCAAAATTAAAATCTTTTGTGCTTCTAAAGATATTATCAAGAAAATGAAAAAACAACCAATAAAATGGGAAAAATGTTTAGAAATCATTTATCTCATAAGAGACATGTATCGAGAATATATAAAGAACTCTTATAACTCAGAAATAAAAGGACCAATAAACCGATTTTTAAACAGACTAAGGATCTGAACAGACCTTTCTCCAGGAAGCACGTGAAAAGATGCCCAACATCATTAGTCATCCGGGAAACACAAATAAAAAACACAGTGAGATACCACTTCAAACCTACTAATTTGGCCATAATCAAGGAAGACTGTTATTGTGTTAGTGAGAATGTAGAGAAATTAGGACCCTCAGACATCACTGATGGGAATGTAAAATAGTGCAGCCACTTTGGAAACAGCTTGGGATTTCCTGATATGGTTAAACACAGAGTTATCATATGAGTCAGCAATTCTACTCCTAGGTATATACCCAAAAGAAATGAAAACATAAGTCTACACAAAAACTTATATAAGAATCTTCATAGTAGCATTATTTATGAGGGCCAAAATGTGGAAACAATCCAAATGTCCATCAACTCCTAAATGGATATACAAATCGGGTATATCCATACAAAAGAATATTATTCAGCCTTAAATAAATGATATGCTGATATATGCTACAAACTGGATGAAATGTGAAAACATTATGCTAAGTGAAAACCAGACAGAAAAGCCCACATATCATATGATTCCATTTTTTTTAATATCAAGAATAGGCAAATTCACAAAGGACATTACATTAGTGGTTTCCAGAGTTAAGAGGCAGGGGTGCTGGAGGTGGGGGCTGGATATGGGTAATGGCTGCTAAGAGGTTTATTTTTGAGGTAATGAAAATATTCTGGAGTTAGAAAGTGGTGATGGGTACAAAACATTGTGACAGAACTAAAAACCACACCAAATTATACGTGTTAAAAGGTGAATTTTATGGTATTTTGCATTATATATAAATTGAAAAAATTCTTCCCCTTTCAGGTAAAATAAAGTTAGATTTGGAATGGATCTTAGAGTGTAAAGTTGAATGATATCTTTAACAAAAAGCAAAATATACAAGAATGTAAGAGCTAATGTATCCACCACCCAGATTTTACAAATATAAACAAAGTTTTGCCATGTTTACTTCATATTTTTCTCCTTCTCTCTGTATAAATAGGACATTATTAGTATAGTTAAAGCATTTCCCCATCCCTTCTTCTACCTAGAGGTACCCACTCCACTATTCTGACATTGTTGCATAGCAGCACCATGAATGTTTTTATAATTTTGTTACTGATAAGTATAAATATTTTATTTTAAAAATGTATGTAGATGGTCTTTTAGTCTGGTATGCTTAGAAAGCACAGCCTGAGGCAAAATCTTATGTGTCACTACTATTATTTGGTAGTGTAATCTCATAGCAGTAGGAGTAAGGGAAAAGGGGAGAGAAGCAGGGGAAGAAAACAAGAGCTAGGCGAGTATGATGTTGATTTGGTCACAGCTTGATGTCAAGCACAAATGATTACTTGATTTCTAGGGACCATTTACTCAGAGATTATACCAACTACTGTGATTCAGAACAATAAATCTGGGTGAGAGGTGAGGACAAGAAATTATCTGCCAGCAACAGTCTCCACTGCTCAGAGTCTCCCCATGGACCATGACTTCCCTCACACTTCTGGGTTATGTAGACAAGGGTGCTGAGTGAGTCCCATGGCATCTCATACTTCAGAGGCAATAGGAAGGCCTCAAGGTGGTAGATATGAGTCACTTTGCACAGACATGAAGCAAGGTTGTACCCCTTGTAAAGTCAGTATGAGTCCAAACAGAATTAGTCCCTAAAAGATTGGCTGGGGCAGAAGAAGTGCTAAAGAGCCCCTAGAGAAATGTAAGGCAAAGAGGATCTGAAGTGTGACATAAGAGTTGTCTAATGTAGTATGCTACGTTATTTGTCCTTTTGTAACTTATTTTTTAATTAAATATTATACTTGGAGCTTATTCATGTTTCACATATGTGGATCTAATTAATTCATTTTTACTGCTTAAAGTTATTTCCTCTTAGGGAAGTATTACAGTCTACCCATTTTCCTATCAATGACCACTTAGCTTCTTTTCAGTTGTCTGGTTCTTTTCAAACCATGATCATTGAATCTCTCAAGTTCTGTGGAGATAGCTTCGGGACCACGGAGGAGCTCCAGAGGCTATTTTGTTCAAAGGGCATTATGCCTTTAAAAATAAGTTTGAAAGTCAATAAAAAATTATCAGGGGCTTCCCTGGTGGCGCAGTGGTTGAGAGTCTGCCTGCCGATGCAGGGGACACGGGTTCGTGCCCCAGTCTAGGAAGATCCTACATGCCACGGAACGGCTGGGCCCGTGAGCCATGGCCGCTGAGCCTGCGCGTCCGGAGCCTGTGCTCTGCAACGGGAGAGGCCACAACAGTGAGAGGCCCGCGTACCGCAAAAAAAAATAATTATCAGGTATAGTATCCAGGTTTCCAAACTGTGGTCCAGTGAGCTTTCTAACACAGCAGGATACTCAACTGAGATTTTGCCGCTTAATTTTAGTCCACTTGTCTTCCTAAATACTGAGATTTACTGGTCAGAATACTCAGTCTTATGATCCATAAGGTAAAACCAAATTATTTCTCTTGTATTTTGAACAGTAATATCTGAGTTAGTTGTTACCAACAGAAGTGAAGACCAGAGGTTGTGGAATTCAAATGCTAAGGCATGCAATCTATGCAAACTTTCTTTGCAATGCAACTCTCCAAATGTTAAGTAAATGTACTAAATATCACGTTAATATAATCCTATCAGTCCATCATAGACAGAGTGTAGTTTTTCAACACCTCCCAATTTTTCTTTTGTATTTTTCAGGCAACATGCCATGATTATGGTATGTGCTTAATCATTATTTGCTGTATGAATGAGTTAATGTAGAGCAGACACATAGTTTTTCAGTCCCCCTTATGAACTTTTTATGTGGCTAGGATGTGATCTGTGGTCATAAGGTTACTATTATAGGAAACCAAACCTAGACTCCTGGCCTGATTAAGAACATGCTCTATTATGCCAAGATGGCTGGCCATAAATAGAAAAACTGTTACACAAACTTTCTTTTGGAGTCTAAAATGATCTTATTACCTAGGGTAGTAGTTAATAGATCTGTTCAAGTGAAATCAGAAGTCACTGCTACTAGAAATCAACATAGATCATGCAGAGAGAAAGTAAGAGACTTTCTGAAGAGCCACAGGTCTTCTTACTCTGCTTAACTGAGAAGTTGCTTCATGTTGTATAGAATTTAGTCAGAAACTCATAATATGCAGGTTTCCATTAATTGTTTCTAGGACATTTTAAGCCAGTTTTCCTTTCAAGCAAATTTTAGCTGCTGGCTCAGCTAGACTGGGCACACTCACTTGCAAATCCTGGTATTTAAATTCTTATCTTGCAAATAGGGTTAGAAAGTTCCAGAGGGTAATTGGGCATTTCCTTTAGCGGCAATAAGATAACCTATTCTAGTTCTGGGAACTAGGGTGGGGCTGCGTTTGCCTGGTCCACCTACTGAAGTTACTCCACTCCTGCCTGTTAGGAGTTGCTTCGTCAAGGTCCTCACTTTAAAACCCATAGCCAATTCATCAGTTGGGCGACTGGGACTGACATGTATACACTGATGTGTATAAAATTGATGACTAATAAGAACATGCTGTATAAAAAATAAATAAAATAAAATTCAAAAATTAAAATAAAATAAAATAAAACAAACAAACAAATAACCCATAGCCAATTTGGGAACTTCCCTATCTTAAAAAAATCCATAGGCAATAATCAAATGAAAGGGTTCCTAGTTTCATTTTCACTCAGGACCGCTTCTGACCTAAGGGACCTTCTTTTGCAATGAGTTAGGTTGCTCCTTTTGAATATTACATCATAAATCTGGTGAGAAATTAATATTTTCCTGACATTTGAAGTATGTGGAAGACCTTGAGCATTTCATATTCTTCTTCTCCTTCTCCTTCCTTCCATAAACTAGGAAATGGCTACTTATTTTCATCAGGGACAGTTATTTTGCTTCATCAGATATCTCGGTTCTCTCCTATCCAATAATATTAACAAAGAACATTTTAGACCAAAGGTTTAAAAAATAAAAGTAAAAGGTGTCAATCTCATTCTCTTTTACTGCCATTTCAATATTCTAGATTAAATAACATAGTTGACACATTTTTATTTTCTATGACTAACTTCAAACACTCCACAGACTTTTAAGCTCTTGCTGATAATTCCAGACCACTTGACATAAAGAAACCTTTACATGTGAATTAGAGAGGATTCGCATCACTCTCAGTGTTCAGGATGTCAAATGACAGAATCTGGTTTACCAATACAAAGCTGAAAGTTTACTGGGGAAAGGGAAAGTTTAGAATGGAGAAATAGGGTGATGCAGGCCCAATTGGGGAAAATAGTTATTCATATCACCATTTTAAAACCCAGAAAGACCTTAAAAAGGAAGCAAAGATGATAAGCATACATTGAAGGTTACAAATAACACAGAAGGGCATTGGTTTCCCACATTATGGAGCTGAAGTATTTTCAATTATACCACTCTAAAATGTGAAGCCAAATTCCGTTCACAGATAAAGTCACAAAATTTCCTGTTAACACAAAGACAGTCTTTCATTCTCTGTCAGTAACAGTCTGCAGAACTGAATTTTCCATTAAAAAAAAAATTTATTCTAGCAATGTGAATATATATATATCCAGACAAACATTCACATTTACTTTTCTATCTCTCCATTACTTTGTCAAAACTTCCCTCTCTTCCTTCAGTTGTTTGAGTCTCAGTGGGATTGTTTTTTTTTTTTTTTGGTAAACTTTTGTTGAAGTAGAACGTATATTCAGAAAAGTGCACAAATCTTAAGTATATAGATAGGAAAATAGATATAGATATTGATGAATGTAACTACTACCCAAAAGAAGATACAGAATATTACCAGTACTCCAAAGGGCTCTTTGTGCACCCTTCAAGTCAGTACACCTACAAGGTAACCAAAATCTTGATTTCTACTACCAAGATTAATTGTACCTATTTTGAACTTCATATAAATATTATCATACAAGATGTACTCTTTTGTGTCTTATTTGCTCTATATGTTAAACCTGTGAGATTCATCTATATTGTTATAAGTAGTTTATTCTTTTCCATTGTTGTATATTATCCCATTTGTATTGATATACTGCAATTTATTTGTTATTTGTTGAACCAAGATTTTTTAATTTTTATTTTATATTGGTGTATAGTTGACTTAAAATCTTGTGTTAGTTTCAGGTGTACAGCAAAGTGATTTAGAATTCATATATATATATATAACTATTTTTTTTCAGATTCTTTTCCATAGAGGTTATTACAGAGTACTGAGTAGATTTCCCTATGCTATACAGTAGGTCCTTGTTGATTATTTATTTTATATATAGTAGTGTATATATGTTGATCCCAATCTCCTAATTTATCCCTCCCCTTGACCTTTATCCTTTGGTGACCATAAGTTTGTTTTCTAAGTCTGCAAGTCTGTTTCTGTTTTATAAATAAGTTCATTTGTATCATTTTTTTAGATTCCACACATAAGTGGTATCATATGATATTTGTCTTTCTCTGTCTGACTTCACTCAGTATGATAATCTCCAGGTCCATCCATGTTGCTGCAAATGACATCATTTCATTCTTTTTTATGGCTGAGTAATATTCCATTGTATTGAGATATATATATATATATATATACACACACACACACATCTTTATCCATTCATCTGTTGATGGACATTTAGGTTGCTTCCATGTGTTGGCTATTGTAAATAGTGCTGTCATGAACAAAGATGCCACTGGCATTTATGTTCTTGACTTTTGATGCAGGTATGGGCTTATTTTACTTTTCTAGGAATAATACTGCTGGGTCATGGAATATGCATATGACTGGCATTCAAAACTTTTGCCAGTGGTTATGCCAATTTACACTTCCACTTGCAGTATATGAGAGTTCAATCTGTTTAATATTCTGCCAATGCTTGGTGTTGAAACCATATACAAGCCCGTGTCCCTGTCCTTTGAAGTAGAAGGCTTTTGCTTTAGTCTCCCAGGCCTCTCCTGAGTCTCAAAAGGCTGGCTCAAAATTTAATGATTAGGAAATGTGAAGATGTAGAAACAAAGAATAGCTATTGTGAGGGGAAAGTGGTAACAACTTAAGACTATAAACCTGCAACATAGCAGAATCACCAAACTCCCAGTTCCCGAAATATATAGATACAGGCCTGATACACATCCCCAAGTTGTTTTTACAGGAAGCAGACCCCCACCAGATGAAAACTGCTGACTGCAAGCACAGAGATCTTAGATCAGTTGAAACCAGGTTGATGATGCTTGAAACTTCACCTTGATGCCAACCAATCCGAGAATTTTGCATAAGCTGATCATGTACCCTCCAATCCCCTCCCTCACACTGCCTTTAAAACCCCTTCCCTGAAAGCCATCAGGGAGTTTGGGTCTTTTGAGCACGAGCTGCCTGTTCTCCTTGCCTGGCACCCTGCAATACACACTGTACTTTCCTTCAATACAACCTGGTGTCAGTAGATTTGCTTTACTGTGCATGGGCGAGTGGACCCACTTTTGGCTCAGTAGTAATGCTATCAGTCTTTCAAATTTTATCTGTTCTGGCATGTGTGTAGTTTAATTTGCATTTCCCTAATAACTAATAATATTTAACATTTTTTCATATGATTCTTGGTTATTTATTTGAAGCCATACTTTGTAAAGTGCTCAAATTTTTGATCTAAGTTTTAAAAAGTTGAGCTTTCTCTCTTTTTCTTATTTGTATGAGAGGTTCCCTGTATATTCTTTATGTATAATGCTGAAAGTCCTTTGTCAGGCATATGTATTACAAATATCTTCTCTTACTCAGTGCCTTGCCTTTTTACTCACATAATAATGTCTTTTGATAAACATGTTTTAAAATATAATGAACTGCAATTTGCAATATTTTCTCTTATGAGAAAATAAAATATCTCTTATGATTGGTGCTTTCTGTGTCCAGTTTAAGCAGTTGCCTAACACAAGATCATGAAGCTATTCACTTATAATTTATTATTTTCTAAGCTTTATTGTTTGCCATTTAAATTTAAAATTCATTTGGAATTCATTTTTTCATATGATGTGAGGTAGAGATCAGGGTACATTTGCTTGCCACAGGGATATAAAATTGACCTAGATCTGTTTATTGAAAAGACCATCCCTTACTCCTCTGCATTTCAGTGTCACCTTTGTCATAAACTGAGTAGCCTTATATGTTTGGGTTTGTTTCTGGACTCTATTCTGTTTGTTTGATCTCTTTGTCTGTCTTTGCACCAATAACTCACTGTTTTAATCACCTTACCTTTATAATAAATATTTCTGTTTTGTGGTGTAAATTCTCCCAACCTTTGCTTCTTCCTCAAGATTCTCTTGTCTATTCTTGGCCCTTTTCAGTTATGTATCCATTTAGTAGGTTAGCTATAGCTAAAAAATCTTTTGGGATTTTTATTATGATTTTTTGGTCTATAGATCAATTTTCAAAGAATATATATTTTTTCAATATTGAGACTGCCAAGTCATAAAGATGTTATATCCCTCTATTTATTTAGATCTGTAATTATTTTCAATAATGCTGTGTAGTTTTCTATGTAGAGATCTTTCTTAAAGTTTTTTTTATGAATATGTGATTTTTTTAAAACATTTTTATTGGAGTATAATTGCTTTACAATGGTATGTCAGTTTCTGCTTTATAACAAAGTGAATCAGTTATACACATACGTATGTTCCCATATATCTTCCCTCTTGCGTCTTCCTCCCTTCCACCCTCCATATCCCACCCCTCTAGGTGGTCACAAACCACTGAGCTGATATCCCTGTTCTATGCAGCTGCTTCCCACTAGCTATCTATTTTACGGTTGGTAGTGTATATATGTCCATGCCACTCTCTCACTTTGTCACAGCTTACCCTTTCCCCTCCCCATATCCTCAAGTCCATTCTCTAGTAGGTCTGTGTCTTTATTCCCATCTTACCCCTAGGTTCTTCATGACCGTTTTTTTTTTCCCTTAGATTCCATATATATGTGTTAGCATACGGTATTTGTTTTCCTGACTTACTTCACTCTGTATGACAGACTTTAGGTCCAATCACCTCACTATAAATAACTCAATTTCGTTTCTTTTTATGGCTGAGTAATATTTTTTGATGGGACTATAAATGTTATTTTTTTCTTCTCTTTCCCTTATTTCACTGACCAAGACCTGAAGGTAAGGTTAAATAAAATTTTAATGTTAATTTAACAGGAAATTTAGCAGTACAATAGGGAAAGAAAAGTGGACATCCTTCTCTCTTTCCCAATCACAGGGGAAATATCCCATATATTTCAGTATTAACAATATTTATTATAGTATATTATACTTGTCCTTAATTAGACTAAAGAAAATGTCTTCAAGTCTTAATCTGCTAAGAGTTATCATGAATCTGTATTGAATTTATTTCTGCATTTATGGAAAGCATTTAGGTTTCTTACCCTCTTTATTCCATTAATATAGTGAATTACATTGATTAGTTTTTAAATGTTAAGCTAAACTTCCCATCCCAGAAATAAAGCCAAATTAGTTGTAATGTGATTATCTGATATACATATATTGCTATAATTAATTTGCCATTATTTTATTTAGGAATGTTTGTTTCTGTTTATGATAGAAATGGCTTTTATTATTCTCTTGCAATGTTCTTTTCAGATTTCATGTCAATATTAGGCTAATAGCATAAATTAAATTGAGAAATATTTCTTCTTAGTGTTCTGAGTTTGTATAAGAGTGATATTATTTCTTCTTAAATGTTTAGAAGAATTTACTGCTTACCATCCAGGCCTGGTTTTGTTATTTTTTTAAGTAAGGTTTTAAATTATGGCTTATTATTTTAAAATATGTATATCAAATTCAATTTTTAAATTTCTTCTTATGACAATTTTGTTAGGTTGTATTTTTCAAGGAATTTGTACATTTCATCTAAATTTTGAAAATCTTGGGCATAAAGTTCTTCATAATATTTTAGTGATGTTTTTAATTATCTATAAGGCATTTCATTCTTTTTTTAGACTGAGATATAGTAGGTGTACAATATTATATAAGTTACAGGTGTACAGTGATTCACAATTTTTAAAGGTTATACTCTATTTATAGTTATTATAAAATATTGGTTATGTTCCCTGTGCTGTACAATATGCCACTGTAGTGTTAGTTATTTTATACATAATAGTTTGTACTTCTTAATCCCCTAAACGCCTATCTTGTGCCTCCCCACTTCCCTCTCCCCACAGGTAAACATCAGCTTGTTTTCTATATCTGTGAGTCTGTTTCTTTTCTTTATATTCACTACTTTGTTTTGTTTTTTAGATTCTACATATAAGTTATATGATACAGAATTTGTCTTTCTCTGTTTGACTTATTTCACTTAGCATAATACCTTCCAAATCCATCCATGTTGTCACAAATGGCAAAATTTCATATATATATATATATATATATATATATATATATACACATATACACACATACACACATACATATATACATTCATATATACATACATACCACATCTTCTTTACCCAGTCATCTGTTGATGGACACTTAGTTTGCTTCCATATCTTGGCAATTGTAAATAATGCTGCTATGAAAACTAGGGTGCATATATCTTTTCAAATTAGTGATTTAGGTTTTTTTAAATATACACCCAGGAGTGGAAATGCTGGGTCATATATATGGTAGCTATATTTTTAGTTTTTTGAGAAACCTCCATACTGTTTTCCACAGTGGTTTCACCAATTTACATTCCCACCAACAGCATATGATGGTTCCCTTTTCACTACATCCTCACCAACATTTGTTATTTATGGTCCTTTTGATGATAGCCATTCTGGCAGGTGGGAGGTGATATCTCATTGTGGCTTTAAATTGCATTTCTCTGATGATTAAAAATGTTGAGCATCTTTCCACAGGACTGTTGACCATCTGTAAGTCCTATCCACAGTAATCAGGCAAGAAAAAGAATTTTAAAAAATACAAATTGGAAAGGAAGAAGCAAAACTCACTGTTTGCAGATGACATGATACTATATATAGAAAATCCTAGACACCACCAGAAAACTACTAGAGCTCATCAATGAATTCGATAAAGTTACAAGATACAAAATTAATGTATAGAAATGCAACAGATTTATGTATATTAACAATGAACTATCATAAAGAGAAATTAAGGAAACAACCCTATTCACCATTGCATCAAAAAAGAGTAAAATACCTAGGAATAAATGTACCTAAGGAAGTAAAACACCTGTACTCAGAAAACTATAAGACACGGCTGAAAGAAATTGAAGATTACACAAACAGATGAAAAGATATACTATGTTCTTGGACTGGAAGAATTAATATTGTTAAAATGACCATACTACCCAAGGCAATCTACAGATTCAATGCAATCCTTATCAAAATACCAAGGGCATTTATCACAGAACTAGAATAATTTTAAAATTTGTATGGAAATACAAAAGATCCCAAAGAGCCAAAACAATCTTGAGAAAGAAAAATGGAGCTGGAGGAATAATGCTCCCTGACTTCAGACTATACCACAAAGTTACAGTAGTCAAAACAGTATGGTACATAGCTCAATGGGACAGAATAGAGAGCCCAGAAATAAAACCACATAATACAGTCAATTAATCTATGACAAAGGAGGCAAGAATATACAAAGGAGAAAAGGAGGCAGTCTCTTCAATAAGTGGTGCTGGGAATACTGGACAGCTACAGGTAAAAGAATGAAATTAGAACATTTTCTCACATCACATACAAAAATAAACTCAAACTAGATTAAGGATTTAAATGTAAGACTGGAAACCATAAAACACCTAGAAGAAAATGAGGCAGAACACAGTGTGGCATAAATCATAGCAATTTTTTTTTGCATCTTTCTCCTACAGCAAAAGAAATAAAAGCAAAAATAAATAAATGGGACCTAATTAGACTTAAAAGCTTTTGTACAGCAAAGGAAACCATCAACCAAATGAAAGACAACTACTGAATGGGAGAAAATATTTGCTAATGATATGACTGATAAGGGGTTAATATCCAAAATATATAAAACAGCTCATACAACTCAACATCCAAAAGACAAACAACCCAATTAAAAAATGGGTGGAATACCTGAATAGACATTTTTCCAAGGCATCTCATTCTTGATTTGTAATGTGTATTTCCCTTTTTTCCTTGATTAGCCCTATAGAGGTTTATCAATTTTTTTAATCTTTTCAGATAATCAACTTTTAGCTTTATTGGTTTTCTTTATTTTATGATTATTTCCTTTTTTACTGTAGCTCTTATCCTTTATAAATTTCCTGATTTCTACTCTTCTTTGAGTTTATTAAGATGAATAATTAGGCTATTGATTTTATTATTTCTTCTTTGCTAATAGATGCATTTTTAAGGCTATAAATTTCCTTCTAAGTACTGTTTTAGCCCTATTTTGAAGTATTAAAATGTCATTTTTATCTATGTTTAATTTTGGAATGTTTTACTTAATTTCCAAACATTTGGGAATTTTCTAGTTTAATTCCATTGTGTTAAAGGACATGCTTACAATTTAGTCCTTAGAAATTCATTAAGATTTCTCTTATGCCCCAGCATAAGATCTATTTTGGTAAATATTAATGTGCATTTGATAAAAAAGAAGGTGCATTCTGTAGTTGTTGGGTGTAGTTTACTATATATCAATTAGTTCCACCTGCCATTTTTTCACTCAGATGTTCTATATATTTTTTTCTGTTTCTTTTACCAGTTACTGAGATGTTCAGATATTTTATATACTATTTTCTGTTTCTTTTATCAGTTACTGAGAGAAGTATCTCAAAATTTAAACTATGATTGTGGTTTTACTTCTGCCTATTTTTCCTTTATACCTGTTGAGGGTATTAGGTTAATTAGAATATAAGATATTACCTTTGTTCTTCCTGCTCAGTTGAACTCTGTTTTATCATTATGAAATATTCCTTTATCTTTAATAGTAATATATCTCGTCTTAAAGTTGACTTGGTCTGACATTAATATAACTATACCAGCTTTCTTTTGGCTAGTATTTGCATGGTATATTTTCTGGACATTTACTTTAAATCTTTCTGTCTTCTCTTCAAGTTGTGTCTTATAAACAGTTTGTAGCTTTTTAAAAACATCCAGCTTGATAATCTTTATCATTTATTTAGAGTAGTCTACTTACATTTCATGCAATTATGATATATTATGGTTTAAATTAACTATCTACTTGTCCTTATCTGTTTTTTTAAATTTCTATCTTCCTCCCTTCTTTCTTTTGGAGTAAACAAGCTTTTGGTTGTTGTTGTTGTTGTTATTTATTATTCTCTTTCACCCAACTTTTAACTTGTAGTTATTCCTTCTTTTAACTGGTAGTTAGTATTTTTCAGTTATTACCTTAAAAATTACAGCATGCACTCCCGAACTATTACAGTCCATTATAAAAGAACACTTTTACCACTTCCCAGATACTGCAAAGACCTTAAAATACTTTAACCCTTCTTATTTTCCTCATGCCATATATGCTATTTTTGTTATGCATTTTATTCTACATATATTTAAAGGCTCATGAGATATTATCATTATTTTAAACAATCAGGCTTCCCTGGTGGCACACTGGTTAAGAATCTGCCTGCCAATGCAGGGGACATGGGTGCAAGCCCTGCTCCAGGAAGATCCCACATGCCACGGAGCAACTAAGCCCATGCACCACAACTACTGAGCCTGCACTCTGGAGCCCGTGAGCTACAACTACTGAGCCCACATGCCACAACTACTGAGGCCCACGTGCCTAGAGCCCGTGCTCCACAAGAGAAGCCACAACAATGAGAAGCCCACGCACCACAACAAAGAGTAGCCCCGCCTTGCCTGCAACTAGAGAAAGCCCGCACGCAGCAACGAAGACCCAACACAGCCAATCAATCAATAAAATTAAGTTAAATTAAAATAAACAATCAATAGTCCTTTAAAATATCCCTTTTTACTTCCTTACTTATTTATCCTTTCTTGTGTTCTTCATTCCTTCTACCTTCCCATTCTTCCATGTGGGATTATTTTCCTACTGCCTGAGGAACACCCCTTCATATATCTTTTAGTGTAGGTCCACAAGTTCCAAATTCCTACTTAGTTTTGCCTGAAAATGTGTTTATTTCACTTCCTTTTAAAAATGAATTTTGACACAAATGTAATTTGCCTTCATTTTTGGAGAATGTTTTCACGGAGTAAAGAATTCTAGATTAACTGCCTTTTTTCAGTACTATAAAGTATCACTTAATGAACTTTCAACAATTAGTTCTCAAATAATTGTTTCTTGCATACAAATTTTATTTCTTTAGCTAACTTAACTGAGAACAACTAAGCATCACTCTAAGTTTTAAGGAATCTTTTTCTCATAAATTAAAAACATACTGCTACTTTTTCAGTGACTATTAGAAAGTTCATCCTTGTATTTTAGCTAAAATATTTCTTTTGGTAGCTTCTTATGGTTCATCCTATTTCTACTCTTTGTGACCTTCTATAATGAGTTTAATCCCTCGACAACATGACAGCCCTTAAAATATTTAAAGATAGCTATCATGTTCCTGCCTCCCCCTTCAGTCTTTTCTCCAGACTAGACAAATCCAGTCTATTCATGTGTTCTCCATATTGAGCCAAGTTCCCTTATTATTTCAGGTCTTTGCTCTGAATGTGCTCCATTTGTATGCCTTCAGCAAGCAGGTGATGACTTGCCTGATGTCAGGCAATTTGCAACAATGTTCTTCTATATAAGACCAATTCCCAAGTACAATTCAACTAACTCTGAATTTGGAAATAGATTCTGGGTCAACCTAGCCATGTTTTCTGTACTAGCCTTTGAAATTGATACAAAGAAAAAAAAAGGAAGAAAAGGAAGGGAGGGAGTGAGGGAGGGAGATTAGCACATAAATTTAAATTGTGTTCAATTTATTTTCTGTTTATGGGCAAGTATTCCTTACATCCCAGAGTGTTGCATAGTTTTGTTCACCTAATCTAAGAAAATAAAAAAAAATAGTCAGGAAGCTATTATTTGAGAGAGAAAATTTTAAAGTTTATTAAGGGAGCATTTGTAACTGCAGCAGATAGAAAGAAGGGAATATATCCAAAAAGGTTAACCAGCAAAATATGATTTTGTGCATCTTTTCAGTTACCTTCTACAAGTCTTAATAGCAGGAATGATTCATTTTGCTTCATTCAAACTTACATTCTGAATAAAGCTTCATGAAGTGAACTGGTGGTATTTAGTCTTTGAAAAATCCATTTTATTTATAAACTCTCATGAATACAGGCATATTAACATAAAGAAAATATAATAATTATATTGTTTCATGGAAGAGTATTCAAGGTTAAAATCCAAGAATAACTTTTCAGGACTAACCAAGCCTTGAAATATAATTACACAATGTGGCAAACAAAAAAAAATATTAAAAAGTTTGAAATGAAAGACACGCTAAAAGTATAGTTGCAAATTGTTTTTGAAAGCTTTCAGTGAAACCCAAGAGTTGTTCATTAATCACATGGGAAGCTATTTATATTGCTTCTTCTGTGCACCCTCCCAAGGTTCTGTCAAAATTCTTAATACTTGGACTTTGGTCTGTTTCTTCTTAGCAACATTTTAGCTTTCATATACAAAGAGAATGCCACTGGGTCACTGTAAGAAGGCTATAGCCACCCTAGTAGTGGCAGTGGCCTATTAGGTTTTTCAAAGCTGAGGGCTAATCAATATTCCTCCCCAAGAACAAGGATGGGTCTACTAAAGCATAAGGTCACCATCTTGGGAACATAAGTCAAGATAACAAACTAAGCTAAGACACTGGTTTAAAAAAATTAGTGAACCAACCTGGCAAACTTTAAAAATTCCAAGATGATTTCTTGCTTCTGGCCATGACGGAGTATCTTACTTCAGACTGGGGACAACTATAAAAGCTGTATAAAAATTTTAAATATGTGATTCGAAGGCGTCAGTTATTAACCAAGGAAACCATAACTTAGAGGGTCCAAGATTCTGGATAGAAGGGAATTACACTGAGATGAACTCCACATTTATCTCTGCTTTTATCCCTGGGGCATTCACCTATTAACAATGTAGAGAAGAGAGTCAGGAAGCATCAGTGTGGGGCTTGCAGCAGTCTCACTGTAATAGGGAGACAGAAGCTGGAGTTTGGGGCTGCCAAGATGGCAGGGACTTGAGGAGTCATGATCCAAGAAAGAGGTAAGCCAGAAACTCTGCAGGCAGTTTCCCGTTTAGGTGTTTGTCAACTCATAAGCTGCCCATATGCAGGGACAATGTTATTTTCTTGGTTCAAACACCACATCAGTTTCCCCCACTGGTTAAATATTAAAGATCAAACTCCTTAGCATAATATAAATGTATAACTTCTACTGTCTGGTTTTCCCATTAGTGACAGACATACCCTACAATGACCCCACGCCCTGCTATGAGTCATTCACTTGTGAAATCTTTACCCTGTAATCCCTTCCACTTGACCACAGGTAGAACCTGTGACCTGCTTCTCACAAATAAAACATAGCAAAGGTGAGAGATATCACTGCCGTGACCATGTTACATAATATGGCAGAGATGAAGGAATTTTGCAAATATAACTAAGGTCCCAAATCAGCTGACCTTGAGTTCATCAAAAGAGTGTTCTTGAGGGTCCTGACCTAATCAGGTGAATTCTTTAAAAGAGGACTTAGGCCTTCTCTAAAGTGAGAGACGTGAAGCAGCTAAGACTCCTTGTTGCTGGCTCTGATGAATTCTACAACCACAAGGAATTAATTCTGCCAACAATATGAGCTTGGTAAAGACCCCTGAGATCCAGATGAGAATGCAACTGGTCAACGAATTGATTATAACTTTGTGAGACCTTGAGTAGAATCCCCAGGTAGGCTGTGTCCAGACTTCTGCCCTACAGAAGTAGTGATGTCATATGAAGTTGTGTTGCTTTAAGCTGCTAAATTTATGTTTTGTTATGCAGCCGTAAAAAACTAATACACCACTTTTGGCCTCAAATCCCATGTGGCAGTCAGTGAGAACCACTAGTACTGCTCTGACTTTGATATGCCATTTTATACATTCATTTGTTTATAAATATTGTTCCTTTCCCATTAAACGCCCTTTCTTAGTTTTTCTGCCTACAAAAGTTCCACTCATATTCAGCTCAAGCTTCTACTCTCTAGACTTTGTGATCCAGTTGACATCCTTTGGGCCACCATATAGGTATTTTTTAAACACCACACTAGCACCTATCACACTGTATTGCACTCAGTTGTTTACATGTGTTACTCATTTATCCATTCCATGAGGTCAAGGAATATGATTCATTTTTGTATTGACAACTGGCCTAACTTAAATGCCTAGCTAGAGTAGAGACTCAATAAACATTTGCTAAATTAATGGATTTATATCTGGTTATTGCATTGATTCTTCTTGATTTATAGCCAGCTTCTTCCTAAGTACAGGAATTTGATTTGCCATTTTTTGCCATTTGTTTTGATTTGCCATTTTTTTGTAAATGTATTCTTTTGAGACTTGAGAGTATGTATCTGGGACTGAGAATGAAGTCAGTAGACTTAGAGAAAGGACCTATATTCTTCTATTCTACCTCCTTCATGATTTTTATGTATTAATCATATCCTCTCTCTCAGCCTTTGGGTTTTCCTTTCTAAGAAGATCTTGTCTTCTTGTTCACATGTTTCCTAGCTGCTCCAATTCTGGAGCTTCCCCAATTATGTAACCCCTTATAATAAAAGGTTACAGACCTTTTATTGTTGTTCTCCTAGCTCTTCTTTTCATGATCTTCAAGCTCTTGATAATTCTTCACTGACAAGATGATAGCTTCTCTTTCAGTACTCTTTAGCTCTTAGGGCATTCAAGATAAGTGGCTTCAAAGCAGTTCACTTAAAAGCAACTTGTTTAAATATCAAACATTCACAAAATGATGTTAGGGAAATTTCCTACAATTATGTATTTCACTCTCCCCACCCTGTTTCCCTAATTGAGTTAGGAAAAAGTCAAAAGATCAGAAAAGACAACCTCCAAAGTGCCACTTTCTTTCTTTAGTATTGAACTGAGAACCATAGATCAAAAATTGTAAGTTCTCAGTCTGGCTGGTATGATCTATACTATTCTGCCTACTATTGAACCTCTCACTCGTTAGTCTGTTTCTTGAAGATGGCAAAAACATTTCGATTTGCCTTCTGGGGAACTTATCATAGGACGTGGGAAAGGGAATTGAAGAGCAGTAAAAATCCTGGAATAGCAAATAAATCATTCTTTGGATTCATTAACCACTCCCAAACCTCTATACAGCTTGCTCTAAACTCAACATTTGAACCAGCTTGCCAGTTTTGAGTTCAAGGTGACAGTCTTAGACAAGAGTGTGCATTATGACTAACAGAGAAACAATGAACACATTCACAGAGTATCTTTATGCATGTGTAGCTTATATAGTAATTTAAGGCATGATTTATGCTTTAGTCATTAATATATAAAAGTACTGATAAACCTGGTTGCCTGATATGAAATTGAAACCTATAGCACAGGGAGATCAGCTCGGTGTTTTGTGACCACCTAGAGGGGTGGAATAGGGAGGGTGGGAGGGAGACACAAGAGGGAGGAGATACGGGGATATATGTATATGTATAGCTGATTCACTTTGTTATAAAGCAGAAACTAACACACAATTGTAAAGCAATTATACTCCAATAAAGATGTTAAGAAAAAAAAGCAATAAATAAGTAAGTATAAATAGCTACTTCTCAGTAAACATGATAGATTGAATACACACTTTTTTCCTTAACTCCTCTCCAAAATTCCATTAAGTTGACATTAAATAAATAAACATGCACAAATAGAACAGGATAGAAGAAAATAGCAAAAGAAATATCAACAAAATTTTGGAAGCTGGAAGACAAATAAATGAGTAGTAACTAACTTAACATACTGAAGAAAGGGAAAACTTAAACCCTGTCAGGAAACCAACAAGAAATAAGCCTATTCTCCCTATGCAATTCCTGAAACACACAGATATTGAAGATATCAGGTATACCTGAAAACAGGGCTTGGTGTGGGGCTCAAGAGAAAATTGGTGAAAAGTCTACTAAGAAACTCTTCTAGACACCCCCATCCACATCCTTAATCTTTACCCAGGTATTCCAGGTAGGCAGGCTTGTGTGAAATGTAATGAGACTTCATACCTGAAAACCAAGGGTAAGGTTTGCCTTAAGTACACTATAGAGGGATCAGTGTTGGTGAGACCAGGTAGTCCACCTACCACATGGAGATATTTGGACAAAACTGGAAGAAATAATAAATTTGAGAATTATTTTAAAGTCCATGTATGAAAATGAATTTAATTACAAAAAGGTTATGTGTCAGTCCCAAAGCAATCTGAAGAGAAATCAATGGGCTATACAGGAGATCAGTAAAACAGAATAAACAAACAACTAGGAATGCAGGTAATGCTCACTGCAATACAAACAAAATGAGTCTTTGTGTATGGTTCGCTAAAGGCTCCTTAGAAAAGAATGCTTCCAAACTATCAAATGTATGTGGTGGGAAGGAAAGGACTCAAGAGAAGAAGAAATCCACACAGAAACTCAGAAAAAGTACTACCTAGCGTTCTAGAAAACAGGAGAGAAAATAGAGAGCTGAGAAAAAGCAGAGCAACTAATAGTGATACCCTATTTACTCCTATCTGATTTACTTATTTTGGTGAAAAATTCTCTAAAGATTTACAACTTCGCCCTGAGAAATTTAGTTGCATTCTTATAACTCTTTATTTATTTATTAAAACATCTTTATTGGAGTACAACTGCTTCACAATGCTATGCTAGTTTCTGTTGTACAACAAAGTGAATCAGCCATATGCATACATATATCCCCATATCCCCTCCCTCTTGAGCCTCCCTCCCACCCTCCCTATCCCACCTCTCTAGGTTGTAGCAAAGCACCGAGCTGATCTCCCTGTGCTATGCGGCTGCTTCCCACTAGCTATTTTATATTTGGTAGTGTATACATGTTGATGCTACTCTCACTTCGCCCCAGCTTCCCCCTCCTCACTGTATCCTCAAGTCCATTCTCTATGTCTAAGTCTTTATTCCTGCCCTGCCCTAGGTTCATCAGTACCAATTTTTTTTAAATTCCATATATATGCGTTAGCATACGGTATTTGTTTTTCTCTTTCTGACTTACTTCACTCTGTATGACAGACTCTAGGTCCATCCACCTCACAACAAATAACTCAATTTCGTTTCTTTTTATGGCTGAGTAATATTCCATAGTATATATGTGCCACATATTCTTTATCCATTCATCTGTCAATGGACATTTAGGTTGCTTCCATGTCCTGGCTATTGTAAATAGTGCTGCAATGAACATTGTGGTACATGTCTCTTTTTGAATTATGGCTTTCTCAGGGTACACAACCACTGGAGAACAGTATGGAGTTTCTTTAAAATAGAACTAACCCTTTATTTATACTTCTAGTTTAGCTGTTTGTAGTCAAGTGTCTGTCTTAACAGATTGTTAACCACATATTCCTGGGCCTTGCTTCCATGTTTTCGACTCAGTGGGCCCAATCATTTTATCTCTAACAAGTTGCCAGGTCACATTGATGCTTCTGGTCTAGGGACCAGATTTTGAGAAGCCCTACTGTAAACCATATCTGGTCTCAGGCTCAGTAGCCCTACCTGGCCTCCAGGCAAGCTGGGTCATCCATAAGGTTTCCTTCAAAAATGTGATGTCTAGACTTGAGCAGTGCTGTCTCATAGACATATAACGTAAGCCACATCTGTCATTTAAATTTTCTAGTAACCATATTAAAAAAGTAAAAAGAAACTGGTGAAGTCAATCTTAATAATATATTTTATTTAACCTGATATATGCAAAATATTATCATTTCAACATGTAAGCAATATCAATATTTTTGAGTTATTTTACATTTTTCCAAGTAAGTCTTTAAAAGAAGTTGTGTATTTTAGACTTCTAGCACATGTGAAATCAGACCAGCCATGTACCAAGCACTCAATAGCCACGTGTGGCTAGTCACTACCATATTGGACATTGCAGTTCTAGATGCTCTACCTCTCTCTTTTAAAATTTTGTTTACAAATAAATGAACAAAACAAACCAAACAGAAACAAACATGTAGATACCGAGAACAAAGTAGTGGTTACTAAAGGGGAAGGGGCAGTGGGGAGGGTGAAATGGGTAAAGAGCATCAACTGTATGGTGACAGACGGATCTAAAATTTTTGGTGGTGAGCACGCTATAAGGTATATAGAAGTAGACATATAATGCTGTACGTGTGAAACTTGTATAATGTTATAAACCAATGTTCTCAATAAAAAATAAGTCTAAAAAACTATTCAAAATCAGACATTTTAATTTATTTCGGGTTGCAATAAAAATATTTAAAATAGACATACCCAATGGTGGAAAGTAATACTTTTAAATGAAGGTAAGGTAGGCCAAAGCAAAAACATTATTGTCCTCCATTCCATCAAGAAATAGCATTCAATGACCAAAATGCAATTTATATACATCTTCTTCCATAGATTTATATTTTGTAAATTTACATTACTATATAACAAATAACCACTTTTTATTTGAGTAACAGTAATATCTGAGGTGCTAAAGTACTAGAGAATATGGATCTGAGGAGGCTTCAATAAGATGTTAAAATTATATTATGTCATAAGAAGTGGATACTTTCTCTTGTTATAACAACTTTGGTATTACTTTTGTAGTAAATGTTTATTATTGAAAATAGAGAAAATGCAGATGAGCAAAAAGAAGACTATAAAGATTACCTGTAATCTTATACCATTAATTCCTTTTATATGTCTGCCCAGATACTTTTCCTTGCCTATAACTATATCCTATTTTTGAAATCAATTGCAATGTACATAATATTTTGTGACTTGCTTTTTTCGATTAACAATATGGAATGAATATCTTTCCATGCATTTATATATCATTCTATAAAATCATACTAAATGGTTGTATAGTATTGTAGGGGCACGCCACAATATATCTAGCCCACTTTTATTGGACACTTAGCATTTTCTTTCTTATAAACAACAATAAGATGCAAATGAGATAAAAAGCTGTCAAATTTGGCTAGCACTCCCTATGCACACTTTCCTTCTGCTGATCCCTTTGTGACAAACTTCACCCCTAAGTAATTACTCTCCAATTTCAACTTCCAGTGCTACCAAACTTTAGAGTATATCAGAAACATCTGGTCTATTTTGTATATGCTTTTGTTTTTAATAAAGATCTCTAGGCCTTAGCTTCAAAGTCCGATTCAGCAAGGCTGGTATAGGGCCTCCCTAGGCATCTGCATTTATCATAGGTTCTCCAGGTGATTCTATGGCAGGCAGTCCATATTTTGAGAAACACTGCTCTGGTCCTTCTGTCACATTTATAATAAATTCAATAGCATTTTTCATTTACCTGCACACACTGCTCAAGGAAATGCTCTGAAATAAATAAATGCAGAAAATTTATCACTGTGAACCAAATATCTACTCCCAGTAGCCAAAATCTGTTTTTGAAGTCCCTATAGTTCTTATTATAACAAAACTAATATTCTAGTACATAATTTCTTCCCTAATACATTTTTAAAGAAGAAATGTGGTTAGTGTTTTGCCTGTTGCAAATGGAAGGCTCTATTTTGCAGCTGGTCTAAAGGCCTAATTTCCTGCAGACATGGATGGCATTTGCAATGTTTTGAATAACCTCTGTAGCCACCAACTCAGACTGCTCCATTGGTTGAACTGCTCTCACCAGACAGGGTGTCCGTTAGCTTTAATGGGCGTTACTTGGTGTAGTTTGTAGGATTATGCCTGGAAGGGCTGAGTAGTTTCCATGAGAATCCCTTAACGCTGTTTAAAATTCTATCCAGAAATCAAACGCAGTTAATCAGCCTCTCTCTAGTGGCAGTTTACAGGAAACAGACAATCCAGAGACATCAGCTTTCCTGAGCAAACAAAACAGAACATATCCTTTCCACTTTGTTCAGAGGCCTGAAGTGATAAACGAAGAAGAAACTGATATTCTGAAACTTTGATGAAACCTTGTGAAATATTCCACAGTGGCAGGACAACACCCATACTCCCACTTCTGAAGGGAGATAAAGGGTACTTGAACACTGTGCTTCTGCCTAGAAAAATCAAAGGCAACTACCAGACCTTATTATCTTCTAAGAATTATTTTAAAACCCTAGAAAACTCTGTCTCCTCTGGTCAATGGCTTTCAGCCTGAATGCAAACAAAATAAATGATTTTTAATGATATATCGATACACCGTGAGCCTTGCCACGAAAAGCAGAAAGAAAGGCCACACATAGTCTTACAAGACGTAGCCTCTGTGTTGCTTATACAAATAAACTCTACCTCATAGTGATTTTTTTTTCTTATTCTGAATCGCACTGGCCCTGATAGATACAGTCTTACTCTTACTATCCCCCATTGCTTAAATAATGTATAAGAATAATTTTCTAGTTCTTTCAAGATCCTATATTGGAAGATTTCTGATTATAAGGATTATGCCTGATACTTCTTTCGTATCTCTGTTGGCACAGTCACAGGTACATGGTACTTGCATAATAAACAAATGAAATTGTACCACACGTGCATGTATGCGCACACACCCTCATTCTGTGAACTTTTGTTTTTTTTTTAAAAAAAGCTGTAAAACTTTTTGCATACTGGTGAATAATGGGGCTTTAATCTGGGCCAGTGGGCTCATGACTTATTTGGGATAAGTTAATTTCATTAGCCCAGCATGCTTGGCCCTAACATGCTTTATCATATTTACTAATAGACACACACATAGAAAATAAGTATTTTCACGGCTTCTGAAAGGAAGGCACTCCTGAAATGAAACCTAGCCACTACTGGAAAGCCACAAAGTAATACAGTATCCATATCTAAGTCTCATGGTCATACTAATTTGCCTGCAGCATGCTTTATAAATGTTTTTCACAAAATAATACTTACACTAGTCCACCAGGGAAAGGACAGGATTGTCTTTTAAAACTAGAATTATGTGACTAGAGGTAGACAGAGATATGTGGTAGAGAGCACACTGGACTGTGACTCAAGGGATAGTGTTCCATTCCAGGATGGACAAGTGACCTTGAACAAATCATATTACCTCCTTGGGTTTCAGTTTTCTCATCTGTGAAATGAATTATGCACTAGATTTACTCATTCAATATATTTTTAATGCCTACCAGGACCTCTTTTAGGTGTTAGGAATACAGTAGAAAACAAGAAAAAAAAATCCTTGCCCTCCTGAGCTTACATTCTAGTGAGGGAGAAAGACAATTAACTTCTAAAAGATTTGAAAATGATAATACTGACAGGTGATATGAAGAAAATTGAACACAGTTAAGGGGATACAGAGGGAGGGAGAATGAAGAAATGGCAAGATAGGTTGGGGAAGACCTCTCTGTGGAGGTGATTTCTGAACAGAGGCTTGAAAGATAAGAATGAGATGACTGTGCAAATAGCTAGAGGAAGAGTATTCCAGGCAGGGGGAAGAGAAAATGTAAAAGCTGTGAGTGGGAAACGAGCTTCGTCTTTTCAAATAATGGGAAGAAGGTCAGCATAGCTAGAGTGGAGTGAGCCAGGAGGAGGCTGGTAGAAGATGAGAGGTAGGTGGAGGCCAGATCATACAGGGGCTTTTAGATCATGGTGAGAGGCTTGAACTTTTTTCTATACATCATAGAAAATCTTTACAGGGTTTTGATCCAGGAATGGCATGATCTGATTTATGTTTATAAAGGACAATGTATTATAGTTAGGATAAGAGTGGAAAGATGAGTAAGAAGGCCACTGCAGTGAGACATGGCTTGGCCTGTGGTCATGATAGTAGAGAGAGAAAATAAAACAGATTTAGGATTTGTTTAACTGAGGCTGAGTCAATAGGACTTGCCAACTGATTCATTAGATGTGGGATATGAGGGGGAAAAGGAGGAATTAAAGATGACCCTTAGGGTTTGGACCCAAACAATAATTTTCTAATGAATTTTGTTTCAGACATTTCACCCATGTTCATAAGTGAGACTGGACTATGCTTTTCTTTTCTGCTTCTATCCTTTCCTGGTTTCATGAACAAGGCTATACTAGTCTCATAAAGTGAGTTGAGTGGCTTTCTTTTTTCAATTTTCTGAAATTGTTAATGCAATTTGGATTGTATTATCCTTGAAAGTTAGGGGAAATTTGCCAGTAAAATCATTCAATCACCTGGATCTGGAGTCTTTTCTTGGAGGGGGGTGCTTAATTTTTACTACTAATTCAATATATTTAAACATATTGGTTGATGAAGGTTTTCTAATTTTTCCTGAGATAATTTTGATAAATTTTATATTCTATTAATAAGTCCATTTCATTTGTTTTCAACTTTAAACTTGCTCCATAATATTCTCTTCTGATTTTTTCAAATCTTTGTTTTATCTATCATTACTTACTATTTTCATTCCAAATATTATTTGCATGTGTCTTTCTCTCTTTTTTTCCCTTCCGTAGGTCAATAAACCTCATGATTCAGTCTTAGAAGTAGAAGGCTGCAAGGAAATTATTCAAAGATCTGCAAATATATCAGTTTAATAGAGCACCCCAGCCATTCCCATTCTTTCTTTCTGTGTAGTGGTCTCACAAATTAGATGTGTGGGTGGGTATATAGGATGGGATGCTATGAGAGTGGGGAGGGTTATACAATTAAAAAAAAGAAAACCTTTAGGAACAAAAGAGAAACAAGAAGGCCCAAGATATCACTTTATCAGGTTCTAAAAATGCAAGTTTGCTATGCTGACCATATACAAAGGGGAAATTCAAATATTTAAAATACATTCAGAGAAATATTTTTCAATTTAGAGCAGAACTATCAATAGAGGAACAATTTACCCAGTGACCATCAACAATGGCCATTAGTTGCTGATAGGATAGTATACAAATATGAAGAGAAGAGCATTTGCAAATTGAAGGCAAGAATACACAAGAAGTTTTGAGTTACTTTCTGACCCAACCATCTTCGTCTCCTTGGACTCAACAATCCACACAATAGATGAAAGCTTAGAAACTAATGTTCTGAGTTTTAATCCTGGCTTTGACACTCACTAGTTGTATGATTTTGAACAGAACACCATTTATCCCTTCTGTGTTTCATTATCAACATCTGTAAAATAGGGATAATATAACTGACTTTAAAGAGTCCCGGAATCCTAGAGGATACCCATTATTTGCCCTCTGTTACAAGCCAGCTCAATCACCTGCTGAGAGAGTTAGTTATTTAGCTTTTACCGTGGTGTTTATATTTCTAAGTGTTTCCAGAGTTCATTTCCATTGAACTCCTAAGGGAGATTTATCTTAGAAGCTTTTATTTTTTTAAGAACTCATCTTGGGTAGAACTAGAATTATTGGGGAGAGGAGAGGCAATAACATCTGACCAACATATTTAAAGGTGACAATTTAGTGTGTTGGCTACTGAGCTGACTACATTTAATGAAAAAGAAATTATCACCACAATTGGTTACTTAGCCTTTTCTAAATAAGAGCCCTTAAAATAGCTTACTTCTCCCCTTTAAAGATTCACAAATTAGTAGCAAATCCATAATGGAATAAAAAGATTTGGGGTATTGTATTGAATACCATCAACCTTTAAGGCCCCTCCCCAGCCAAAAAAGCTACAACTTTGATAGAACAATGAGCTTGATGAGCAGTATTTACTTTCCCACTGTATAGTATTTAACTAAATTACCTCACATCAATTGTAAAATGTATTGATGCTCTTTTAAAGAATACCCTTTTCAGTCCCTTTGGATAGTATATATACTTTATCATCAGTTTATCTCCTCCAGAACATTTACTACAATTTATAATCTGTTTTCTTCCCTTATTTTGTACTTGTTAATTGCCTTTCTCACTAGAATTTAATGAATAAAATATAAAAGCATTTAAGATTTTTAACCTGACATTTTTATTTTCATTGGCCAAGCTAGGAATTGACTGTTATCTATAACATCAGTAATACTTCTAGAATAGACAGATAGATAGCACATATCATAAAAGTTATTATTCATTAATTACAGAGCTGCCATTCTGGAACTGCAATGTCATTTTGTGCTAAATATAAAACCTGTTAACTTGAAGCTGAGAGAATTTTTAAAAGATAATTAAATACTTAGATACTGGAGTACTTCATTTTAGATCCAGATAGAATTTTCAAAGTTAACATCATTTTTACTAGCTGAAATGGATTCAAAATAGACCAATTCCTACTAATTTAGAGAACTGTTTTTCTCACTCCCTATGAGGACTCACCCAATCTGTGTCAGAGTTCAAAGAACAAAAAATTGTCTTGGTTGATGTAATTTGGAGGTTAACAGTGGTAATTTGTGAAAAACAACATCTCAGAACTTTTCCCATATTGCTTAATCTACTGTGTCAAAAAGTACTTTACTTGCTAAGAATTATTCTTCACCTCCCCCATCTCTGTTATGTCAAAGGTCAAAGGTGGCTAGGAAGACAAAGTTCAATTTCCTTTCTGCCTGGGCAGTCCCCTCCGGAAATACAAGATGCTACTTCACTTCCATAACATTCATACCAGGAGAAAAAGGTTGAAAAGAAATTCATGGAAATGGCAAGTATAAAGAAGCTTAATCCTGGATTTGGAATCTGATGATAAAGGGAACAGCTAATTGGGGTTCTCAAGAGTCAAAGAATAAGAAGGAATAGGATGCAGAGATTTCTTTATTATTATCTCACAGGACAGGGAGATACTATTTATACTATAAAGCAAAGATAAAAATATCAATGTAATATAGGCAATCTTGGGAATAAAAAACACTAGCATTTGTTGAGTGCCTAACATGTGACACATACTATACACACTTTGTGGTATTTAATCCTCACAATGACCTTGTAGCATGGGAATGGTTAGTCCCATGTTACAGGTAAAGAAACTAAGATGCAGAGGATTTAATTTACTTGCCTGAGATCACACAGATAATGAATGGCAGGTCTAGAATTTGAAACTAGGTCTTTGTTGTTTCAGTGTCCCCACGCCAGCTATGTTGTTTCCATAAGGAATTCACTAACATATCACTATGGGACAAAGTGTAAACTAACTTTTGGGCAACGAAGGATTACCAGGTGCTGAATAGAGCTCTGCCAAAGCAAGTGGGCTCTCAAAATACATAGCCTGATGGAAAGTAACCAACTCCCCTATCGCCTGAAAATTAGAATATACTCAGATAAGTCCTGGGTCATTAAGTGGGGCACATTAACATAGTGAAATGAATAAACAAATGAATAACAAAAGGCCCTACAGTTAAGTGGTTCTCAAATGCAAATGAGTGGAATTCCATTCCCTCCTTGAGAATCTGAGTCACAGTAAGAATTTGCTCCCTAGAAAAATAGCCCTATATGATAACAACATTTTAAAACACAATTTTAGGTACTTTTTGGTCTCCCTGAAGCCCCATGTGGTAGACTGAATCATTGCTCTCAATCTTTTTCCTTTCCTTACATTCATGTCCTTTGCCATAGGACTTTGTAGCTCCCCCAACTAGAGGCAGAGAATATTTCCTTGCGCCATTGTTGTTGGCCTTGGCCATCTGATTTGCTTTGGCCAATGTAAGTGGCATAATGCCACTTCCAACTACAGTCTTTAAGAGCCACTACATGCTTCTGCTTATCCCTCTGGCATTCCTGCCATTACCATGAGAAGAAAATGTCCCACGTAGGCTTTTGGTCCAAGAAAGATGAGAAACATTTCTGGTAGACCTGGGCTCAACCTGCAGCTTAGAGCCCAGCCCAGATCAGCCAACGTCCAGCTGACTTGCAAATGTATAAATGAGAATAAACGATTGTTGTTTTTAAGCCAGTGAGTTTTGCAGTGGTTTTTACTGCAGTATTATTGCAGCAATCCTTTACTATTATACTCATTCATAGAACTTCTCCCCATCAAGGGTCTAGATAACCTAAGAACCTCTGTTCTAGAATGTTTTATTATGCAAGTCCAGTGTGCTTCTCTATGCTGTACACACATTTTTGAAAATTAGTGTCTGAATTCAATTTTATATAAATCAGATGCTATGTTTCCCACCAACGTACATTATAATGTCTCAGGGTTTTATCCTTATTTCAATGACCATCACCTGGCAGCAATTCCTAACACTTCAGCTTTTTGTCTTTCTGCTCCTCAGTTTTTTCTGATGAGTATTCAATGACCAACAAACATATATTTTAAGTATGAAGGGAAAACCTCTTTAAAGGAACCCTGCAGTGAATCCATTTTTAAGTTGAAGAATCCTTCTGTAATGGGAACAATCTTCTCCTTGTTTATCTCTTTGGTAAGCTTGAATTTTTGACACTTGGGTCTCTGAAAGCAGGGTACCTAAATTACCAAGCCTGTCTCTAGGCAAAGTGCAGTATTTATCTTTATATAAAATAAATAATACTATTTGTTACATTTTGGTTGCTGAAAATTTAGTGTGATACTTGGATCTCATTCCATGTGAGCAGTGTTTATATAAATATCCCTGCAACAGAAGTCAAGGTATATGACTGAGAAGCCTCCATTTCTGGTTTACATTTCTTTCTAGGAAGAAAGAAAACCAAACAGACAAGGTATGGTTTGGCAGAGTCCATTGCATTTAGATGCCCAATTTATATTTATGGAATTTAATTGGCAGAAAACTAAAATAAGTTCTGGTCCCAGCTCTGTCACCTACTAACTGTGTGACTATGGGAATTTGGATTTGTTTTGAGGAAGAGGAAGGACATTATAGGAAGAGAAATGGTCTGCACAAGGACATAAAAGAAGGAATGAGCATGAGGTATTCAGTGAGCAAGGAGGAGACCAGCCAAACCAGAGAAAGATTGTAAGGGTAAGAAGGAAGGCTACAAGAACACATAATTATGTATGGCATAAAATGTTGGACACATCACCTACAGATTCACAGTCAATATCTGAAATGTTGGGTCAGTTTTCCTCAGAACACAGAAGGAACCAGGTAGAATCAAAGAGAGACTGTCGTTTGTATTTCCATTCATACTCTTAATTTAAACTCCAGAGGTAGTTTCCTTTTCTATGAAACTATGAATCTATGAATCTATTCCTTTTCTATGAATCATTCCCCACGAGAAGATAATTCTTTGAAGCTGAGAACAACTAGCAAAATAAAATGTATAATGATATTCAAAATAAAAATGTTATTGAGATTATAGCATGTATGTCACTCAATAGAAAGACACAGGAAAATATATTCAGGAGCAATAAACTTCAAGTTAAATAAAAAGCATTAAAGCTTATAACAAAATTACAGACAAGTAATTCAAGCTCTCTCAAGGGCCTTACATACTTCAAGGAAAACATCTTCCAATTATCATAAAAAGCCCTTTCCAATTTTCACAGTTCATCTATAATAGGCTGATTGTAAATGTAAAATGTATGGCTCAGGTAGTGTTATATAGTCAGCTGTAACCATAACCTCCTGTGTAATGACAAGCAATTGGAACAGCAATACTACTACTTAAGCTATTTAATTCAGATTGCTTGGCATTTATGCTGATACTCCCGCTGAAGGGAAAAAACACAAAATATGATAATAAACAAGTATATTCTGATTATTAATCTTTTATCACACAAAACATCCACTGAAAAAGAAATCAACAGCAGAAAAAGAAACAAAATAATTCTTTGACTACAGTGTTCATAGGAGAGTATCATTTTCTTAAATGTATTTCCCACATTATCAATGGAATGCCCACAGGGGAAAAAAAAAAAGAAGAACAAAAGAAAATGTTCAGCTCAGAGATTAAAACGAAGAATCCAAGAAAAGGTTTATAGATGTCTGATCATTAAGAGCCTTCATGGAGGAAAAAAAGTTGATTTTAAAATTTCATTATATAGTGTCATTATGCAAAATCAGCAGGGAATAAGGAGATCTAGCTTCATGTCTAGTTTGCTAAGAGTTAAGCAAAGTGCAGACTTTTCTGCCTAGACATGGAGGTAGCAGTGCAGGCCAATTTTGGACAAGTCAAGTGGTTTTTTGGAGCAAACTTGAGTTTTACAGGGATGTCCATAGCCTCACGGGGCCCAGTGGCCTCCTCATCAATGTATGATTTAGTCTTTTGGGACCCTTCTCTTTTGTTATTTCATTCATAAACCCAGCCACTTCTTGACTCCCTACTATATGCCAGCCTCTGCTAAGTCTCTTCCTTCAAGAAGCTTAACTTCTAGTAGGGTAGACAGCTATACAAGTAAAGGAAAGAGAGATCACACCTACCTAGAAGATGGGGGTGAGGGGAGTTGGGAAGAAGTCAGTATTGTCTTCAGAGATAAAGGGACCCTTGAGTTAAGTCTTGAAAGATGAATAAGGGTTCTCCAGGCAGCGAAGAAGAAGAAATTCCAAGTAGAGGAGATAACAAAATCCTAGAAGTATGACCAGTCATGGTGTTTTGGGAGAACTGCAGTTATGCCTAATTAATAGGTCTTGGGTTTAATCCAAAACCCTCATTTACCTTGAGAAATTCAATACAACCCAAACACCCTAATATCTGACAATTCTCAATAAACAAGGTTTTATAATATCTAAGTCCTATCTATGCAACATTGCATCACAGATAAATAACTTGATTTACTAAAGAACAAAAGAAACAGAAGGATAAATACCTTCAACCAATATCAAATATGTCCGGATCCTATTATTTGAAGACCAGAGGCTATTGATAACCTTCCATGTTAAGGCTGAGGTTCCAGCTCCCCTCTATAGGAGTGGCTGCTCAGGAGGGAGAGCTTCCTTATAGGACTTCTACTAGCTTACAAATAAGACCTTCTCATAGAGTTTGATGAATGCTTCCAAAATCTAATTTTAATGATACCTATTTCTTGTGTGCATACATGCAAAGCCTCATGGGCCACTGTTCCTGGAAATTCTCTTTCCCTCTCTGGTTAGGGAAGTAGAGTCATCACTTCTTTCTTCCAGTAGCTCTAGAGCCAGGGGCAGGTAAATAGTGTGTAGAACTTCACAACAGTACCCTCTTAGCCTAGCTGTCTTCCAAATCACTGTACAATTCACTCACTGTTGGAGTTATCTTGTCCTAAATAATATATAGCTAGTTCAACATTCACTTTTCAGTCAATGTCAGAAGGTATTAGGCTAGCTAAAGATCTTTTAAAAAAATGTGTTCACAGCAATGTCATGTTGCTAATGTAGTCCTTTGGGTAAAGTTTATCATTCCTGACTCTGTGTCTTTTTACCTCAGATGAACTGTGAGAAAGTACTAAAAAACAATTTGGAAAAATGGTTGTTGATTATTTCCTTCACATAGCCAAGCTCAGTCCTGATTTGTGGAGTTTCCAGTGGTACAGTGGGTGGGCAAAGACACTCTAGTGGAGATCAAACTAGCTTCTCTTTTTGCTCATGGAAGGCAACCCATAGTATGATTTAGCCCAAATAGCCTTTTTCAATGGCCATTCCAGATAAACTAAGAAAAGGTTGAGAGCCTAACTTCACCACATTATTCCTATATGGAACTCCTACATTCTCTCATCCAGGGCCCTCCTCCTCTCCCTGGACCCAAAATAAATGTTTCTGCAGAGTATGGCATACACACTTTGGTCTTTGAGTTGCTGTTTTTAATGCACTTGATCTCTTATATGTGTGTTCACAGTAGTACTATGTCTCTTAGACATGAGGTTCCCAGAGAGCAGAGGTTCTTTCTCTGCTATTTCTTAGTATAATTAATGTACCACAAAGCAGCATGAACAGCAGGGTTCTTAATCAATGCCTTAATGCTTTGGGATTAGTGTATAACTAGGGTGACCATGTAATTGATCATTCAAACTGGAACACCTGTGAGAGTGAATGGGGACACTATTAATTATGCTAGGACAAGAGGTATAAACCAGGACTGTTCTGGACAAACCTTGAGATATTGTCACTCTTCTGATCCAAAAGAAGGATTCCTCTTTGCCAATAGCCAAATTAATTTCTTGTGATCATGAGTAATGCAGTATTTTGAGTTGGACATTTCTTTCAAATGGAGAAAAAGTATATCCTTCCAGAATGACACCAAAAGAATAAAATTGGGTGTTTCCACTCATATATACTGAATTCTCTTTGTAGATATTGTAAGCTGGTCAGATGCCTCTCTTACACTAACTTTTTTATTTATGCCTATTAGTATGACACCTCATCCCAAATCTGATAGAAGTAGGTACATATAAGCAATGAGTAAATAGTTAGGAAAAAACAATGGAAAGTTCATGCAACAGGCATCTATTCAGCATTTTTTTTAAAGGTTGCCACATAGAGTCATTAGTTCATCAAGCATATTTGCATTTCCAGGAATATAATTGTTTTTTTCGTAAATCTGCCATTTGAAGCCAAGCAGCCAAATCTTAATGCATTTATCAAAGGAGAAGCCGTGAATTAGCTTTTTCAAGAGAGGGTTAACCAGTTTAAAAAAACCCCACAGATCTGATATCTATTCTTCTCTCTTTCTAATTCCTTGCCATATTTATTTTATCTGATTATCCATCAAGTACTCTAGCAGCTATATGCTTCAACTCTCTAGGAAAATCTCCCAAATGAAACCTTTTGCTGAAATTGAGTTAACAAAAGATATAGTATGACAGTAAGCTGAGAATGAACGCTTAAAGATGTATCTCAGACTCGAATCCCCTTTTGTTTATTTTCTGTTTGTTCTCTTCCCTGCTGTTGCCATAGTACCAAAGCAACAACAGATCATAAGACTAACAGAAATAATGGAGAGAAAATCCAGAGTGTGATTAAAATCATTTGGTCCTGGCACTGGTTGTATAGACAAAAAATGATGTCTGAAGTAATTTTTCTATTATATTATGCCATTTTGTTAATGTCATTTTAGTAACTGGATATGGATACATTAAGTCCTCCCCTGATTTATACTCCTTCCAATCATGCAAGCATAAACATCTAAAACTATCAATTTTTAAAAATTTTTTGACAACTTACAAAGGGGTGAGGGAGAGGTGGAGAAACAGTATTTTAAATCTAATATTCAAATTAATTCAGGACAAAAGCCCAAAGCTTCAGCCAAGGTACACGAAAGGCAATACAGCAAAAGGTCAACCCCAGAACTTTGTTTTCCTAATTCTTACTTGAAATAAGAATTAGAAAATATATACCCTTTATTCCATTTTTAAATTCAGTTTAGCTTGGTGTCACTTGCAACTGTGAATGCTAGCATACTCACACTTACTTGTCTCTCATTAGGCATGCTACATGAGGTGCATGTGCCTCACAGTAGTCCTCGTAGCATAAAATCAACACCAGTGACCCCAAGGAATCTCTTTTGTTCCACCAGCCCTGTACTGATCTTTCCAACTTTTATTAACACCATTCCACTCTCATTTATATCCTCTACTAAAAATCTGTGCATGGAGCCACACAAGCACACACCCAGTGAGATTCACCACCCAAACCAGTTTCCATGGAAACTAAATAGCTCACTTATCGAAAATTAAGGCCTCAGGTCTCCTGCAGAATTTTCTTTGCTAACCTCTTCCTCTACCCAACCCCACCACCGCCTACCACTTTCAGATCCCAAAACCAAGAACTGGAGCTTATATTCAAGGCTTAAGACTAGCCCAGTTAAGTATTAAGATGAACTCAATTTCACTTTAAGAAAACTGAAATGGAATGACACAGGCAGAATAAAGTTAACATTTATCATTGCACCTCCTGTGTGTTCAATGTCTTTAAATTTTTCTTCACTTTAAAAAAGGTTCTTCTTTAAATAGTCAGTAACCCTAGCGAATGCAAACAGAATATGACTTATAAAAGTGATGTCTATGGTACTTTTTGTGGGCATGGTGGTTCTAGCGTCAAAGTGACAGGCACTCTGATGCTTGGAGCTGCTTTTGATGCACTTACTGTTGACTTTGTGTCTGCAGAAGTAGATCTGCTGGCTTTAATTTCTTGTCCCTGCTACTTCAACAAAGGTAACATAAGAAGCATCCAGCTAACCTATCATGCATAACTTTTATAGTAGATTAATGATGGCTACAAATTCTTTGACACATCTCCCATTGAGATGTGGGGTTTATGTCCTTTTTCCATGAGTTTTGGTAGACTCTGTATTTTGACCAATATAATATGAGGAAGTGACTGTGCCAGATTCTGAGCCCAGGAATTTAAAGATTGGCTGCTTTCATTTCTTATGTCTTGGAACACTTGCTCTAAGGGAAACAACTATTGTATAAAAATTCCAACTAGGGACTTCCCTGATGGTCCGGTGGTTAAGACTTCACCTTCCAATGAAGGGGGCGAGGGTTTGATCCCTGGTTTGGGAGCTAAGATCCCACATGCCTCGGGGCCCAAAAACCAAACATAAAACAGAAGGAATATTGTAACAAATTCAATAAAGACTTTAAAAATGACCCACATCAAAAAAAAATCTTAAAAAAACAATTCAACAAGGCTGAGACCACCACCATTCAGTGATGAAGCCCATGCTTGATAGCATGGAGAGGTCACATGGAAAGAGAAATGTCCAGCCTGCCCTCGGCTTTCCTTCTGTCCCAACCTAGGCCCTAGATACATGTGTGAAGAAGCTATCTTGACATTTATTCTTCAGATGATTCCAGCCCTAGTCATCTGTAACTGTATGAGATCCCAAGTGACAAGTGATCAACAATGACTAGTTAATGTATAGAACCATAAGAGATAATAAATTATTGTTAAAGCCATAGGTTTGGGGATGCTGTGTTATTCAGCAATAAATAACCAAATAGCTTCCAACAAAAGGGAATATTTTTCTTGATTGATCATTGAAAATGGGTACTTATTTAGAAGGAAAAATACACCTCATCAATTTGTTTTTCTCATACTCCTTACACCAACCTATGTCCCTTCCAATCTTCAAATTCCTCTTAAAATGTTTTAAAAATATATATCTGACACCAGGCCTTACCTATGTATTATTCTCCTGCATTTCCTCAGCATTTGTGTATTATATTTGCATATTTCTGTAAGCATATTTACATCTTGCAAATAGTAACATTCTTTTACAAAATGAGATGTTCATTTTTTTTAAGGAAAACAAGTATTCCATAAAGGAAGTATGTAAACCTGAATATAAAAAATAGGACTTCACACATGGTAGAATATTTTTCCTTTAGTATTAAACTTGGATTTTTCACAAAACTGGCATATTTTAAAAAAAAATAAAGCTTTACTGTGTCCCTCTATTTTTTCTAAGGCCACTTATTTCTCAGTTTCTCTAAGAGTAACAGGAGATTCACCTCCTTCCTTTGTATCAGGCTTTCCTGAGCATACACCTGAAGTCCACCTTCTTACTTCAATGGCCCTGCATGGGGAAATAGAGAGCAGCAGATACTCCCTCAGGTTGTATTGCATCTCTAGCTGTGAAATAAGATGGCTAATTTAACTACAAGTTTATTCAGGAAAACAGCCACTTTTCAGTAGATAAGCATTTTCCATACACTCTTCCTAGAGTCTATTTAAATCTTACAATAAATCACTGGCTTGGTACCTGCATACACCTATACTACAAAGCAGGGCATGCAAAACAAGATCAGATTGCTGAAAAGCAGACCTTAATCTATGGAAACTATTTCACTTTGTTCCGTGTATTACAGCATTAATTCAATAATATTTCTAAAATGGAACTGTGCTTATATAAGCAGATAAATAATTAGAAATCATATAAATCATTACTTCCTAATGTGACTACAAGATTCAATGCAATTTACAGATAAATATGAGAAATGACTACTTCTTTTTACTGAATTAAATCCAGCAACATTTCTAAGAAGAGAAATGAATACTCCCATGTTCACTGGCAAAGAACATAATTGTAAAGAAAGATAAATCTCATTTTTCACCATTTAAAGTATTCCCTGAGTGAGGGGGAAATAGCTGGAAAATTAACATGTTTACTCTTAATTAATAAAATGTCATCTTAAGATGAGAAGATAACCCTTCACTTTACTAAAATCTCACTTTATGTGGAATAAAGTGGAAATGATCAAAATGACTTTGTGTAAAGTCTGAGCTTCAAACTGCTTTTAAAAGGATATAGTACTGTTGGGACTTCCCTGGCCGTGCATTGGTTAAGAATCTGCCTGCGATGCAAGGGACACGGGTTTGAGCCCTGGTCGGGGTAGATCCCACATGCCGCGGAGCAACTAAGCCCGTGTGCCACAACTACGGAGCCTGTGCTCTGGACCCCGTGAGCCACAACTACTGAAGCCCGTGCGCCTAGAGCCCGTGCTCCACAACAAGAGAAGCCACTGCACTGAGAAACCCGCGCACTGCAACGAAGAGTATCCCCCGCTCACGGCAACTAGGGAAAGCCCGCAAGCAGCAATGAAGACTCAAGGTAGCCATAAATACATACATACATACATACAGTTATTTAAGAAAAGGATATAGTACTGTTAAACTTCACTACACATTAATAACCGTTAGGTAAAATGAGGTCATTACTGAAACATTTAAAACTCAAAATCAGTCTATGTCACTGAATACTGTGAGATATAAATCATAAATAACCTATAAAAATCAATCATGGGACCCAGAAGTTGAAGGGACTTTGAAGGATTGCTTATTTTATTGGGGCTTTGATTTGGGAAAACAAAAAGCTATAGTTTTATGACATAATTGTTTAATTGGTAGACACTACACTTCCACAAAAACATATTATTTCTAATAGTTTACATTATAAGAGTCACAAAGACCTATCCAAACTAAAGGAAATTTTGATTTTTGTGATTTACTAATTATTTAGTTTCTTTTTTGTAAAATGTGTCATGAAGTTCTGTCTTCTTGCTTAGGAAATGGCTCTAAGTGGTAAACTTGGATGATGGAAATAAGTAGAAATTTGGAGGAAAGACCATCCCTTTGGAAAATAATGGATGTAGGAAACAGTCTTATTGGTCCAGAGTTTCTACAAGAAAATGCATCCCAAGTCGGTATAAAAAGTGAGTGGAAAAATGAATGTTATCTAATTCCTGGAAGGTCTATGTATGAGGTCTATGTAGAGCACTCCAAAGGTTATATATTCAATGGGACTATGCTTTTTCTCTGAAGAAGTCCTAACTCCTACTAACATCTTGGGGGGTTAGGAGGGTGCCAATCTCTGGCAGGACTTTCCTCTAGAAGCTACTCGGTAGCTTGCCATGGGAGAATCTGACCAACTTACTGGGCTAAGGCTATATGTCCCCAGTCCTAAGGTTTTCCTTCATAATTTGTTCCAGGCATTCTTTGAAGAGAAACCCAATCCTAATGAACAGAGAAGATAACTGGCATATTTGTGGCTGACCACAATTACTTAAAGAAGTAAAGAGTAGCAGAGGGAAAGGAAAATATTGCAAAAGAGATTTTGTGGACTCAGCAGGGAAAAATGAAATGTACTACAGTTTGATTACCAAGCAATCAACTCACTCTACACACTTACTACTATACTTTTCACATTATCCTAATTGATTGCCAACTTCACCATCTTTCTCTGCTACCTGGAAACCATTCCTTAGGTAATTCAGTATAGACTTAGTCTGTCTTGAACAAGCATGTTTGTAATATTGAATATTGCTCACTGTAAGTAAGTCTCTACTTTCCTCCCATCTCACCAAAAAGAACCCACACAAATCATACGACTGTAACCTAGAAAACAAAAGATGCTGTCATAAAACAACTCATGATATCTAAACTCATACCTGCTTAGAGGCTGAAGTTAAATGGCTACATTTACAAAATACAACATATCATGCCAACAAGAGCTAACGCCATAATTTGCACCAGATCTGGGGAGCTTGAAGTATCTGGAAGAAGTAGGCTTCAGGCAAGAATTTAATGTTGTATAGCCTATTGCAAAGGAAAATAAAGTTCACTCAACAAAGAAAGCCGCAAGTAACTCAATAAAGAAATCAACATATTACACTTGAAATTGAAACTGCTATGTGTTGAACAAGTTGTCAGTTGACACAAATGTGATACTTGACTTTCTAATTAATATTGCCAGAAAATGCACATGCAAAAGAGCAATCAACTCTATGGAGCAAGACTGTATTTTGTTCATTCCTGTATTTTTTCCACTAGTTCTGCTTGGTCTCTTTTATAGATTAATGTGTGTGCTTGTTTTTTCAACTTTGCATTCAAAAACAGAAAGATAAAAGGTGGCACTAAGGAGAATTTTCAATAGTTTGGAGTCACATGCCCTTAGGCCAATTCCACTAGCAATGAATTGTTACACAATTATTTACACTGACTACGACAATAAAAATAGTGAATCTAAAATCAAACAAAAACATTAATCACAAAGGATCCCATTCTTTCTGAATGGTATGCTTTATGCAGCTTCGTAACTCCTAATATATGTCACATCAGTAAAAAGAACTTATTAACTGTGGGGCTGGCTCAATTGGAAATCAGAATGCAGGTGATCATTTGATTCACTTAACATCTTCCTCTGCCACATTTCCCTTGATACTGGATCTGTCTTACCAATTTCAGGTACGCATACACCATATATTCTTTGAACGTACTCCCATCAAAATTTGTTCATTTAAAAAGAGAACCGACAAAATACATGTATGTTAACGCCCAGTAATATTTGTTATAATTAGACTTCCAGATATATCTGCCCTTTAAATAGAGAACAAGAAGCTTCAAGCCAAAATAAAGTGTTTCTAAATTTTAAGAGTTTAGCCATTAGCAATCCAGTAGGAAAGATATTTGGGGAGCAAAGAGACCTCCTGGAGCCCCTAAAATTACTTGGCATACTCCTGAGATTAACCATGACTGTCTAGATGTACATAAAAGTGTTTATGTTTTAGTTTAGAACCAAGCTCCAGAAGAGAATTCCATACCCTATGACACCTACCTTTGGGAAAATCATAGCAAAGCTGATAGCATAGTGGACAAGAACATAAATGAGGTTGAGCAAGTTATTTAACTTCACTGTGCCTCAGTCTCTTTATCCTTGAAATGTGTGTAATCAAAACATCTACTTCATTGGGTCACTGTGAAGATTAAAACAGATAGTAATATATAAAGCACAGAGCACAGTGCCTGCAGGATATGAGGCACCGGACTAATCATGGTTATTATTATAATTTTACTCACATATAAGAAATTCAGAAAACCACTGAACTGTCATATCAATGGCATATTAATGGAAAGCCAGGTTGAAAGGAAGGTCATTACAACCTGGCACAGAGTACAGTCAAACCATCCTTCTAACTGACCCAGTGCCGCAGGGCCTGTGCTAAGTGGTTTCATGGTCCGGAGGCAAGGAACCACACCTCAGTCTGTGCAGCCTGATCATGCACACAAAGATGCGCTGAAAAAGCAGTAAGCACAGTGTAAAGCAACTTGGCAGAGAGATTCCTGTGTAATAAAAGCCAAAAGAATCTTAGTCCACCAAGTTTCCTATAAGCCACCTCCAACAGAAGCTGCTAATGATATGCTACAATATGGAGGCATAGATTTTTACGAACTATTTCCCAAATTTCTTTGGAGACTTACTTCATTTTTTTCCAGGTCTTGCACATGCACATTACTTCTCTATGAGTTTGTTTCCCATCTCTTCCAGTAAACAATGTTGTTTGTTCACAGGCTGTACTTACTTCATCTCCTTCGCCCTTGGGTATATCTCAAGAAAAAAATGCCCTGTATGCATAAACGGCTCAATTGATTAAAGTTGTTGATGACTCTGCTGCACATATTTGATTGAAAATCTGTCTCAAGACATTATTTCCAAGTTGGTTCTGGGTTCTCTTGAATAGCTACCTGTGTAAATTCTTCAATAATGCTGACTTTAAATCTTTTCCAAAAAGACACCCAGATATCTTAACAAGAAATTTTATCTGAAGTTAGATGCTGGAAAGGAAAATATATGACAGTGACGTGTGTCTGTGTGCGTGTGCGCCTCTAAAACAGGGTGTTTTTTTTTTTTTCTATTTGGGGAAAATAATCAAGAATCTTTAACCAGAAACTTGCCATTTTTCAACTTTTCCCAGTCTCTACCTTGGAACTAGCCAAATATTTTCTCAATTTTGAGATATAGTTGACACATAACATTGTGTAAGTTTAAGGTATATAAATGTGTTGATTTGATTCACTTATAAATTGCAAAATGATTACCATCACAGTATTTGTTACCACATCTCCATCACATTTATAGTAAACAATTATTTTCTGTGGTGAGAATATTTAAGATCTACTCTATTAGCAACAAGCAAGTATGTGATACAATATTATTAGCTCTAATCACCATGCTATACATTAAACCACCAAACTTGTTAATCTTATAACTGGGAGTTTGTGCCCTTTGATCAATATCTACCCATTTCCCTCAGCCTCTAGTAAGGACCACTCTACTCTCTGTTTCTCTGTTTGCCCTATTTAGATTCTACATATAAGAGATATTATAGAGTATAAAATATTTTAAATAGGTTTTAATAATTGACATCAAGAATAAGAAACACATCTTGATTTTAAGTGGAGCAAGAAGAAAGAAAAATCTCTGACTTCCTAAATATGAAATTTCCCTAGCTTGTGGAGGATCCCAAATAAAAACAAATGTATATGATGAAACTATCATGATCATAAACAAATTTTTAAAAGAAAGTTTTCATGAGTTATATCAGTGATTCTCAAAGAATAGTTTATGTACTGGATGAGGATTGAAGCCAGCTTAGTTAAGGCAGCTGGTTGTGACTGTTACTTCAAAGTTATGGGGGCTGTGATGTGTAGCCAGAAGAGTGCCAACTCCTCAAAGTATAAGAGTGGCTGATGGGCCTCCCTGGTGGCGCAGTGGTTGAGAGTCCGCCTGCCGATGCAGGGGATACGGGTTCGTGCCCCGGTCTGGGAGGATCCCATATGCCGCGGAGCGGCTGGGCCCGTGAGCCATGGCCGCTGAGCCTGCGCATCCGGAGCCTGTGCTCCGCAACGGGAGAGACCACAGCGGTGAGAGGCCCGCGTACCGCAAAAAAAAAAAAAAAAAAAAAAAAAAAAAAAAGAGTGGCTGAACAGGCCCTTCAATATCAAGCCAAATCAAAAGTTGAGGTAGTAGTAGTGTAGTATGATTCAAAAGGGAAATCATTCAGCCAGTTAAAAAAACTCCAAAAAACAGGTATTTCTTGACTACCAATTTGAGCGGTTACCACTTCACCATTAATTCAACAAACATATTTTAAGTTACTATGATGTGCCCTGTACTGTTCTAGGCCTCTCCAGAGGTAAGAGGGTGAACAAGGGACTTCTCTGGTGAAGCAGTGGTTAAGAATCTGCCTTGCAATGCAGGGGGTGCAGGTTCAATCCCTGGTCAGGACCCCTGGCCCACATGCATGCCGCAACTAAGGAGCCCATGAGCTGCAACTAAGGCGCCCACGAGCTGAAACTAAGAAGCCCGCTGGCCGCAACTAAGACTGGGTGCAACGAAAAAAAAAAAAAAAGACAGTGAACAAGACAGATATGATCCCTATCTTCATAGAGCTTATATTCCAGAAGGCAAGATAATAAATAAATAAAATTAAATAAGTAAATAATGCAGTATGTCAGATGGTGATATATGTTAAGTAGAAAAATAAAGCAAGGAAAGATGATGTGTACTTACAGAACGTGACTATATGTGAGGGGGGTGATGGAATTTTGAATAACATAGTCAGCTCAAGTGTCTCTGAGAACCTGATCTTTGAGCAAAGGCTTGAAGGAATAAAGATAGCAGAGTGAAGATATCTAGGGGGAAAGATTCCAGACCAAGGGTAGAATAAGCCAGGCTCTATGGGGAAAGGGAGAAAAGTGGAAGATATGGATCTTGTCTTAGAGGAACGTAGTATCTGGTTGAGTAGGGAAAAAAAAAAAAACGTATACAGCTAAATATTCCCATCATATCCTATGCTTAATGCCTGGTGCTTTTCACATAGTATTAACTGTCCAGTTACTTGTCTATCTTCCCGCAATAGACTGTGAGCACCTTGAGGCAGGAGTCCTAGTTTATCCATTTCTTGCGCCTTCATTGTTAAGCACAGTATCTGACAGAGCAGGTGCTCAATAAACTAATGAGCATGTATCAATTTAAGAAACAATACTGAAGTGCATAGGGGAGTAGTACCTTTCAAGTTATAAAATTCCTCAGAAGTTCAGAAAATTAAAAAAAATAATAAGTGAGAGCTGGAATCATCAAGATAGGCTTCAAAGAGGAAAATGCCCCTCAGATTAGTAATGGGAGTGGGAGTGAATTGAAACGGGAGAAATAATTCTCTCCTTCAGCCTCACAAAGTTGGAAAACCTCTTATTTTATAATAGGCTAGAGAAGTCTCAGAACAGTATTCCATTTCTCAGATGTAACACTGAAGAATTAGTGACTGTGAGATTAAATTCACCATAAAAGATGAACTTTAAGCCTGAAAAATAGAGTCCACCAGAAGTAAGCCAAATAGAACCCAGATTTCCTAAATCCCTTTAGTACAAAAGTTTTGGTTAGTCACATCTTCCAGGAACCTGTATCTCCCTCTATCGGTTCTGTGAAATCAGTGAGGGTAGAAAAACCTAATGACAAACTTTAATCAAAATTTTAATTCCAAAATTTAAACTGACAGACTCCTGGTTCAGTGACTCTGAGAGGCAGACATTCCTCAAGGCACTAAAACATTAGGAAAGAACCTTATCAAGTGCCTTTCTAGTACATTTACCTAGTACATTTATCTTTTTATTTAGTTATTATCTGGTCAGGGAGCAAATTTATATTCCGGCCCCTTCTATGCTTAAATATAAAAATTCTTCCTGCCAATTTTGCCGATTTCTATTTACCAGCCATTGAGTTTTCTAGTGTGTTTCTAAATGGAGCTTGAAATTAACATGGCTTTCCCTTTTATTCACTTTCCTCTATCCTGGCAGCATCAATAACCAGTCTGAGCAGTGGACCTGATTTGTGGGTACAGGATGATTGTTGCCATTGGAATTATCCTGCTCTGGCATTCATTGCAAGGTTAGTGAAAATCAGATTACCCTGGTGTGTAAAGAAAAACATGTTCCACACCATTTACCCTGCTCATAACTACCCTGTGTACATCCTAAGTTTAAGAGAAAGAGTTTTAAAAAATTAAACATAGTTTAGAGGTCTGCACATGGACAAAGTAAAAGATTGGGAAAGAACTTTGCTTTTTTTGTTTCTTTTGTTTTTCTTTACATCTTTATTGGAGTATAATTGCTTTACATTAGTTTCTGCTTTATAGCAAAGTGAATCAGTTATACATATACATATGTCCCCATATATCTTCCCTCTTGCATCTCCCGCCCTCCCACCCTCATATCCCACACCTCTAGGTGGTCAGAAAGCAACGAGCTGATCTCCCTGTGCTATGCAGCTGCTTCCCACTAAGTATCTATTTTACTTTTGGTAGTGTATATATGGCCATGCCATTCCCTCACATTGTCACAGCTTACCCTTCTCCCTCCCCGTATCCTCAAGTCCATTCTCTAGTAGGTCTGCATCTTTATTCCCGCCTTGCCCCTAGGTTCTTCATGACCTTTTTTTTTTTTTTTTTTTTTTAGATTTCATATATATGTGTTAGCATATGGTATTTGTTTTTCTCTTTCTGACTTACTTCACTCTGAATGACAGTCTCTAGGTCCATCCACCTTACTACAAATAACTCAGTTTCATTCATATCTATGCCTGAGTAATATTCCATTATATATATGTGCCACATCTTGTTTATCCATTCATCTGCTGGTGGACACTTAGGTTGCTTCCATGTCCTGGCTATTGTAAATAGAGCTGCAATGAACATTGTGGTACATGACTCTTTTTGAATTATGGTTTTCTCAGGGTATATGCTCAGTAGTAGGACTGCTGGGTCATATGGTGGTTCTATTTGTAGTTTTTGAGACCTCCATACTGTTCTCCATAGTGGCTGTATCAATTCACATTCTCACCAACAGTGCAAGAGGGTTCCCTTTTCTCCATACCCTTTCCAGCATTTATTGTTTGTAGATTTTTTGATGATGGCCATTCTGACCGGTGTGAGATGATACCTCATTGTAGTTTTGATTTGCATTTCTTTAATGATTAGTGATGTTGAGCATTCTTTCATGTGTTTGTTGGCAATCAGTATATCTTCTTTGGAGAAATGTCTGTTTAGGTCTTCTGCCCATTTTTGGATTGGGTTGTTTGTTTTTTTGATATTGAGCTGCATGAGCTGCTTGTAAATTTTGGAGATTAACCCTTTCTCAGTTGCTTAATTTGAAAATATTTTCTCCCATTCTGAGGGTTGTCTTTTCGTCTTGTTTATGCTTTCCTTTGCTGTGCAAAAGCTTTTAAGTTTCATTAGGTCCCATTTGTTTATTTTTTTTATTTCCATTTCTCTAGAAGGTGGGTCAAAAAGGATCTTGCTGTGATTTATGTCATCACAGAATGTTCTCCCTACGTTTTCCTCTAAGAGTTTGATGGTGTCTGACCTTACATTTAGGTCTTTAATCCATTTTGAGTTTATTTTTCTGTATGGTGTTAGGGAGTGGTCTAATTTCATTCTTTTACATGTAGCTGTCCAGGTTTCCCAGCACCACTTATTGAAGAGGCTGTCTTTTCTCCACCGTATATTCTTGCCTCCTTTACCAAAGATAAGGTGACCATATGTGCATGGGTTTATCTCTTGGCTTTCTATCCTGTTCCATTGATCTATATTTCTGTTTTTGTGCCAGGACCATAGTGTCTTGATTACTGTAGCTTTGTATTATAGTCTGAAGTCAGAGAGCCTTATTCCTCCAGCATTGTTTTTCTTTCTCAAGATTGCTTTGGCTATCTGGGGTCTTTTGTGTTTCCATACAAACTGTGAATTTTTTTGATCTAGTTCTGTGAAAAATGCCAGTGGTAGTTTGATAGGGATTGCATTGAATCTGTAAATTGCTTTGCGTAGTACATTCATTTTCACAATGTTGATTCTTCCAATCCAAGAACATGGTATATCTCTCCATCTATTTATATCATCTTTAATTTCTTTCATCAGTGTCTTATAATTTTCTGCATACAGATCTTTTGTCTCCTTAGGTAGGTTTATTCCTAGATATTTTTTTCTTTTTGTTGCAATGGTAAATGGGAGTGTTTTCTTAATTTGGGAAAGAACTTTGAACTGGAAGTGGAATTGAGGGAATGACATTTTTGTCTATATATTTTTATGCAGCTAATTTGAAAGCAGTTATAATAATCCTTATCATATCATTAAAGAGGTTTTAAGAGTACCTATAATTACAGGGAAAAACTACTTAACATATGATTTTCAAGCCTCCTTATACATACCAGTATGACCCATTTGTCAATATAAAAATCATTTTCTATTTGTGAAATCAAGTTTTATAACCTTTGTTTGAAATACTCACTGCCACTTCCTAGAAGAATATTATACACCTTTTACCCTACTGTCTTCTGTCCTAGACATATGACTTGCTTTGACCAATGTAACATGAGTGGAAGTGATGTGTACTGCTTCCTAGAACTTTTAAAAGCAATCGAGTGATCTAACACCTTGCTCTTTTCCCTCAAATTAAAATGCCAGTGTCCTGGGAGGGAGTGGTTCTTTGAGCCTAGATCCCAGAGTGAAGAGAAAATGGAGTAGGGCTGCAGTCAACCTGCAAAAAACTCCTAAGTGATAAATGAATCTTTCTTTTTGTAAGCCACTGAGATTTGGGGGTTGTTTACTACCATAGCATAACTTAACTGAAGCTAACAAATGTAACTTCCATGAGGCAAAATAGTATATATGCTTGAATTTAATGGGACTTTGTTCAAAACCATATATTTACATATTTAAGTGTCTCTACACACATATGCATTTAAAATTTTCTTACTTGTAAGTCCCATTTATATTGCTCTACTATCTCTCATTGCTTAGATATGAATTCACCTATATGTTGGTTTTGTGGTGTATCTTTTTTGGTGTTAAAGTTTCTAATATGTTTTATAATTTTTATTTTTGAGCTCAACTTCCATGGAGATGTGAGCAAATTTTCTGCATAAGACACAAACAGAACATGGGTTGTGACGGCCTCCTCTTTCATGACTTCATAGATGCTTCTGCCTAAGTACTAAAAGATTCACCATTTCCAAACCAGTTTTTAAATCTATTTATTAGCTCTAGGTCTTTAAAACTCAAGGATAGGGGCTTCCCTGGTGGCGCAGTGGTTGAGAGTCCGCCTGCCGATACAGGGGACATGGGTTTGTGCCCCGGTCTGGGAATATCCCACATGCCGCAGAGCGGTTAGGCCCGTGAGCCATGGCCACTGAGCCTGTGCGTCTGGAGGCTGTGCTCCACAATGGGAGAGGCTACAACAGTGAGAGGCCTGCGTACCAAAAAAAAACAAAAAAACAAAAAAACAAAAAAAAACAAAGCAAAACAAAAAAAACCTCAAGGATAAGGCTCTAGTCTCTCCCATATGACCTGAAGCCTAGGGTAATTAGAGAATTATCCTACACCAGCCAGCAGAGATTTTCTGATAGCTCTTCATAAATGATACAGTGCTTTTCTGGCTCTGAGAAGCATGTACAAAAAATGAATTCCTGTTCCTTTCCCTTTAAAAAGCGTGTGATCTTGATAATAGGCCAGAGGCAGATTTACCACATAGCTAATGAAGCTCAAGCCCTCACTTGTATGGGTTCCTTCCATGGTCCAAGGAATGGCCCTAGAAATGTGTCCACAGGATCATGAATTTTGGTGAAACTGAAAAGATAATTTTTAAGGAGAGCTTTTGAAATTGTATACATTTTCAGGTCCCAGAAAACTTGAAATTACTCATGCTGCCAACCTGTGAAGCATTTAATTTCAAGCCCCTAAGATAAGGTATGTTTAGAGCCCAGGTCTTTCACAATCTGTGCAGCTTCAACAATCACTTCCCCATTTAGCTGTGGTTTCTTCCTCATTTCCAACATCTATAGACACCCCCCATTTTTTCTTTCAGGTTTGGCTATAATCTGTTTTAAAATATATTTTATCTAGCATTTTGTTTGTTTGTAGTAGTAGAGTATTTCCTTTCTGCTCAGTCCACCAACTTGGCCAGGATTTATTCATGACACTAAATTATACAGGACTTCTCAACAGCAGATACAACTTAAAAATGGTCTGAATGCCCACCATGAGTTCTTTTGTAGGCCAGGCATGTGGAGAATACAATGTAAGACAAAGCCATGATTTCTGCCCTTAAATAACTTATAATTTAATTGAGACTATAAGTTTAACTCCCACAAAAGAGTTTAAAATAATTTCATTAAAGTGAACAAAAGTGTTCCTTCAAGATGGTAATTGCCATAAAAGTCAAGAAGTTCTGATGTATAATGGGGATTAACTAGAAGAGAAGGAATCATTCACACCAATATTTTGTTAACATCTCAGATGTCTCAGCTTGCATGCAATCACCTTTGTGTGTCTTATTTGGAATCCTTCCAAGGCCTTCCTGCCCCTTTTACACAGGGGAGTTTAGAATTAGGTACATTAGACTAGTAAAAAGTATAATTTTTTTTCAGGAAAAGAAACCAGAATGACTATAATCACTGAGGATTTTTAAATAATGGAAAATGTTATTTAGAGCCAAATCACCCATGGTAAGGATAACAAATGATGTCAGAGTTGGAGAGGATCTTAAAGGTCAAGAAGGCAATCCCTTTATTTTAAAGATGAAGAAATTAAGGACAAAAGAAACTAAATGGCAGTACGTGGTTCTATATTTCTACTTTTGTGTCCCAGACTTGTACTATAATGTGACAGCAGAAACATATATCATTTGGAAAAATGGAAGAGACTATCTGCAGGTTTCCTTCTACATTTTAAAACAGTTATAAAGGCAACTTCCTTACAAAGGAAAAAAAATTAGTAGAAAACTTGAGTATAAAATATTTCTAAACAAACCAACTTTTTGAGTAAACAGTCTGATTTAGTGAGATTTATATGAATAGGGACACACTTATCCAGAGGATTTTTACATACTCTGCACCTTTTTCAAATCATACTTGTTTCCAGTTTGAGTTTCCCCCCATATGTTTATCTTTTTGGAGGATCTGAAAATGCTGTACAGAGTCTCAAGAGTAAGTCCACAAAGGGTCTGGTTACACAACTGGGGTGATTTCACAGTTAGAGTATTTTCACAGAGAACTCAGCACCTTGGTGTCATTTATATAGAGAGAAAGGAAGCGCTCCATAAGGCATACAAATGCCTTCCATACTTACAATTGACAATTTGGAAATGACAGGAAACAAAATAAAAAAGACTTAAGTTTTCCTGAAGACAATTTTCTCTCTTAGGGGGAGAGAATAGAACAGTTCCAGGAGAGCCAATAAAACAAGGCATTCTGAGAAAAATCACAGAAAAAGAAAAAATAATGCCACCCTGACAATTTCCCTTAATAGTGTAAGAGACAGTTACAATGATCGCAGGATATGGTGGGGAGATGTGTAGGACGGCAAGTAAAGAGAGGTGAGAGTTAAGAGGACGGACTTTGGAGTCAGCCAAAACAAGGAGTGAATCCCAGTTGCCCAATTTATGATGTGGCCTTGAGCCAGTTACTTAACTTCTCTGATTATCAGCTCCCTCATCTGTAAATTTAGAGTCTCTCGTTTGTAATAATCCAGATAAGGTGCTTAATATAGCAGCTGGCACATAACAGGCACTCAATACATGCTAGTCATTATTGTTATTCACAGTTAAATATAAATATAAGGACACATTCCAATGCCATATACTGATCCTACTGCCATGTCTCTTCACAGTCATGAGTAATCGCAAATCTATTACATTTTTAAATAAAGTAAGCTTACTTAGTATTCCCCTCATGGAGTTGTTGTGAGGATAAAATGAGATAATGCATATAAAGTGCTTAGCACAGCATCTAGCACATTATAAGCACTCAAGAAGTAGCCACTGTTCTTATTCACAGAGCTAACTGCTGGCTCCAGATTCATTTGATCTGTACCCTTATTCAGGGAAGTGATTGTAAAATGGCTGTAAGGGCAATATATTACTGTTGTGATAATGGAAACAGCAACGCCCCAGGGATATGTGTTACCATGGGGTCTCTGTGGGATGCATATAAGAAACAGACACTCTAATAATCCCATCCAAACAGATAAATTTTTAAAAAATAGGAGTCATTCTACATCCAGTGAGATAGATGTTTTTCCAACTATTACCAGAAATGTGCCACAGGGTAGTAGTGATGGAATAGATCTTAAAGAAGAAATGATATTGGAAGAGTGGGAACTAAACCTCACCAATACAACTTTCTTCCTATTTTCTATCTTTGAACATCTGCATCTGACTGATATTCCTGCAGATTTATAGATAAAGTTTGGCTCTAGTTCCTTTTGGATGAAACTGGTCACTAATTCAACTCAATAATATAGTTTGGTTAGAACTCTCCCAAGAGTAGGAAAGACCCCCCCCCAAAAAAAAAGAATTTTATAGGGAATCATGAAGTGCCACATGAATTTTAGGGAAAAATTATTTTAAAAGGAAGAGACTTTTACTAAAAATGTATTTACAGTAGCTTCTCAGAGGCTTGAGTGAATGACATTAAAGATATACAAGATACTCCTCCACAAACAAATAAACCAACAACTTGCATTAAAAGAACTTTAATAAATAACTGGCCAGAAAGTTATACCGGGATCCAAGAAAAGTTGATATTTTTCTTGAAGCCCACAGAGAAAACACAAGGTAGGATATTTGATATTAAAAGAAGTGATTTGATGGTAAACATATGTTCAGAAAGAGAGAAAAGATCATTCAAGGTGTCTTCAGACATCAAAATTAATACAGAAGGGTAAGGAAATATGTCTGAACCTAGTGAGTTTGCTCTCCTGTGTGAGAAAGAATGGCATAACAATTTTATTGGAGACTTGTTAAGGCAATGGGTATATATAGTATTCAGAGCTGTGGAAGGCTGACTCATGTATTTGGCCAAAAAATTGATTTGAGTATAAGTTAATTAGCAGTGTAATTTACAGATGACTACAATCCCTTCCCTTTGCAAAAATTAATTGGAAAGGTATAGCTTCACAGGAGATCTTGGGCTATGCAAATTTATGCTGCCACAGAAGCAGCACTTATGTTTTGAAGGGATCAAATATATGAGAATTATATATATATACATGATGATGTCACAATGTCAGATGCCCCAGTGGGGACAAGTCCATCAAGTTCTTTCCTGCAGTTAATTGCTGTTGTAAATATCTCTGGTACTAGATTTCAAACAAAATAAAAAGGAAGGAGAGGGACCATTGCTTTTTTTCCCCAGTTCTCTTTAGAGCAGACAGGTAATTTAATACCTTAAGGGAGGGAAAGTATCCCTAAACGATAATCTACCTCTTCAGAAGAGTATCTCTCAAAATACATGTCCACATAGAGAATTTCAGAGCTTTGCATGAGAGAGCAGTCTAATACCCTGCTACTGGTATGTCTAGAATATCTTCTCAATCTCACAATGTAGCCAAAGTTTATACTCTTACAACTGGATTATTCTACTTGAATCCAGGAGAAGACAGGAGTATCTTAATGTAATGAATATACTCATAGACTCACTCAAAAGCACTTTCTAACCAGGTTTACTGGAAGTAGTCTCCTGATGGGTCTCCCTACCTCTGGGCTTGTCTATCTTCAATCCATTTTTTAGACTGCAGCAGAGTGATTTTCCACCAGCGACTCCCTAGTACCTTTAAGGACAAAGTCTGATTTTTTTTTTAGTAGATGTTTATTGGAGTATAATTGCTTCACAATACTGTGGTAGTTTCTGCTGTACAACAAAGTGAAATCAGCCATATGCATACATATATTGCCATACGTGGCGTAAATGGCCCTACATTAGAGGCTCCAGCTTAACTTCCAGATTAATCTCTTTACATTTCTCTCTACAAATGTTATAATTCTCCCTCCTAAATATATTTCAAATCTATGCCCATGAATTGGTCCACATATGCATTGCAGTCACTGTGAGCCTTTGTTACTTTTTAGCTAGATTGGTAAAATAACCTCCTAACTGGTCTCCCTTCCTCCAGTCTCTACCCCCTCCAATCCATAAGCCAGACTATGAAGAGTGCACCTAAAATGCCAATCTGATTATCTACCTCCCCTGGTTAAAAGACACCCACAGCAATCTCTTTCTTACAGAGCAGAGGCCAAATCCTTCTTAGCTTGGTTAACAGGGTCCCTCTCATGTAACACGTGGGCATCATCAACCTCTCTAGTCTCATTGTCTCACAATCCACATACCCATGCTCCAGCCATGCTGACTGTTATACTTGTCAGCATCCAGCATAGTTCTTGTATATATGACACAAGTTTTAAACAAACACAAAAGAGTATAAGAAGCAATCATTATTGCTGGTGAATAACTTAAACAGCCAAAATTTGGGGAAATAGAAGAGGCAACTAGATGCTACTTGCTCTGCTTTATTTCTTACACATACACATTCCTCATGTCTACCTCCCTGTGGTACAGGTGTTAGTTCCCCAACTCAAAATGGCATTTTTATTTGGGTTTTTGTTTGCATAGTGATACAGTTTTGAAAGCATATATAAAGGCTGTAAGTTGGATTGGTCACATTACTGGTTTCTAGAATCTTCTTGAGTAGTGGTTGCAAAGTTTACACAGAGTGAGGAACCTTTACTACACTATACCAGATAGCCTCAACCCACTAATCAAGAATATGGCCATGTTCAGTAAACACACACTAATTTTTGCCCCAAATTTTAAAATTATCTTCCATTAGCTCAATTAAAATACACTTACCAGCATTTAAACCCTAGTAATGTTTGCTCTGAGTCCAAATAAACTCCCAACTAGGTATAAATTGATTATATTAACTTTTATTTTCTTCTAAAACCACAAAATCAGGTTCTCTAGGCTGAAAGGTCTCCTGTATCACTTAATATAGGGGGTCGGCAAACTTCTACCATAGACAACCAACGAGTAAATATTTTAGGTTTTTGTGGGTCATAACTATCTAGCTCTGCCATTATAATGCAAAAGAAGCCCTAGAAATATGTAAATGAAGACCATAACTATGTTCCAATAAAACTCTATTTACAAACAGAGGCTGCTACAGATTGATGGTCAGTTTCCTCTCAAAATTCATATGTTGAAATCAGTTCCCCCAAGTGATGGTATTTGGAGGTGGGACCTTTGGGAGGTGTTAAGTCATGAGGGTAGAGCCTTCATGATTGGGATTCATAAGGGCATTCTCTTATATATAAAAAAAAAGGTCCCAGAGAACTCTCTTCCCCCTTAGAGATGTGAAGCCAAAGAAAAAGATTGTCATTTATGAACCAGAAAGGGGAATCTCACCAGACATTGATTCTGCCAGTGCCTGATCTTGGACTTCTCAGCCTCCAGAACTGTGACAACTAAATTTCTGTTGTTTATGAGCAATGTGATTTACAATATTCTGTTATAGAAGCTTGAACGAACTACGATAGAGGTGATATGCCAAATGTGGTTTGTGGGCCATAGTTTGCTGACCTCAAACTATTTTGACTGTGATTCACATTAAGACATTTTACTCCCGGTCCAGTATATACTTACATACACGTATATAAAACAACATTTAGCAAAGACAAAATTATCCTGTGTGCAATGTACCCCAATATCTTCCATTTTATTTCTCTAAAATGCTGGTTTTAACCTACCAAATTGATTCTAAAACCCACTGATGAGTTGTGACTCACAAACTTACAAAACATGTTCCCATGGATTTCACCGTCTTATTCATTGTCTGAGTCACATCAGAAGTAACTTTAAGTAACTAGTATTTGAATACTCATTCTTTCATTCATTCATCAGTTCAATGCACATTTATTAAACAGACACTATGTGTCACATGGAAAAGCACCATTACAACTAACATACCAATTGTGTGGTCTGTAGAAGGAAGGCTACTGCCAATACAGGTTCTGAGTCCAACTGAGTGAAGATTTCAGAGGTACTCTGAATAAGTACTCAAATATGCTACTTTGAATGCTCTGGCTTTGCATCTTTTCCCAACTTAAAGCAGTTTCTCTGCCACTTTCTTCCTGCATTGCTATCTTAGGATATGTTCCAGAAACATAGTGAATCCTCTTGAAGTTTTAAGAACTCAAGAGCAAAGAATGTGAGACTTAATAAGTGTTTCTGAATGAGGACTATCTTTAGCCTGAGCGACTCTCTTTATCTCTGTTTGGCCTCTGAAGTTAATTGATCAACCTATAAAATTGAAAGGAAAAGAAAAGCACACTGTGGGAATCCAAAGGCTCTTTATAACAGCCTAGAGGCTAAGTGAATGCCAGGTAGCAGGGCAATATCCAGGACTCAAGGAAGGTAATTTGTTGTTTGGTTTACATCCCCTCTGCATTCTGACAAGAGTTCTTAATGACAACTCCACATCAAGCTTCTCCCAAGTGTGGGAGCCTTTAGGGGCCCAAAAGCTAAAGAAAGTCATATACAATTCAAGAAAGATGGCTTCCACGTTAAGACAAGTCTTGCCACACAGAGCGAGAAACTGGCTGAAAAAAAATGATCATTTTACATTTCAGAGTTTGACCTGAAGTGGTCAATGTTATTCAACTCAAAATATGAACTGTACTCTTTCTTGACAGAGGAGTTAAACTGAGGGACCAAAGATGCCCATAAAATAGTATTAATTAACCATTTTAATAATAAATGTGGTGACAGAAGCTAAGTCTTAGTTCTAGAAATCAGTTCATGATTAGCTGGGCCAAGTGGCAAAGGGAAACTATTCTTCACAGCTTAGATGGATACCTTGGGAATTAGCAACTATTCCATGAGCTTCTGACCACAGCCAAGCTGTTTGAGACAGTGAAACAGTTTCACAGAGCATCGGGTCACTGTTGTCTGAGAAGAATCACTGCTTTCACCCTGGTTCTTAATTTAATCCCAAGATTTATCTCTACAATCTGTCATTGGAAGCTTTTGAGGAGGAGAGAAATTAAAAAGATATTGGGAGTTGCAAATTTCTAATTTATCATCTCATTTGAAAAGTCCTACCTTGGGTAGCAGAAATATTGATAAACAATGGAATTTGTTACCCCTCAGGATACTGTAATAAATCTAAACAACTATCCCCCTTTCTATCATGTCCCAGAAGAAGTTTTTACAGAAACTCATGGGTGGTTAAATGATCCACATTTCTCAACTGGGTGGAATAGAAGATTTGGTCTCTTTTGCCTTCTTTTCTACCTAGACCAGTGGGTGGCAGTGATCTGAGCAAGTGTACTCTGTTTCACAGATTAAAATTACCCTTGACTGGGTTGTTCCAAGTTCCAGCCTGGGGCACAGAGAATTAATAAGCCTATTTGATTCTCACACCCAATGACATTCTCCAGCCACCTTGCCTTTATAGTGTTATAGGTGTTATTTCTATCTCCATCTCCCAGTTTTGTGTTTTATTTCTCAATTGGTTTAGAATGCAAGCAGGGAAAATGTGTGCTGTCGGATTTATTAGCCCCCATAAAGACTCCCAACATTTTCTTAACTGTTTTTCCTGTTTCTAGTCATAGTGTCCTCCAATCCTCCCTCCACACTCCTTCAAGAATAATCTTCCTAACACACATCTGACCTTGCACAAAATATTAAGATGGCTTCATTGATTTCTCTTACATTTAATAAAGCATAAGTAAATAGGAATCATGTTATTATTATAAAAATAAAGTCAAATGTATTTTTGCTTATTTTAAAAATTAAATTATGAATAAAGTTTACAACTTTATTCCTAGTAACTGTATTAGCTTTCTAGACTGCCATAACAAAGTAACACAGACTAGGTAGCTTGAACAACAGAAATTTATTTTCTAACATCTCTGGAGGATAGAAGTTCCAAATCAAGGTTTGGGCAAGACTGGTTTCTGCTAAGGGCCTCTCTCCTTGGATTTTAGATGGCAGTCTTCCTCCTGTGTCTTCACTTGGTCTTCCCTCTATGGCTGTCTGTGTCCCAATCTTCTCTTTACCGTAATGACAGATTGGATTAGGACCTCACCCTAATTGTTTCATTTTACCTTAATTACTTCTTTAAAGGCCCTGTTCCAATTTAGTCACAATCTTAGGTACTGGGGGTTAGAAATTCAACATATGAATTTGGAGGGAGACATGATTTAGCTCACAACAGTAACCAACAAGTTGTTCAATACAAGCAGGTCACAAATTGCCATTCACCATTGTGCCTTGAGATACAGTATAGATCTTTAATATAACATAAAAGGGCTACCGTGTTCAAGTCTATGCCAGCCTTTCCAGCAACAATGTTCACTTCTTCTTCTTACACTAAATTTCAGTCTCAAACTACATTCAAGTTGTACCTTGTTGTTTCATGCTGCAGAGCATTTATGTAGGCTGTACTATGCCTGGAACGCCTTCCCTCTCTTTGTCTAACAAACTCTTATTTGTCCTTTAGACCCAGCTCAAACTTCATCTCTTTTCTGGCTACACTTTTCCTTGTACCTATGTTTGACAGAACCTACCACATTCTTATTTTTTTATTATGTCTGTCTCTTCTGCGATATAGAGAGCTCCTTGAGGGCACTGATTGCATTTTATTTGCATTTATGTCCCCAGTCCTCCCAGATGCCTGGCACATAGTGGACAGTCGATAAATATTTGTTAATAAGCAGACAAATAATTTAGTTATTAAAGAAAAAGTAGACTTGTTTAGGGGTCACTCTTAGCCTTATGAAACTGAATGATATAAAGGACAAACAAAATGATTTTCCATGAAGCATTTTTGGAATCTTTGTCAGTTAAAATACTAACAAGACAAACCACTGATCTGACCTGTAATAGCATTTTGTCAAAGGAGGGGATTTTAGCATTTCTTTCTAAACCTTCTAGGTGTTTGAAGAATCCATGTAATACAGTTAAGAGTAAGGCCCTGGCAATAAAGGTGGAAAATACTAGGCAGAAGTCTAGGTCAAGGTTTGTCAGTATGAGATGATATGTACCAAGCCAAAGTCCAAGGAGAGGGAAAGAAAAGGAGGAAATGAGACAGCTAGAGTCAAGATCTAGGAAGACCATCTGGAGGCCTTAAGTCCTTGACTGCTGTTGGCAGTAGTCTCACATCATTCTTATCCTGGATTCCAATTTAACTAACTTCCTCCCACTTGGCCAACCTGGCCCTTCACTGAGATAGTTTTTATTTTCCAGTCATATATCATTTTTCTACATGCTCCATGAGGCAAGGGCGATGTTTGATACATCTTTGGTGTGTCATATACCACACAGAGTTTCAATTCAGATGAGCAATGGGAATAGCTGTTGATTAATTATGTTTGAAATTCAGAAAGAACATCATATGGCATGCAAAGGACAAAAGTAGATACAAAGAAACAGAAGGAAAAAATAGAAAAAACAAATCAACTGAGCAAGTGGAAATAACAATGGTGGCATTTTCCCCACCATATCTACTTTACCCTGAGATACAGCCAGGGGGTAGAAAGAGTTTTTTCACCATGAGCTATTTCTTTATATTCATTACAGAATTACAGGGCAAGGACTGCCTGTCTCCAGCCTCCATCTCTGATAAATGGGTCAGCTCCATTGGCTATAGTTAGTGACAGTCTTTGGTCTTGACAGCTTGACTTAATTAATCTATTTAATTTATTGATCAAGCAGACAGCAAAAGAACATTCTCCATTAAATGGGTTTTTATCATCTGGAGTTATAGAGCTAAATGTCTTCTTAAAATCTGAAATTTAGTTAGCACATGACATGCTGTCTGTCTTACAAACTACTTGCAAAGAGGAAAATGCAAAGATTCAAAATGGCTCTGTGGCTTTGAGTAATGACCAAGAGGTCAGACTGTAAAATTGAACTCTATTCTGCCTGTCCACTTCACTGAAACTGCAACGCAAAGCAATATTGCCTCCAAGTAGTTTTAGGCTGATGTCTGAAGTTACAGTCATTAAACTATATTACATATGTTGTGCAGAGCAGGCAGGTGATAGGCTGTGATTTTCTGAGGCCCATTATGTTCATTATAGAGAAGGCAGTTACCTTACACCAGTTAGAATAAATCTCCGTCCTATCCAGACCCAATAACTTATTGTTTCCCCAAATTACAGCTCCATGGCCAACTCCCTAATACCAGTCTGTGATAATCACAGCACCCATCATTAATTGGGATTCAGGAACTGCATTAGGCACTTTAACATGTTCTTCCTTTGATCTATACATCAATCCTGTCAGGAAAAAATCTCATTATATAAGCACTTTTTACAGCTGAGGAGACTGAGGCTTAGAGACATTAATAGATAGGGCTGGAGTTTGAACCCAGGTCTGTGTGATTCCAAAGCCTGTGCTCTTTCCACTATTCCTTGCTGCCCCACTCTGACCTTGCTTCAGCACATAATTTAGCACTTGATTAGAGGTATCTTTGTGTCACTTTCAGGTTGTTTCATGTCTCTTTCAGCAAACTAGAAGCCTTTACTTTATCCTCTCCCTTTACTCTTGGCCTTCACACATCCAGAAGATTCATAGGTAAATAAATGCCCACAAGTAAAGGCACCCATAGATATCTCAGAAGAACTGCTAGAAATAGTGAACCATTTAAGGGTGACACAGCATTCAATATGGAGGCAAAAACATATTAGCAATAGAGCACACACCCTAGTAGCCTCATTAGAAATAAATTTAAAAGCCATTTGAACAAAACCTCAATGGGAGAAGAGCTGAATAGGATAGGTCAATCAAGCCATTATCTGTATAAATTTAGTACCATATTACTGTTTCAGAGTCTCAGCAATGTGGGAAAGAGATTAATCTCTGGTCTTCCTTGCAATCCCATTTTTGTTTATTTCTAGCCAGCTGTCTAGCTAAAGAATGACTCTTCCAATTCAAAGGCTAAATGAAAGGTCATTGGCTCTTGACAATATTTTCAGATCCTTTGGGGAAACACTTGGCTTTTGCTCGTCTCTACATGTAATACCACTTCATTCATATTATTCTGATTTGAGCATTTTCTTTTAAACTGTTCTCTATAAAATGCAACAGTCCTTTATTTTAGACCAGACACATGCTTCACACTTAACCTAAACCAAACAGATGAGTGAAGGTGGAGTGGATGGTGGTTTAAATTTTGTTTAAGTTTACATTTCTCTTGATCTATGAATTCTTTGGAAGAGGTAAGAGCTCCTAAAAGCTTTAGGCAAATGAATTTGAGTTTTATTCTCTTTTAATTACTAGTTTTTTTGTTTTTGTTTTTTTGTGGTACGCGGGCTTCTCACTGTTGTGGCCTCTCCCGTTGCAGAGCACAGGCTCCGGACGCGCAGGCTCAGCGGCCATGGCTCACGGGCCTAGCCGCTCCGTGGCATGTGGGATCTTCCCGGTCTGGGGCACGAACCCGTGTGCCCTGCATCGGCAGGCAGACTCTCAACCACTGCGCCACCAGGGAAGCCCTAATTACTAGTTTTAATGAAATACAGAAGTTGGGTTTTGTTTTGAAACAAATTTGTTCACAAGTTTACTTGTTTGTGTTTAACTTTGCCTTGGTTTATAGCTCACCAAAAAAACTAGCAATTGGTCTAAATTAGGAAACTGGTGAAGTTCATGCCAAAAGGAGCTCTGCAGTTGAGGTCAAGTCCCTCTGCCAAAAATTCTGTAAAGCCTGTGCTGTAGGTAACCTCCCAAATGCTTAATTAATATGAATTACAATCATTTAAACATTTCTTCTGAGCATCTACCATGTACAAAACTCACTGCTAGACATTAGGGATACCAAGTAAATATAGTCTCTACCCTCAAGGAACAAAGGAATCCCAAATCTTGCACACTGCATTATTTAGCAATTAAATCTAGGAGCATTTTGATATATATTTTCATCATGATACCAACACATGCCTTTATTATCATTATTAATAACTTTATTAAAGTCCAAATTCATCCTTCAACCTTAGGATCTGAGTGATGAAAGACTACGTGTACTGGGTGAACAAAATCTTTTAGAATATTGCCTCCTGCAATATAAAGGTGAGAGAACTCTAAATACAAGGCCCCTGATTTTCCTCTAAAACTACAGTATTCTAAAAATTAGCTAAAAGAATGAATATTTGATTACAGGCATACCTTGGAAATATTGTGTGTTCAGTTCTAGACCACTGAATAAAGTGAATATTGCAAAAAAGCATGTCACACAAATTGTTTGGTTTCCCAGGGCATATAAAGTTATGTTTACCCTATACTATAATCTGTTAATTGTAAATACCATTATGTCTAAGAAAACAATGCATATACCTTAATTTAAAAATAATGCTGTTGGAAAAATGGCACACATAAGCTTGCTTGACCCAGGGTTGCCACAAACCTTAGATCTGTAGAAAATGCATTACCTGTGAAGTGCAATAAAGAAAAGCACAATAAAACAAGGTATGCCTGTATGTGTAGCTGTATGATTGCTACCAGCAGCAGGTACTATAGAGACAAGAACATAAATTCAGGGTGAAGAAAGCAATGACATTCCATATGGCAGCCCTGATTAACCCAAAGAGTGGGAAGACTTAAAGCTACTACCCAGGCAATAGTGTTCTGCAAGCCATCCAATAGCCACTTGTTCTCAGCTCTAAAATTGTGGCCTGAGGACTGTTGATAGACTACAAGGGTCCTCCATAGAAAATCCACACTGGCCCCTAATTTAAATATTTATAATAAGGCCACTCAACACCACTTTCCATCACGAAAATGTAATAGCAACATTTAATAAAGAAACAGGTCTCGCTATATTGGAATCTCATAGAAGTGGTTCCAGTCTTTCCATTAACTCTGGGGTGAGAGTTTTCTTTGTGAAGAGCCAGATTTGGGATAGTATGTACACTATGGGAGATTATTTGTTGCATCTGTGAACTAAAAAAAATGTTTGAGAATTACTAAACTGCTGTGCTCTGGTACATCTTTATAATTCTTCACCCTCCAACCCTTGGAGCCTCAAGAAAGGACAAAGAAAGTTACACACAGAAAGGATTATGTCATTCCTCAACACCCTGCCACCTGCAGGTCTAATATCTTAAGTCCTAAACCTATATGCCCCAACCTGTCTGACTTTCTCTTACCACTAGGGAGGCCCATGACCTTTTCAAACATTCAATAAAGAACTGACTTGTCAAGTATTTAGGAGTCAGGCCGGGCATAGGAGTTCTAGTCTCCAGAGGCCAAATAAGTGTTTTCTCAGTTGCCTGTAAGATAACCAGTATTTTTTTTTTAAGTTTTGAGGAGTGCTAAAGTGAACAACAGAGGATTGTCACACGTAGAAGTTCTAATAAGTAATATAGCATTATGGGAATTTTCTCGGCCTGTCTTATAATCAGTATAAGACAGCCCATTTCACTCAAATAGAGAAAACAAAGTTTAAGGGCAAAGGTGAAAACCTGACAGAATTGTTTTGAAGACCTTGGAATAGCTAAAAGCAGATTTATATTGAAATCTCACTTTCTGATTAGAAAAAACTAAACCACAGATTATAATGTTTTTATATAGTATTGCAGAAAGCATTTCCTCTATAAATTTTATCTGTGAATCAAAGCTATTAAAATCTTTTATTCTTAATAAATTACAAAATGCACACATTAATTTAGCTTTTGAAGATAAGTTTTACAAAGGCCAAAAAAAGCTACCAATTTCTATGAGCTGAACCAATCTGTATATGAGCACCCACTACCATTCTATATAAGACACTGGTATTAAGCATAGCAGGAGCAGAGATAGTTAAAGAAGTAGAAGAAATTATTCCAAAATTAAGTGTGCATACTCTCTAAACATGCAAGAATTCACAACAAAAAATGTAGCCCTATAAAGGCATTTTAATCATTCATGACCTTTCAAGGTCGTGTGGAAAATAATTTCTTATTAAGCCATTCCCTTTAGGTTAGAGACTAATTTCTGCCATCCATTTTCCATGTGAGCTTCTGCAGAATTTGTCCTGATTTCTTGTTGTGAATGTGAAAGTTGTCTTGTTGACATATCAAATACACAGCTGAGTTTCAGCACTTAGAAGGCTTTGGGCTCTGAGATAATAAATATTTGAATAGTAGGTAACTAAAATTTTCTGTCTCAAATATTTTACAATCTCTAGTCTAGAGAATGTTCCCAAAAGAAAAAGACATCCCAGATCGTTTGGTTCGACCTTTGTAGACTACTGTTGTTTTGCTGTTCTAAATTGTGTTAATGACCCTGTGGTGGAGGAAGAGAAGCAGCAACAATAGTAATTCCAGCTACTTTATATTGAATGCTCACTCTGTGCCAGGCACCGTGTCAGATATTTAACAAATTTTATTCCATTTAACTCATACCACGAATCTCTGTGGTCAAATACTACAGTTGTCCTCACTTTCAAAACTGAGCTTTATGACAGTTAAGAAATTTACTCGGGGTACCACAGCTGGTGGTTGGCATAGTTGAGAATGGTGTTCAGGCTATCTGATTCTAAAACTTGTACTGTGAACCCTGTGCTCAAGTATACAGGCTCTTTAAACATGTGAGACACTTTGCTAAAAGAAATCTGGGCAATCGCCCCTAACTTTGGCTTAACCTCTGCTATACTGACCTTTTAACTTCCCCCATTTTGAATCACAATTTTCTCATCATACATCAGCCTTGGTTTCTAGCCCACTCTGTTCCAGATTACCATTCCCTCACCCCATCCCTTCCCCTTGGATTACATATTCTTGCTCCCTAATCCATTTGAGTAAGTAGTTGCCAGCTTCAGCTAAGATTAGTCTGACTCAGTAGCCCCAAGCTCTGCTACCCCATCCATCACCCTGGCATCACACATCCTGTCTTGTTTTCTGGACACGCATATGGACCTCAGTCTAAGAACCTCCATATGTGAGTTCAGAAGATGGGGATTTGCTTAGAGTCTAGGACAGAGGTCAGTCCCTTAGCCCAGAGTGAATAGATATGCTGGCATGAGGAAGAGAGTCTCACTCTGTGATTCTAGAGTCACTTATAAAAGCCTCTTGTATAACATACAGTAGTCCCCCCTTATCAGGGGTTTTGTTTTCTGTGGTTTCAATTACCCACGGTAACCTGTGACCAAAAATATTATATGGAAAGTTCCATAAATAAACAATTCATAAGTTTTAAATTGTGCACTGTTCTGAATAGCGTGATGAAATCTCGCACCACCCAGCTCCATCCCACCCTGGACATGAATCATTCCTTTGTCCAGTATAACATGCCCATTAGTCCCTTAGTAGCTGTCTAGGTTATCAGATGGGCTGTCCTAGTATTGCAGTACTTGTGCTCAAGTAACACTTATGCTATTAATAATGGCCCCAAAGTGCAAGAGTAGTGATGCTGGCAATTTGGATATACCAAAGAGAAGCCATAAAGCGTTTCATTTTCATGAAAATGTGAAAATTCTCAACTTAATTAGGAAAGAAAAAAATTGTATGTTGAGGTTGCTAAGGTCTGTGTTGAGGATGGATCTTCTACCTGTGAAATTGTGAAGAAGGAAAAAGAAATTCATGCTACTTTTGCTGTCACACCTCAAACTGCAAAAGGTACGGCCACCTTACATGTTAAGTGCTTAGTTAAGCTGGAAAGGACATTAAATTTGTGGGTGTAAGATGTGAACAGAAAACATGTTCCCACTGACAGCAACATGTTGTGCATGGAGCCTATACGAAGACTTCAGCAAGGAATCCCCTGAAATGAGTGACACCAAGCCATTTGCTGCAAGTAAGGGATGGTTACACAGATTCAGGAATAGGTTGTGATTGAAAAATATATAAATTACTGGAGAGGCTGAGTGTGACAATGAAGAAGCAACCGTCTTACTTCCAGCAGAGTTAAAGAAGTTGACTGAGAGACCACATTCACATAATTTTTATTACAGTATAGTGTTATAATTGTTCAATTTTACCATTAGTTACTGTTGTTAATCTCTTACTGTGCCTAATTTCTAAATTAAACTTTATCATAGGTATGTATAGGAAAAAAACATAGTATATTTGGGGTTTGGTACTATCCAAGATTTTAGGCATCCACTGGGAGTCTTGGGACATACTCCCCATGGATAAAGGAGGCTACTGTTCCTCATTCACAAAAGATTTTGGCTCTTCTAGAAAGATGTGATGGTTTGCCACTAAGGAACCACATTAATAGAAGGGACATTTTCAAATCTGATGCAACTGAAAGTGCTGGCCAGGAAGGAAAACAGTGTTCCCTTCTCTTGTTAACCCACACCATGTGAGGGAAAAATGGCTCAGGTCAGAAAATTATAATGTTGTGACTCCCCCATGACTCAACCCTATTTTGTGACTTCTAGCTCTTTGGCACTGACTCTCAGTTTGTATCTTATTTATCCCCTTTAGATACTGCTTTACAAACGTTCTCATACATTTTTCAAACGTTCTATTGCCCACTTTACACCGCAGCATCCTCAAAGGCAAAAATATTTTCTTTCTTTTGTAACCAGTCCCCATTTCAGGTTTTCTGCATACAGTGGGTGCTCGACACATGCTGTTTACTGAACGTACTCCTACTGCAGTGTCCTTGGATTGTTAGGATTCCATATTTATACACAGGAAGTCAACATAAAAAGGCAGACTATTTCTCTGAATGCTTTCCCAAATAGCCTGTGTAGAATTATGTTGTGCTTTTTTTTGTGCATGTGTGGTTAAACCTAGATGGTGACTCATGAAACAATGTCACATTTCACACTTAGGAATTATTATGAATAATTATCTCTGGGTTTTGGTTTGAAAGGCAAACTGAAAGTTTTTGAATGAGTCTTTTCTCTCTCATCACTTAATGACGCCTTTTAAAAGAAAAGTCAGGGCTGCCTGATGACCTACACAGCTGTTTCTGAAAACCTGAATGTAATCAAGTGGAAGATCTGAGTTAGCTAACTGCATTCCAAATACAAGTCACTAACATGAAGGATTTAAATACAGTAGTTCCTAAGATATTAAAGACTATTTATCCATTTAAAAAATTGAGCATAGATTAATACTCTGATACATTCTGATAATACTCTGATACTTTCTTCATGTTGCCCAGATGACCCTTCCTAAAGCACCATTTAATTAGACCAGTCTCATGCTCAAGGACTTTCAGTAGCTCACCTTTGCCTAAGAGATGAATGCAGATTACTCTGCCTGGTTCTCTACTTATTTCACAATCCAGTGCCACCTATCTTACTGTGCTCTTTCCACTACCTTGCAACAGAAATCCTCTGGTCCAGCTAAGCCATGCTCTTCAATGCTCCCTTATAACACATATAGTGTATAATGCCCCAGAGAGTTTACACAGGTTTTTCACTCTGTAAACATCTCTTCCCCCATATAACTGCCACATTCTTTTTCATTAGTCCTTGTGGACTTAGCTCAAATCCTACTTTCCTCCATGACGCTTGTCCCTACACCTGCCCGCTATAATGACCCACTGTCCCTACAAAGGAGTGCCTTGGCACTTTGGATCCTTACTCAAAGTCACTCTACTCTGATCACCTAAGAATGCGTCCTCTGAAACCAGCTGATACCATTCATGTAACACATAATCATATCCGTACTTTTGATATTTTACAATATTATGTACACTGTGTTCATCACAACAACAAAAATGTAAGCTTTTCAAGAGCAAGAATAATGATCAATTTTTCTTAATATTCTCCAAATTACCTAGCATTATGCAGTTTGACTAATAGTAGGCACTCAATATATACCTGACTTGAATTATATTTAACAACTGCCTTTTCTTTGGAACGTATCTGTTAAGTGTCTACAGGCAGAGGTGAAACCAAAGGGAATTTTAATTCTCCACAATTAAGTTATAGCAGATGCTGTTAGCGATCTGACCAGATCCCCCTTATGGGGCCAGCTTCTAAAAGGGCTGGCTGCTAACGGCTTATAGCTGCACCCTTCTCAGGAACCACCTGCATATGCTAGGGAGGTTACACCTCTAATCCCAGTGACTGACAGGTGCAGGGGTAAAGTCCATTCTCCTTTGCCTCTGGGCAGGACAAACTCTGCGATGTAATTCATGTTCCAAAGGCCTCAGTGGGATCAGGCTATACTTCTGAAGCCACACTCCTACTTAGCTTCTTCTGTTTCCCTATCCTGCTTCCCTTACTCCCTTACACATTTTTCTTGAGCTTGCTCTCTCAATAAACAATTTGCACAAGAATCCTAATCTCAGGCTTAGCTTCTAGGAAACACCACCTAAGACAACAGTATCTCTAAAATAGACAAGTTGTGGATGTTTATAACTGCTTCTAAGCAGCAGAAAATCTTTGACGAACCCAGTTATCAAGGAATATAACACCAACAAAAAACATTGTCCTTTCAGAGAGCCATACACAATTTTGGGGTGCCTGACTTTCAGTAATATAACTGGTATGCGTGAGGTGGAAGTGAGCTCAAACAGGATCCAGTCCTGTGGTTCTCGACCTGTGTTCTCCATCTCAGCACAGGTAAATAACATTCCATGCTCCCAAGGTAGCACTACTTTTGAACTTCAAAGAGGTCAGAGGAGCATGTTAGATCTTGGTTAGGAGGTTGGAAAAGCCTCAGAGTTGATACTGATAAATAATTCCCACCCCTAACTCTAATCTCGTTCAATTTAATTTTTTTTTTTTTTTTTTTTTTTGCGGTACGCGGGCCCCTCACTGTTGCGGCCTCTCCCGTTGCGGAGCACAGGCTCCGGACGCGCAGGCTCAGCGGCCATGGCTCACGGGCCCAGCCGCTCCGCGGCATGTGGGATCTTCCCGGACCGGGGCACGAACCCGTGGCCCCTGCATCGGCAGGCGGACTCTCAACCACTGCGCCACCAGGGAAGCCCCAATTTAATATTTTTTTTTACAAATCAGGAAACACAAAAAGCATGAAGGCAACTTCTCCAAGATCACAGAACTACTCTGTGGCAGAGAAAGAACCATAACTCATATCTCCACATACACAGTACACAATTTGATTTAATGTAGCATTTCCTAAAATGTGCTTTGCGGAACACTAGTCACTAGGTCTATGACATGTACCATATGAAATAAGTTCCAAATAATGCCTAATATATTCTTTCCTAGAAATTCACAAAGAATATTAGCATATTAAAGACTGAAAAAGCATACATTAAAATATAAGTTTCCCAAATTGAATTAATCACAGATACTTCCTCTTCTTTCATATAATACCTATTAACCAACATGCCTCAGAACTAGTGATCCAAGGTACTTACTTTGGAATAAGCTGACCTAATTGATTATCCTAGGGAGTCGCTAGGTACTGTGAACATTCATCTGAGACACTTGATAAAAATCATCTTATTCTTAACGTTTAAAAGGAAGAATAGAAAACGTTGGCACCTTGATTTTAATTCCCGAAAAGAAACGGAAGGAAGAAGAATCAGAAGGTTCGTGGAAGGTTAGCAACCACTTGAAATTATCATTAAAAACCACATCAATACTTGGGCATCTATAGAAATCTCCTAAATACTAGATTACCACAAGTTAAAAGTCACAAGAACATTTAATAGAAGAAATAAAAGGTAAATGGAAATACCTTTTCAAGCCTACATGGTAAAGGCCAGATTATAGCTCAAACAAAGCAGAAAAAAATGACCATGTTAAACCTTATATGGAGTTATTACATCCCACACATTCCTAAGATCAAAATCAGAAATAGCTACAACTCATATGTTCTTTTCTTTCACCTGTATATAATAATAATAATAATAATAAAATTACTAACCATTATGTAAGTAAGATACAGTATTCATTTTTAAACATAGCCTACTGGTCACTGTGGTTGTTGCTTGATGTGTATAATAAACACCATCAAACATAATGGATCATCCCATTAGCCTCTTTCAGTTGAGCCCTTAAGGTCAATGCTTGAAAAACATTTGATGTAAGGAAGCCAAACATGACTGCTACTACAATGTGACATCTGGCTGTGGGAAATGAGATTGAAGTCAGTGTAACTTAAGGCAAGTTCTTCTGTTTTGAAACTGGCTACGGGTTTCAACCATGGAAGGACTTTTTCTAATGCACTATTAGCATATCAGGTAAGGCTTCAACTGGGACAGATGAGGGAGAAAAGAAAACATCAGTTTCAATAACATCTCTGTATAAATAGTGCCAGTATTAGTTGCATAAATTTCTACTATACCCAAGTGGGAGATATTGGATTTTTTAATTTAATTTTTTGAGTGTATAGTATGCATAGCCCCATACCAAATGCTAAGGAACTGGGGATTTTTTTTTAAAGTAAAGACATAGACAAAAATTTCAAATGTAAATGAAATGACATTTCAAAAACATATCAAACAACCAAAAAATAACTAATATGACCTATATGGGACATATAATGAAGAGATAAACTTGGCCATATAGGGTTGAGCCAAGTTGTAGAGACTTAAATACAAAGGTCAGACTTCCTCTTTTCCCTATAAGATCAGTTTATGGAATCTTTTTATTTAACCTGGAAATATTTTTACAAGGAGAATCACAATCCTCACACACATTTGTTTCATGATACACCTAAATAGCTTTAAAAAAATCACTTTCCCTCTCTGAATCTCAGATTTAGCGGTTATTACAAGTTTTTGAGTTAGTATTCAGTCAAAATCCAAAGCCATACTATAACTCAATGCCTCAATAATGAAAACAACAGATTTATTAGAAAGTGATTTTTAGGCTTTTAGAAAAGGACATTTATAGAACAAGGGAGTTAGATTAGGCTAATGTAATCAATGGTCAGTCTAACAATATTCTTTAAAAAATACACATAAACATTAAAGGAGATTGATTTTCTACACAATTTCCCATTTTCAGCGGCAAATACTAGGGCCCTGTCTGAAGCAGATAATAATAATAATAATAATAATAAATTACTAACCATTATGGTCTCATCTTTCATGTTCTAAAAAGATAAGGACCAGAAGATACATGTTTCAAAAGGAGTAAGGAGAAACACCAAAAGAAGAAGCTTGGTTGGGGGTCAGGTTAGTAGCAAAAACTACCTTTGGCCACTTCCAGCTTGATTTCAAGTCCATCTAAGCCCAGGAATATAGTCATGGTGAGCAGGAAGAGTCCAGGTTGCATTACTCCATATGTTGTAGACCCAAGAGCAAAACTGTTACTAATGAACATGAAATTCTGCCAAAGCTTTGCATTCGTTATATTTTTATTCATCAGTAAGTCTCTCTAAAATGTTTGTTTATGTCAGAGGCTATGAATGAGAATAACAACTCTCATGCACTACAAGTGAATCATTTGTTTGTGTGTAAAATATTTATAACCGATTTCCCCTTATCTCCCCCACACAGATTTGGGGCCACTTTTCTCTAGTGTTCAGTGGTGGGTGTTCAGGGAATGCAAATTGACTTTAATATTATTATGTAATATAATCCTCCAAAACCCAACAGAAGGCATTTTCAATTATTTGTTATTACAGGTGATTCATCACTGTAAATACTTAGGAGATAACCAAAGAAAACCACAGGCCCTGCTAACATCTAAAAACTTTAGAAAGCCAATAACAATGTAGACAAAGAGACAAAGGACAAGCTAGATAAGAGAATATTAAAACCACTGCAGAGGAGGAGGAGCTATAAGATGGCGGAAGAGTAAGACACGGAGATCACCTTCCCACAAATACATCAGAAATACACCTACATGTGGAACAACTCCAACAGAACACCTACTGAATGCTGGCAGAAGACCTCAGACCTCCCAAAAGGCAAGGAATTCCCCACATACCTGGGTAGGGAAAAAGAAAACAGAAAAAACACAGATAAAAGAATAGGGATGGGACCTGCACCAGTGGGAGGGAGCTGTGAAGGAGGAAAGGTTTCCACACATTAGGAAGCCTCTTCGCGGGCGGGGACTGCTGGTGGTGGAGGGGGGAGCTTCGGGGCCGCGGAGGAGAGCACAGCCACAGGGGTGCGGAGGGCAAAGCGGGGAGATTCCCGCACAGAGGATCGGTGCCGACCAGCACTCACCAGCCCAAGAGGCTTGTCTGCTCACCTGCCGGGGCGGGTGGGGCTGGGAGCTGAGGCTTGGCTTTGGTCGGAGCGCAGGGAGAGGACTGGGGTTGGCGGCGTGAACACAGCCTGAAGGGGGTTAGTGCACCACGGCTAGTCGGGAGGGAGTCCAGGGAAAAGTCTGGACCTGCCGAAGAGGCAAGAGACTTTTTCTTCCCTCTTTGTTTCCTGGTGGTGCGCGAGAGGGGATTAAGAGTGCTGCTTTTAAAGGAGCTCCAGAGTCGGGCACGAGCCACGGCTATCAGCGCGGACCCCACAGAAGGGCATGAGACGCTAACGCTGCTGCTGCAACCACCAAGAAGCCTGTGTGCGAGCGCAGGTCACTGTCCACGCCCACCTTCCGGGGAGCCTTTGCAGCCCGCCACTGCCGGGGTCCCGGGATCCAGGGACAACTTCCCCGGGAAAAAAACATGACACGCCTCAGGCTGGTGCAATGTCACGCTAGCCTCTGCCGCTGCAGGCTGGCCCCGCATCCGTACCCCTCCATCCCACCGGCCTGAGTGAGCCAGAGCCCCCTAATCAGTGGCTTCTTTAACCCCGTCCTGTCTGAGCGAAAAACAGACGCCCTCAGGTGACCTACATGCAGAGGCGGGTCCAAATCCAAAGCTGAGCCCAGGGAGCTGTGCGAACAAAGAACAGAAAGGGAAACTTCTCCCAGCAGCCTCAGGAGCAGTAGACTAAATCACCACAAACAACCTGATGTACCCTGCACCTGTGGAATACCTGAATAGACAACGAATCATCCCAAATTGAGGAGGTGGACTTTGGGAGCAACAATATATATATATTTCTTTCCCGTTTTATCTTTTTGTGAGGGTGTATGTGTATGCTTCTGTGTGTGATTCTCTCTGTATAACTTTGCTTTTACCATTTAACTAGGGTTCTATCTGTCCATTTTTGTTTGTTTGTTTGTTTGCTTTTATTACTTAGAAAACTTTTTTTCTTAACAATTATTTTTTATTTTAATAACTTTATTTTATTTTGCTTTATTTTATCTTCTCCTTTCTTTCTTTTTTTTTCTCCCTTTAAGGCTGAGCCGTGTGGAGGACAGGCTCTAGGCACTCCAGCCAGGCGTCAGGGCTGTGCTACTGAGGTGCGAAAGCCAAGTTCAGGACACTGGTCCACAAGAGACCTCCCAGCTCCACATAATATCAAATGACAAAAATATCCCAAAGATCTCCATCTCAACACCAGCACCCAGCTTCACTCAATGACCAGCAAGCTATAGTGCTGGACACCCTATGCCAAACAACTAGCAAGACAGGAACACAACCCCATCCATTAGCACAGAGGCTGATTAAAATCATAATAAGTCTACAGACACCGCAAAACAAACAACCAGACGTGGACCTGCCAACCAGAAAGAAAAGATCCAGCCTCATCCACCAGAATACAGGCACTGGTCCCCTCCACCAGGAAGCCTACACAATCCACTGAACCAATCTTAGCCACTGGGGACAGACACCAAAAACAACGGAAACAATGAACCTGCAGCCTGTGAAAAGGGCACCCCAAACACAGTAAGTTAAGCAAAATGAGAAGACAGAGAAACACACAACAGATGAAGGAGCAAGGCAAAAACCCACCAGACCTAACAAATGAAAAGGAAATAGACAGTCTACCTGAAAAATAATTCAGAATAATGATAGTAAAGATGATCCAAAATCTTGGAAATAGAACGGAGAAAATACAAGAAAAGTTTAACAAGGACCTAGAAGAACTAAAGACCAAACAAACAGTGATGAACAACACAACAAATGAAATTAAAACTTCTCTAGACAGGATCAATAGCAGAATAACTGAGGTAGAAGAATGGATAAGTGACCTGGAAGATAAAATAGTGGAAATAACGATTGCAGAGCAGAATAAAGAAAAAAGAATGAAAAGAATTGAGGACAGTCTCAGAGACCTCTGGGACAACATTAAACACACCAACATTGGAATTATAGGGGTCCCAGAAGAAGCAAAGAAAAAGAAAGGAACTGACAAAATATTTGAGGACATTACAGTTGAAAATTTCCCTAATATGGGAAAAGAAATAGTTAATCAAGTGCAGGAAGCACAGAGAGTCCCATACAGGATAAATCCAAGGAGAAACAGGCCAAGACATACATTAATCAAACTACCAAAAATTAAATACAAAGAACAAATATTAAAAGCAGCAAGGGAAAAACAACAAATAACACATAAGGGAATCCCCATAAGGTTAACACCTGATCCTGCAGCAGAAACGATGCAAGCCAGAAGGGAGTGGCAGGACATATTTAAAGTGATGAAGGAGAAAAACCTACAACCAAGATTACTCTACCCAGCAATGATCTCATTCAGATTTGAAGGAGAAATTAAAACCTTTAGAGACAAGCAAAAGCTAAGAGAATTCAGCACCACCAAACCAGCTTTACAACAAATGCTAAAGGAATTCCTCTAGTCAGGAAACACAAGAGAAGGAAAAGACCTACAATAATAAACCCAAAACAATTAAGAAAATGGTAATAGGAACATACATATTGATAAGTACCTTAAACGTAAATGGATTAAATGCTCCAAGCAAAAGATATAGACTGGCTGAATGAATACAAAAACAAGACCCGTATATATGATGTATACAAGAGACCCACTTCCGACCTAGGGACACATACAGACTGAAAGTGAGGGGATGGAAAAAGATATTCCATGCAAATAGAAATCAAAAGAAAGCTCGACTAGCAATTCTCATATCAGATAAAATAGATGTTAAAACAAAGACTATTACAAGAGACAAAGAAGGACACTACATAATGATCAAGGGATGGATCCAAGAAGAAGATATAACAACTGTAAATATTTATGCACCCAACATAGGAGCACCTCACTACATAAGGCAAATAATAACAGCCATAAAAGTGCAACGACAGTAACACAATCATACTAGGGGATATTAACACCCCAATTTCACCAATGGACAGATCATCCAAAATGAAAATAAATAAATAAACACAAGCTTTAAATGATACATTAAATAAGAAGGACTTAATTGATAATTATAGGACATTCCATTCAAAAACAACAGAATACACATTCTTCTCAAGTGCTCATGGAACATTCTCCAGGATAGATCATATCTTGGGTCACAAATCAAGCCTTGATAAATTTAAGAAAATGGAAATCGTATCAAGTACCTTTTCCAACAACAATGCTATGAGACTAGATACCAATTACAGAAAAAAATCTGTAAGAAATACAAACACATGGAGGCTAAACAACACACTACTTCATAACCAAGGGATCACTGAAGAAATCAAATAGGAAATCAAAAAAATACTTAGAAACAAATGACAATGAAAACACAACGACCCAAAACCTAAGGGATGCAGCAAAAGTAGTTCTATGAGGGAAGTTTATAGCAATACAACCCTAAGTTAAGAAACAAGAAACATCTCAAATAAACAATCTAACCTTACACCTAAAGCAATTAGAGAATGAGGAACAAGAACCCCAAAAGTTAGTAGAAAGAAAGAAACCATAAAGATCAGATCAGAAAAAAATCAAAAAGAAATGAAGAAAATGACAGCAAAGATCAATAAAATTAAAGCTGGTTCTTTGAGAAGATAAACAAAATTAATAATCCATCTGCCAGACTCATCAAGAAAAACAGGGAGAAGACTCAATAGAATTATAAATGAAAAAGGAGAAGTAACAACTGACACTGCAGAAATACAGAGGATCTTGAGAGATTCCTACCGGCAACTCTATGCCAATAAAATGGACAACCTGGAGGAAATGGACAAATTCTTAGAAATGCACAACCTGCCAAGACCGAACCAGGAAGAAGTAGAAAATATGAACAGACCAATCACAAGCACTGAAACCAAAACTGTGATTAAAAATGTTCCAACAAACAAAAGCCCAGGACCAGATGGCTTCACAGGCAAATTCTACCAAACATTTAGAGAAGAGCTAACACCTATCCTTCTCAAACTCTTCCTAAATAAAGCAGAGGGAGGAACACTCCCAAACTCATTCTACATGGCCACCATCACCGTGATACCAAAACCAGACAAAGATGTCACAAAGAAAGAAAACTATAGGTCAATATCACTGATGAACATAGATGCAAAAATCCTCAACAATATTATAGCAAACAGAATCCATCAGCACATTAGAAGGATCATACACCGTGATCAGGGGGGTTTATCACAGGAATGCAAGGACTCTTCAATATTTGCAAATCAGTCAACGTGATACACAATATTAACAAACTGAAGGAGAAGAACCATATGACCATCTCAACAGATGCAGAGAAAGCTATCGACAAACTTCAACACCCATTTACGAAAAAAAAACGCACCAGACAGTAGGCATAGAGGGAACTTTCCTCAACATAATAAAGGCCATATACGACAAACCCAAAGCCAACATCATCCTCAATGGTGAAAAACTGAAACCATTTCCACTAAGATCAGGAACAAGACAAGGTGGCCCACTCTCACCACCATTATTCAACATAGTTTTGGAAGTTTTAGACACAGCAATCAGAGGAGAAAAAGAAATAAAAGGAATCCAAATTGGAAAAGAAGAAGTAAAGCTTTCATTGTTTACAGATTACATAATACTGTGCACAGAGAATCGTAAAGATGCTACCAGAAAACTACTAGAGCTAATCAATGAATTTGGTAAGGTAGCAGGATACATAATTAATGCACAGAAATCTCTATCATTCCTACAGACTAATGATGAAAAATCTGAAAGTGAAATTAAGAAAACACTCCCATTTACCCTTGCAACAAAAAGAATAAAATATCTAGGAATAAACCTACCTAAGGAGACAAAAGACCTGTATGCAGAAAATTATAAGACACTGATGAAAGAAATTAAAATTCATACAAACAGATGGACAGATATACCATGTTCTTGGATTAGAAGAATCAACATTGTGAAAATGACTCTACTACCCAAAGCAATCTACAGATTCAATGCAATCCCTATCAAACTACCACTGGCATTTTTCACAGAACTAGAACAAAAAAATTCACAATTTGTATGGAAACACAAAAGACCCCGAATAGCCAAAGCAATCCTGAGAAAGAAAAACAGAGCTGGAGGAATCAGTCCCCCTGACTTCAGACTATACTACAAAGCTACAGTAATCAAGACAGTATGGTACTGGCACAAAAACAGAAATATAGATCAATGGAACAGGATAGAAAGCCCAGAGATAAACCCACACACATATGGTCACCTTATCTTTGATAATGGAGGCAAGAATATAAAGTGGAGAAAAGACAGCCTCTTCAATAAGTGGTGCTGGGAAAACCGGACAGCTACATGTAAAAGAATGAAATTAGAACACTCCTTAACACCTACACAAAAATGAACTGAAAATGGATTAAAGACCTAAATGTAAGTCCAGACACTATCAAACTCTTAGAGGAAAACATAGGCAGAACACTCTATGACATAAATCACAGTAAGATCCTTTTTGACCCACCTTCTAGAGAAATGGAAATAAAAACAAAAATAAACAAATGGGACCTAATGAAACTTAAAAGCTTTTGCATAGAAAAGGAAACCATAAACAAGAGAAAAAGACAACCCTCAGAATGGTAGAAAATATTTGCAAATGAAGCAACTGACAAAGGATTAATCTGCAAAATTTACAAGCAACTCATGCAGCTCAGTATCAAAAAAACAAACAACCCAATCCAAAAATGGGCAGAAGACCTCTATAGATATTTCTCCAAAGAAGATATAGAGATTGTCAACAAACACATGAAAGAATGCTCAACATCATTAATCATTAGAGAAATGGAAGTCAAAACTACAATGAGATATCATTTCACACTGGACAGAATGACCATCATCAAAAAAATCTACAAACAACAAATGCTGGAGAGGGTGTGGAGAAAAGGGAACCCTCTTGCACTGTTGGTAGGAATGTAAATTGATACAGCCTCTATGGAGAACAGTATGGCGGTTCCTTAAATAAGTATAAATAGAACTACCATATGACCCAGCAATCCCACTACTGGGCATATACTCTGAGAAAACCGTGATTCAAAAAGAGTCATGTACCAAAATGTTCACTGCAGCTCTGTTTACCATAGCCAGGACATGGAAGCAACCTAAGTGTCCATCAACAGATGAACGGATAAAGAAGATGTGGCACATATATACAATGGAATATTACTCTGCCATAAACAGGAATGAAACTGAGTTATTTGTAGTTAGGTGGATGGACCTAGAGACTGTCATATAGAATGAAGTAAGTCAGAAAGATAAAAACAAATACCGTATGCTAACACATATATATGGAATCTAAAAAAAATTTTTTTTAATTGTCAGAAAACCTAGGGGCAAGACGGGAATAAAGATGCAGACCTACTAGAGAATTGACTTGAAGATACGGGGAGGGGGAAGGGTAAGCTGCGACAAAGTGTTAGAGTGGCATGGACATATATACACTACCAAACGTAAAATAGATAGCTAGTGGGAAGCAGCCGCATAGCACTGGGAGATCAGCTCGGTGCTTTGTGACCACCTAGAGGGGTCGGATAGGGAGTGTGGGAGGGAGGAGATGCAAGAGGTAAGAGATATGGGGAGATATGTATATGTATAACTGATTCACTTTGTTATAAAGCAGAAACTAACACACCATTGTAAAGCAATTATACTCCTATAAATATGTTAAAAAATAAAATAAAATAAAACACTGCAGAGATAAATGATCAGTGGGGGCAAGGATTCTGAATAAAATAGGGAAGGGACTGAGTCACCATGGTAGCTCTGTTGTCTCTCATTCCATCAAATCAGGAAGATTTTGTAAAAGAGGTTTTCAGCAACATATTAAATGACAAGGAGCAGTAGCATAACAAACAGAGAAAAATAGATGGAAAAAATTTTGCACCAAGATAGGATCAAAACACTTCTAAGTGAACATGTCTGCTACTACTTAATAGTTGGGCTTGGTATTAGGGATCAGTTAGGATGCATCCTAAATGAACTATTTAGTTTCAAAGATAATGCCTAAATATACTTTAGTTGCTATTACCAAATATCAGTGGTTCCTCTGTTTAGAGAAGCAAAGCAGACTTAGAGGTTCAAATTAAAAGACTTGTAGATTTTGAATGAAGAAAACCAACTACATTACCAAAACCAACCAACCAACCAACAACAAAAGAAAAACAATTAATAAACTCGTGTAATATTAAAAAGAGCAAAGAACAAAGAGGAAAACATTTTCAAAGAAAAATGGAGTGTTGATTCTTAACTTCATAAATTTCTTCTCACTTTTATATTGATTTAGCTCTCCCAAAATTAGTCTATTCTCACTAGATAAGTCAAAACCCAGTGTTTAAAAACCTGACTTACAAACCTTTTTTACCAGTAGAAGTTTCTATACTCCAACTAACTTTACTGAATTGTCCTTAACTAACTCTTGCTATGGTCTTGGCACTAATAGTACAAGCTTCTCCTAGGGCAAACCTCCCCAATGGGACTCTTTCTCCTATAGTAGAGGCTTCTGATGGCACCATATGCACCTCAGCTGTTTCTAATTTACCCAGTCAGTTTAGCTTTGAGTGGATGACTCAGAAGGCTGTTTTTTTTCTTTGAAGAACCAAATGATTTTACACCAAATTCAGATTTAATAAACTTAAACGATTTCATAAAATGCTTATAATTTAAACATGAAAGGATTTCTTCATGGTCACCCTGAAAATTGCTTTCACCATTCAAAAATGAACAGCACTTATGTTGTATGTTAAAATGCAAGTGAGTGGAGGAAGTCAGATGACAACGAACAGTGTACTGAAATGATAGAAAAAAATGTGCAGGAGTAATCTTGTATTCATAAAGAATATATGATATATATTTTCTATACAAATTACCATTCTTATAATTCTCATTTCATATATTAAATGTATATGTAAAATTTCTATGAGATTCAGAATATAAATAGAGAAAAGTGAAATTGTCTGGGGAACCAAACTCAACTTTTCAACTGATGTTGAGCCCATGTATATAAAGAGATGCACCTTTAAAGCAATGAAATCCAAGGCAGAGCTGGATTAGCAGAAACAGAAATGAGACTGAGGTGAAAATGAATTACTTCTATGTGTTTGAAGGAAAGGGGGAAAAAGTACTTTTTTAGTGAACCTCAAGAAATTCTTCCATAAGCATTCATTTCAAACTGAAATGTTCCAGTTTAAGGTTTCACTGTAGTCAGAACACCTAAAGAACAGGAGCTCTAACCTATCCTATGAAAGAAGCAATTTATTTCATGAAAATCTCCATAAAGTAGGTGGAAGAAAGCTACCCATCCTATACATCAAGTTCTCAAAAGAAACTGTGCCACCTCCTCAGAAAATGCTTCCTTTTTGTTTTCAATCTTCCTGCTCAGAAAGACATACCAAGAAGAACAGACACTCGAGTTTAAGAGAAAAACCAATGTGAAAGTAGACAAAATCAAATATTCCACAATGAACAACTGGGGCTTGAAATATCAGATATTAGCTACCGTTAAAAATATTTTTGAAAACATCATAATGATTAATAAAAGGCAACTGGAGTTGAATAGACATGTTTAATGTTTTAGTGTCTGGAAACCAAAGGAATCACTCAAATGTTATGATGAAAATACTTTACATTTATCCTCAAAATATCTTTTGTCTGGAAGGAATACATATCTGTTGGTTTTTAAATTCATATGACAGTGCATTTCTAAAACAGTATGTAGCCAAGGCTATAAAAGGTTAATGCATTGTATAGAAATGTCAAATAACACTGAACACAGCAGACAGATTCCTATACAGGCAGACAGGTAAAGAGATACTCTTGAAGAAAAAAATTTTAAATTGCTCTCTTTTGACTGCATATCTAACTGCATGTCAATGTCAAGTTTCCATGAGACAGACATATGTGAGCTTCAATTTCACATAGGCAGAATAGTAAGAAAATATCAGAAAATGTGGATAGATAAATATATAAGTATATTTATAAACATATCTTTAAAATATAGGAACCGTCAAAGTGGAATATTTTAATTAGGCAGCACATGAAGAAAGGTAACTGCAATAGATTTTTTTATTGAGGTATAATTAGCATAACATTATATTAGTTTCAGGTGTACAAGATAATAACTCAATATTTGTATATACTGCAAAGTGATCACCATAGTTAAGCCCAGTTAACATCTGTCACCACACATATATACAGTTTTTTCTTGTGATGAGAACATTCCACATCCCTGCAATGGATTTTGATGCAAAGTTGGTAAAAACAAAGCAAAACAAAAGTTTTGGATTCCCAGCTAAGAGAAGCAAAGAAAATTATAAAGGAAAAAGCCTAATTAAGGTCTATGGATGAGACCAAGAACTGGAATAAATGAATAATATTTCAGAATCAATGATAATGACAGCCAGCGTTCATTTCATTTAAAAACCTAGCACCAAGTTATAGTAAGAGGCAGCATAATTTTGAAACTAGGAGCAGATTATGGAATTGGATCACCTATGTGTGAATCTCTGTCCATGTTAGCTGTGTGAGCTTGGGCAAGTTACTTAACCTCTCTGTGCCTTAGTTTCTTTATTTGTAAAATGTGGAACACAGCAATATTCTACCTCACAGAGTTATTATGAGGATTAAATAATTTAATGTGCACAGAGGACTTAGTATAGAATCTGACACATAATTACCACTTGATAATTGTTAGCTAGTTTTAAAATACCATGTTTACTAAGAATCTTTAATTTTAGCTATTTAAATAGGAATTTTCATCTTTGGAAAAAAAAATTTCTTCAATAAACTACTCTTGCAGTAAAAGGCTATTAGTCAAACCACATGACATAATGAAAGTCACTCCCACCTATAGCTTTCATTAAGTGCAGACAAAATACCCAGTAAAAATAGTTTAAAATTTTAATAATTATCTTCAAAATAATATATCTTCAAAATATAACCATATAACTTTTCTAGGATAGTCACTGCAAAGAGCTATGGAAATAAATGAATAAATGAATGAATGAATAAATAAATAAATAAATAAATGAACAAACGGACAAACCAACAAACGAACAAATGAATGAATGAACGAGAAGGCCTAAAGAAGCTCCATCTCTGCATCAACTTTGGTAGTTTATGGAATGGAATGTGGAACAAAAAAGAAAGGTGATCTGAATATTGTTGTTGTAGGCACAAACTTTGTAATCATTATGAGCAACTGCCATGTATTAAATACTTATGAAAGGCCCTAGAGATACAAAAATGTTATTAGACACTTTCCCTGTTCTCAAGAGAAAAGCAGTCTAGATGTGGAAACAAAACACATACATACACACATAATAGCTGCCATGAGCAGTGCAGAGCTAGTGGAACTTATGCTACTACAAGAGTGTTGTCATTATCAGCAATGGAACTGGCTTTCATTCATCTCCATGTAACATTTTAACAGAATATAAGGGAATATGTACATATATTTTTCCTCATTTCCTCTTTATTATACATCTATAAGGTAGTCAGCCCTATTTGATAGAAGGAACTGAGATTCAGAGAGATTAAGTAATTGATCATGGACACGTAAACAAAAATGGAAGAGCTGAAATATGAAATCTGATCTACACTATAACATTATGGATGTCATATATGTTAACAACAAGAATGAAACTGATGGCTGAATTGTCCTGGGGAAAATTATCTGTAGGATGCATGATAAATGCATTAAAAACCTATACAATTCTCTTAGGGGCATAAGACTATAGCATCGCTGATTTATTTCCCAGTGAAAACAATAGCACACATGCACACATTGAGTAAAAAATACTGCTGCCGGGGGCTTTCCTGGTGGCGCAGTGGTTGAGAGTCCGCCTGCTGACGCAGGGGACGTGGGTTCGTGTCCCGGTCCAGGAAGATCCCACATGCCGCGGAGCGGCTGGGCCAGTGAGCCATGGCCGCTGAGCCTGTGCATCCGGAGCCTTTGCTCCACAACTGGAGAGGCCACAACAGTGAGAGGCCCGCGTACCGCAAAAAAAAAAAAAAAAAAAAAAAAAAACACTGCTGCCACCCCTAGTAAGACAGTAACGGGAATGACGTGACACTAAAATGATTTACAGATTCATTCCACATATGATATACTTCCTCTACACTGACCTTCCCTTTTTTGAAGATGTCAGGTTGTAATCATTGAGTTTTACATATCTGCAGGTCCAATGTGCAGTGTTTATGAATTAGCTGAATACAACATGCCTCTGAATGTGAGCTATTCAGCCTTTGCCTGTTCTCTGTTCCCTTACTAACCTATCCTTTCACACTCAGTTGTATGTGTTCACTGCCAGGAATTGGATTAGCCGTTGAACAGCTCCAAGTACAGAGGGTCTTCCCTACCATTCTGGTATCAGGAGACAGTAGTAGTTTACCTCAAGTAGTGAAAAGGACACATGGAACTGGAATAAAGAAGACATGAGTTCGAATCTCAGCTACACTCTGAACTAGTTGTATAACCATAGACAGGTTACTCAACTTCTCTGAGCTTCAGTTTTCACATCCATAAATCAGGAATAATGATATTTGCCTCCCTGAACATTGAACAGAATGCTGTATAATAAATACCTCTCTATGCACTAACTACTCTTAAAAGAGCTGATTTACTTTCCCATCTTCTTTATGGTTAGATAATGTGACAGCAATCATTTTAATCACATGAAGTTGTATTTCAAGAGCATGACTTCACCAAAAATATATAGATTAAAATGCCATGTTATGTTGCTGTTTTAATGAATGGCACATTGTACATAAGAAGCAAATCACATCTTATAAATGGACAAAAGTTCAAATTATTTCTTGGATAACAAAAAGCTTTACCACCAAATACACAAATATTTGTTCTTATAATCACTGTCATGTTTTTGTTCAGTTCTGGATATTCAGTTTCTCTGCAAGAAATTTACAAGTTGTCATATTAATTGTTTTCAGAAGGGACATAATGCAATTGGTGATCAGAATACATAAGAATTGAAGATAAATTAATTGGGAAACTTGGGATCATTGTTAAAATGAACTTGTGTGGTCATTTTCTGACTTTTAAGCAGGAAACTTTTGTCACTGATACTTTTTACTTATGGGCTAGTATTTGCTCTGAAAACAAAGTACTTGCCTATAAAAAGAAACTAATTAATGAAACAGAATTGTGTACGAAAATATCAGATTTAACAGACATGTGCTAGTTATCATGTTAGGGTTTTTTTTTTCAACATATGGTATCTTATTTCTCATTTTATCCTCACAAAAATGAATGAAGCAAAAATTATTCCTGGGCTTCCCTGGTGGCACAGTGGTTGAGAGTCCACCTGCCGATGCAGGGGACACGGGTTCGTGCCCCGGTCCGGGAAGATCCCACATGCCGCGGAGCAGCTGTGCCCATGAGCCATGGCCGCTGAGCCTGCGCCTCCGGAGCCTGTGCTCCGCAACGGGAGAGGCCACAACAGTGAGAGGCCCGCGTAACGGCAAAAAAAAAAATATTCCTATTTTACAAAAGAAGAGACTGAATTCAGAGAAGCTAAGCTATTTGCTCATAGACATTTAGTGAGTTTCTGGTCGTGCCAGAATTTAACCCCAGAGATTCAAACATCAAGCATAGCATCCTTTACATTCTACGACTACTGCTATGAAAATCAGAAATGCTGTACTGTGTCAGATCAGTGATTTATTCAGCTCTCAATGTCGGTGCTGGGAGTTACAGTATAACATGGAGGCCAGGGTAAAAAGCTGGTACTCTAGGACAAAGATCAGTCCCGGGATCAAAAGTCAGAAGGCATACCTGATTGAGGATTTGAGAAAAGTTAGTGAATTAAACCAGGCAAGCACACACATGTCTGAAAACACACAGGACAAAGCATGACAGGCCAGACCAAGCAAAGATATGGGAACTAGAAAGGCCTAAATCCTAGAGACTAAGGCAAATATGCAGGACTCTGGAAATTCACAGAAACCAAAGGGCCAGGCTCAGTATTTAGGAGAACAGACATACGGTACCAATAACAAGGCAGTACCAATAACCAATGAAGCCCATTTCCTGGCCAGGTAGCTTCTTATACACTTTAACCAGGACAACAGATAGTTGTTGAAAAAGCCTCTCTCTCTAATACTGATCTCAAATAACAGTTTGAAAGTTTTAAAGCGTATTCTATCTTTCATATCTAATACCAATCAAACTCTTTTTTTTAATCTAAAAAGCATAGGGTGAAAAAAACCAGTCAAACATTTAGACTTCTATTGGTTGCATAAAGACCACTTAGGGAAAGAATTAAAAAGTACACATTTATAGGAAATTCTGAAGCATTTTTGAAAAATCACAAAGCTTGAATTTATGCTCAGAGATGATTAGGCAAAAAGCATTTCAGGATGCTGGGAAAAATCGGCCCTTAACAAAAGGTACTTGTCTCTAAAGGAATAATAGCTAAAACGCCTTCAGCTTATTGTATTGAGAGCACAGACAATGACATCATAGAAACAGCATAAATCACAAAGCACTTACTGCTTAATGTCATCATATGGAAGCACATTTTGCTGAGGTAAATATAATGGATGGGAACACTTTCTCCTTAATTACATGTGTTACAGGGACAACACGCACTATGAGAGGTGCTGATCAGTGAATCTCAATGGAGCTCAATCTGCCCATTTCTCAGAGCCACGTCTTTGAAGTATACTTGATAATATAAAAGTACCTTGTCTTTTGTCCATGTCATAATCAGAGATGCCTCGTACTCTCCCCTGATATAAAAAATATGGCTAGGTTAGGTGGGACAACCTAGCCAAATGCATTTATATCTCAAAACTCACATTTTTGGGGTCTTTGTTTAGAATAGCACACCCTAAATGCCAACTCCTTACCCAGGCTTTCCTTCCACTAAGGCTTGGGCTCTGAGCATACTCAAACTGCCTTTTCCATGTCCAAGTCAGCATGGCTCTTGAGCTTACAACAAAAACAACAAGCATAACAGCTACTAATTACTGACCATTTACTGTATGTCAAGCATTGTGCTATGTGCTTTATCTCATAGAAATAAAGGCAGTGTTCCTGCTGCTGTCAAAGGCCAACCCCTCCATTTATGCTCTGGATTCTATCTCCTCCTGTTTTCTCTTCCTTGATCTCTTCTTCTCTAACAGATCACCTCTGCTGACATATAAACATGTGCTAGAATTTTCGATATTTTAAAAAAGAGATCCTTCCTCGATGACACATCCAGCTATCATCCTCATTAATCTATGCTTTTTCATAACCAAACTTCTCAAAAGGGTCAAGTTCAATGGATATTTCTGCCCTCATTTTATACAGTTGACCATGCCCTCCTTCTTGAAACCTACTTAAAAGGTAGGTTTCCTTGTTTTATTTTTGCCATACCTCTTAATCTTCTTTACTGGTTCTTCATTATCCATACCCCCAGAGACTGATCCTGGACCCCCTCATTCCTTCTCTTTCTAAATTCTCTCTCTTGGTTATATCATCCAGTATCATAATCTTAAAAATATAGTATATTGACTACTCTCAAAAGTATGTCCCTGGTCCATAATTCTGTGACCCCCAGACCTGTAGAAAAACTGCCTAATTTGAAACTTGTATATTCATATTCCACAGGCACCTCACATTTACATCAAAAACTAAACTTTGCCATTCCCAAAACTTATGCCCAAATCTACTCCTCTCCCAGTTTTCTCCATCTCAATAAATGGTACCACTACAGAACCAGTTGCTTAAGCTAGAGACCAAGGTATCATCCTTTATCTCAATCTCTACATCTATCATCTTTACTTATTTATTTATTATTAGTAGTGTTAACAACACTTGTATCAATAATAAGAGGAGATAGCCCTTCTTGAACACCTAGTATGTGCCAGGCACTGTGCTAAGTGTTATAGCTGCATTAATTCATTTAATCCTCATACCAAGCTTTTGAGGTATGTACTATCATTATTCCCACTTTATAAATGAGAAAACTGGAGCCACAAGATGAAATAAGTTGCCTGAAGCCACACATCTATTAAATGATAAAGCTTGGATTTGAATCCAAGGCATCAGGCTCCAGAATCCATCCTTTTAGTCACTACACTAGGCTGCCCTATTTCAGTTTGATGTACAATGTGCCTCTGTATTTATTAGATTTTTTGGATGGTCAGCTACCCGCTTGCTTAGGGAAAACAGCCTTCAATGACAATCTCCCTGTGATTCAGTTAACCTTCTAAGATATACATTACTACATATGTAGAAAGTTAAGCTCAAAAAGGTAAAGTAACTTGTTTAACAACATAAAGCTAGTAAGTGTTGGAGTTAGAACTTAATCCAACTCTTCATGAGTCCAGAGACCAAAAATTTAACCACCAGGCTATACTCAACCTTGTTGAGTTTGCCACGTGGACAGATTTAAACAGCCATCATCCATTTCCTCATCACCACACCTCAGACTATCAAATCACAGCCAAGCTCTTATGGTAGAAAGACGACTTTGCCTTAGGATCATAAAGTCATTAGCAGCTATGCTCAGTTTTAAAGCCATATTTCTTTGTTAGCCATTCTGAGGCCATCCTGGGAAAGAAGGACTAGTAGAGAATAAGATGAAAAATGAAAACACTTTTTGTCTACAGGGCTGACTGTGAGGCTTCCTTCATGTACAAAGATGAGAGTATTGACCCACCATCAGTAGGGCGGAAACTCAGGAATTCTTTCTCTAATAGCAGACGAGGAAAGCTAGTATACATCTAGTCACTTTTTTGGGGGTTCCTCTGAACAACTTCTGTAAAATAACCTCCAGGACAAAGAACACTGACTGTAGTAATGAACTAGAATTACACTACAGTCCATGGGAAAATCAAATCCATAGCTCTGGCCAAAGTATGTTAGAGAAAAGTCATACAAGTTATATAATATCCTCAAAAAAAGCTATTTTTTTCCAAGCAGGCCACATGTCAAAGCACAGAAAGAGTAAAAACATAGAGGGGCTCTAGGAGATTGGCTACAGGGAACCATTAAAATTTTATCTATAAACATGAAATCTAACTATCATGGGATTAAATTTGAAGGGGTTTCCCAAAACAGAAATTCTGCCTCCAAAATGTATACATGCTGGGCTTGACTCTATTTATTCTATTAATTGCTCAGTTAAAAACTTATATAATGTCAGTAGAAGGACAAAATGAAAAGCATAGGAACCAAAAACAATAGGAAAATATAGGAAAGGGGGAGGGAGGGAGGGACGGAAGTGGCCCAGAATGAAACAGAAGGACATGAAGCAGAGGACAGAGGAGATATTAAACAATTAGCTTTGGCATTAGAAAGCTAAATGTAAAAACATTTAGAAAATTGCTTACATGGACTTTATCTTATACTACATCTTAAGTCACAGAACTCTAATGCAAACACACTGCATGTGCAAAGCAAGATGTATTCATATGCACTATAAATCATAATGAAATTATTTTAAATAGCATGACTAGGCTCTTAAGCTATCTGTTTCTGATAATATTTTTTTTTTTTTTTTTTTTTTTTTTTTTTTTTTTTTTTTTTTGCGGTACGCGGGCCTCTCACTGTTGTGGTCTCTCCCGTTGCGGAGCACAGGCTCCGGATGCGCAGGCTCAGCGGCCATGGCTCACGGGCCCAGCCGCTCCGCGGCATATGGGATCCTCCCAGACCGGGGCACGAACCCGTATCCCCTGCATCGGCAGGCGGACTCTCAACCACTGCGCCACCAGGGAGGCCCTCTGATAATATTTACATAACAGTTTTTACATGTTTAGAAGGGCATTGGCTCTCATTCAGTGTTTCCTGGCCCATGTCTCCTATGTCATCTACAGACTTAGCACCCAAGTTTGTCCACATATGGTTACTTGGTTCTTTGTAGATGGAAGGGCATCACAAGCTGAGGAATGCAGACAGCCTCAAGAAGCTGGAAAAAGCAAAGATATAGATTTTCTCCTACTGCCTCCAGAAAAGAATGCAGACCTACACAGGCCTTGTTTTATCCCAGTGAGACTCATTTTGGACTTCTGGCTTCAAGAACTGTAAGATAATAAATGGGTGTTGTTTTAAGCCACCACGTTTGTTGTAATTTGTTACAACAGTCATAGGAAACAAATACATTTCCTTTCCCATTTCTTTGATTTCTAAGCCCTTTCTCTTTCTCCATTACTAATCTCATGCAATTTTTTCAATGGGAATATCAGCAACTCAATCTCTTATCTTGGTTTACCAAGCACAGGCTGCCAAAACCAAGGAATGTCTTCATCTTCACACACGGCTCCTCTCTCAGCTCTTGCCATTTAGTCACAACAATCCAAAGACCTGATGGATTAATTTGTAGCCTCAAATGACATCTGTCCCCTTCAGTTATACCATATTCCAACTTTCTCATGTTATTGTCCTCCTACGTTATTGTCCTCTCTTCCTCCTGGGCTGCTTCAGAGGGTAAAAGAACAAAAAAGGGATACAACCACTCTAAAAATATTACTTGGCTTTCACTTACCCTGATGTAGAGACAAAGCAAAAGCATACTTGTATAATGGAAACTGCCACACAAAGGGACAGAATTTTACATGAAGAAATGGATGTTTCATCTAAATCTATGCCTCCTTACTGGTTTACAAAGAGAAAGACAAATGAGGGAGGGTGACGATGGAAGAATTATTATCAAAAATTCTATTACCCTCTAACAATCAAAGAAAGGCGGGTAGGAATCCAAAGGTCTTCCCCTATGTACAATAATGTGACAGGTCTCATTAATTCAATGCAGTGCCATTGAATGGCTAAACTGTATGCCTGCCATTTTGCTCAGTTCTAAGGGTGATAGAAATTAAGTAGGGTCATAGTCCCTTTCCTGTAGGAGTTTACAGTCCTATCCTGTTATGGTAACAAAATCAGCATATATTAAAGAATTAGAAACTAGCCCAATACAATATATTATCAAGAACTAAATCTTATGATTCTTATTCAATGAAGTATACACTTCAGAAAAAGGTGAGATCAATGAAGGCCAGAGTATGTGGAGAAAGCTTCTTAAATTGGTGTCCAGATGAGAAAGCCAATTTTTTGCCACTGACTTAATTTCTTCAGCATAAGTACTCTTTGCGAATGAGGATGAAGATGAAGATATCTGTTAAGGTTCATTCCTAGGTCAGGGCTAGACCATATGAGTCACTCTGCTTTCCCTGCTACTGAGAGCAGTCTTTACTCCTGGTACTCATGCTCAGAGAGACAGCTAGGATAATGGAATAAAAGAGCTGGAAAAAAAATGGAAAGAGGCAGTAGGTGAAAAAAAAAACAGAGTTTAAGTAAAGCAAAGCTAGAAAGAGAGAGAAAGAAAAAAGTGGCATCCATCAGTCTTCAAAATGACAATTATAGGCCCCTCATCAAAGCTCATAGAACTAAGGATAAGAAAGTAGTGAGAACTAAGCCTAACATCTCCCCAAATGCTGCTTCAATGGCACAAAGACACAGCTCTAGTTTTTTTCCCTCTCTTGCTCTTGCCCACCAGGGGCTTAAGGACACCCTTGGAAGATGTATTCCAGATTGTTGGCAGCAGAACTTACTGACATTGGGCCCTGTTCTCCAAACCGTCAATACTGTACCCAAGATAATAATAATGAAAAGAAGCTAAATCTGACTCTATCATGACAGGACTGACAAAGTGACCACATTGTAAGTGGCAGCCTGTAATTTACAAAAGTCTGGGAGGTATACAACTCTGATCCAAAGAACATGGCATACAGTAGACACTCAGTATATGCTTGTTGAATGAATGCTCAAACGAGTGACTGTACAGTACAACATAAGCTCGAGAATATGGAGACTTTCTAGTATAATACCTCTAATAATATCATGAACCTGCTTTCAATGAACGTTCATGGGACTCAGGACACTGTGTCCCACAAAGGATATTCTTAGGCTTCCAGTTCTTGCCTATCTCTTCAGTCTCCACTGATACCATCCTCCCACTTGCTCACCAGGCTCCACTAACCTTCTTTCAAATCTCCAGATGTCTGCTGCTTTCTGCCATCTCAGGGCAGTTGCATATGCTTTTTTCTCTGTCTAGAATACAACCTCTTCTCCTCACCTCACCACCACTGACTAGCTCCTACTCACCCTTGAGGTCCCTGGATTTTTCAATCTCCTATTTCAACCAGTATGTAGTTTATAATATTCATGTAATAAAGAAAAACAGTTGATGTCAGGAAAGGTCTGTAATAGCATGTCCTTAGTGTCACTGTCATAGTTGGAAGAATAAGCTGATCAGACCATGAGTCTTGCCCATTGTACTAATTCTTAAATTTTGTGCCCAGTGTAGCCTAGTGACAAAGAAAGATACAACAAAGGTAAATTAAACCGAGTTGAGAATTACTCATTCTCTTTGATTTTTATTCTACAGTCCAAGAATCAGTCCCATTCCTCCCTGCACATTCCCTCCTGCAGCACAACATTTCCCACCACCACACTATCAATACCCTCTCTATATTCTGACCCCATTCAAAATTCAGAAAAATGAACCTGCTGAAGTAATGGAAAAGTAACTAAAACCCCAGAAGAATGGGGCAATGAGTGTAATTTTGTTTCTATGTTCCAGTCTTCCAAGGCAAATGAACCTATGGGCCACCTACTATCAGAATCTATCCCAAGTACCCTCCCCATCAACGTGCCTTCACAAAACAGAGTTTACCAGCTATAGCAGCATAAATGCTGATGCTTTTGTTAAGGCAGGAAAAAAACCCCACTATTTTATTTGCTTTCATTCTCCACTAAGACTCCACTAGAAATTCATTCCTTGGCAATACTCTCATTGTGGTCGTAGTGGGAATGACAGCTTGGCCTCCACGAACATCATGATGCACAGTGGTTTCTCTCTCTTTGCTGTGTGACAGGAAAGATCTATAGGTCAGTTGTTGTTTTTTGGTCCAAACCCAAGCATGATAACGAGATGCTAATGTAGCATAAGTAAATCCCTATTTTATGTCATTAATAGAAATAGAGACACTGACATATTGTAAACACTAATAGTATAAGGGCCCAGTATGCAGACCACCAAGAAGGTCTCCTGGGGGTCTAGGAGCACAGGCTGAAAATTACTGAATTTAGCATATTTTGTCATTCTATATTCCTTCTTCAGACTGTGCTATTTGATGAGTGGTATGGCTGCCTCTTGAAATGAAGTTCAAAGCCCTTAGTTGCATTTCAAGTTTCTCAGTTGCCATTTGCATTGCCCTTCCTGCCATCATAATAAACTGCATTTTTTCCTTCTCAAACTCATTAACCTATGTGAGATAAGAGACATTTCTTATTAGTGCAATTGCAGAACTGACAGAAAAGGGGGCCAGAAAGGCACCAAGATTCTATCTGGGCACATGGCTCGGGTTCCTGCCGCAAATGGCTTTCAGTCTCAGTTATCAGATCCTTCACTGCCTGTCTGCTCCTCATTCAAAACTGTAACCAGAGAGAACAGACCTTCTCTGAACTACTAGACAAGGTCATCATTCTTCCGTTACCCCACCCCCACCATGGGACCCAGATACTGCTTTCTTCTCAGTTACTACTGATGATTCATTAGGACCCCATATTGCACACTAACAGACTTAGATGAAGGTCTATTATCCTTTATTTCCAAAACTAGCTGCTTTACCCATGTTCTCTACCCATTACTCTTAGCCACCTCCCAAACTTTGTTCCCTCAATAACCTGGTTCCTTTTTACTGGCTCTTTTGTCAATGCTTTTCAAACATGTGTTGCCCCTTGTCCTTGTCCCCCAAAACAAGAAGTGGGGAAAAAACCACATTTGGTTTGATTCCGCTGCCATTTTAGAAACCAATTATTTTTCTCCTTCCATTCAATACCAAACTTGTGAAAATTTTTATCCTCAACACCTCCATTTTCTCAGCAGCCCTTTTCTCCTTAATCTCCTATCTTCTGTCTTCCATGATCATCAAAACACAGCAATTATTCTCTCAAAGGTCACATATGACCTGCTTTTATCACTGTCTTTATTCTTGAACTCTGTAGTTTTCCCTGAGGTTGACCATCCCCCCTTCTTGATTCGTCTCTTCCTTGTTTTTTGTTTGTTTTGGTAACTGTCCAATTCTGGTTTTCTTCTTCCTCTTTTAACCAGTTATTAAATGTCTCCCCACTGATTCTTTATCTCATCCATGCAGGTGGGTATTAACTAAAGTTCTGTCTTCAGTCCTCTGTTCTTTTTGCCTCTAGCATTTTCTTGCTGAGGGGTGGGAAAATTTGATATAAAGCCAGAGTGGCAAATTCAAGTGCTTACAAGGGCCAGACAGGTAATGTAGATAACTGAAGAAAAAGATGGATGGGTGTAAGATACAAATAGGGAGTATAGGATGCTGGGGGTAAACTATAGCATTAGCTTCTATTTCTAAGGGGTAGATGCTATACAGCCCCAGCCAATGTGTGCCGGGTTGGCCAAATGTGTCACCCCTGCCAATTTTTCATCAGAAATCTGAAGTCTGGATCTTTCTTCTAATTCTCAAAATTTCCAAATGTTAGTCACTGATTCATTTTTTTTAATGATGTAGATTGTATCAGTTAGGATTGACTAGGTTATACTGTATTTACACATGACCCCAGATTCTTAGCTTACAGCAAAAGGTTGTTCCTTACCCACATTATAATCCCATCACAAGTTAGTTGTATCTCTGCTGCACATCATGTTTAGTCTAGGACTCAGGCTGACAAAGCTACTTCTATATTCTACTTCTATCTAGAATGTTGATAAACTCGTAGCAGAAGAAAAAGAAAACCTGGTGAACCATGCACTGAAACTATGTACTTAAATCATGCTTTATAGTTCCTCTCCGGAATACTGCACATCACCTCTGTTCACATTTCAATTGCCAAAACAAGTCACATGGCCAAGGCTGACTTTAATGGGAAGGAGGAGTTTAATCCTCTCCTAGAGAGAGGTGGCAAGTATTTGTGATCAATAACACAATCTACTCTACTGGCCAAACACAACTATCAGCGGTTCATTACCAGTTTGCAACCTCTAAAGTTCAGTAAAGAGCAAGGAACAGAGACTCATTGCCACTCAGGACACTGGGCAAGTTACTTCACCAATTGATCTCATCTGTAAAAGGAGGGACTCAGAAAAGATGATATTTAAAGTCTCCTTACAGACCTACTATACTGAGTGTGTGAACAGCTCTGTAAAGATAGAAAACTATTGAGCCTGAACCTGCAGAACTGCTTTCATCCAAGTCCCAGTACTACATTTTCTAAAAATAGCTGCACATTTTTACTTACATATCCAACCACCAGCATCCAGCAAGTCTTAATCCAAGCTGCTCTTCACTCCAACATTGATTTTCTTATTTGTAAACGGTTCCACTAACAATCCAACTAATATGTTTGGAATCATCCTTATCTCTTTTATTTCTTTTATTTCTCTAGTCCCCCATCTCCAGCTAGTCATGAAGCTCTAGAAATATTGTCTTCCTGATATTTCTTCCATCCATCCCTTCCTTTTCAGTCTGGTTGCTATCAATAGTATCCATGCTTCTTATCTATTCATATCTGAATAGCTGACCTGGCTTACTATCTTGGCTCTTGCCACTCCTAGTTCTGAAGTGTTAGTGCTATCATACAATCATCTACTTACCCCATCCACGTAACTCCCACAACCTCACCCCTATTCAAAACCTTCAGTAACTCCTTGCTGCCTTCAGGTCAAAACTCCTTCACCTGCCATTCAGGTTGCCTTCAGTAACTGACTATATAACTTTAAGCCATTTAATAAAAAGATGCTCAACATCACTGATTATTAGAGAAATGCAAATAAAAACTACAGTGAGGTATCACCTCACACCAGTCAGAATGGCTACCATCAAAAAGTCTACAAATAACAAACGTTGGGGAGGATGTGGAGAAAAAGGAACCCTTTTCACTGGTTTCATCCCCACTATTGGTGAGAATGAAAATTGGTGCAGCCACTGTGGAAAACAGAATGGATGTTCCTCAAAAAACTAAAAATAGAACTACCATATGATCCAGCAATTCCACTCCTGGATATATATCCAGAATAAACAAAACAAAACAAAACAAAAAACCCCACGAAAACACTAATTTGAAAAGATACATGCACCACAATGTTCATAGCAGCACTATTTATAATAAAAGAAGCAACCCAAGTGCCCATCAACAGACTACTGGAGTAAGATGTAGTATATATACAATGGAATATTAGTCATAAAAAGAATGAAATACTGTCATTTGCAGCAACATAGATGGATCTAGAGAATATTATGCTTAGTGAAATAAGTCAGAGAAAGACAAATACTGTATAACATCACTTAAATATGGAATCTAAAAAGTAATGCAAATGGAAATATATGCAAGACAGAAACAGACTCACAGATATAGAAAACAAACTAGTGGTTGCTTACCAAAGGCGAGAGGGAATGGGGGAGGGGCAAGATAGGGGTATAGAATTAACAGATACAAACTACTATATATAAAATAGATAAGCAACAAGGATATACTGCATAGCACAAGGAATTATATCCATTATCTTGTAATGACCTATCATGGAGTATAATCTACAAAAATACAGAATCACTATGCTATACAACTGAACCAAACATAATATTGTAAATCACCTATACTTCAATAAAAAATTTAAGCTGTTTAATTTTCCTGAGCCTAAATGTCCCCACTTGTGAAACGGACTTAATAACAGTTTACCTTACCTACTCCAAATTGTTAGCATATCATATGAAAAAATGTTGATATAAAATATAAAGGTTGTAAGATAAACAAGTGCTTAAGCAATCCAGAGTTTCTACCACCGCAAATGCAAATAATTTAATGAAGTTTATATCACCAAAGTTAAGTTTTGAAAATGATTTTTCCCAAAGAGGAACCATCTAATGATTTGTTTGTAGAGTCAGAGGTTGGAATAGATAACCTGTCTCAAAGGTCTATTCTAATTGTGAAATTTTGTTGATACCTCATAACTACTGCTTACCTTAGAAACTGAAGGTAAAAGTAATTAAGTTACAGAAACAAAGGAATGCCTAGCAGTTAATATCATGTGTTCTGGAGTCAGCCAACATGGGTCCAAATCTTGACTCTCCCACTTAATAATTGTGTGAACTTAATAAATCTCATTAACTTGTAAATGGCATTACCATCTAAAATCCATTTTGTTCATAAAGACAAAAACTGAAGTTACCCAAGAATCCATCTATATTGTGCACTTGCTTAAAAAGGAAAAAGAGTTTGATGTATTGACACAGAAATAACTCCAAGACATGCTATTATGTAAAAGAGGAAGCAGATAAATATTTATGATAGAATCCACTTTTTGGACATATATGTTTATATATGGATGGAGAAAACCTAGAAGGATACACAACAAAGAGTTAACAGTGGTTATCTGTGGGGTAGGGATTGGCAGGGTAGGCACGTGGATTAAGAGGCAGGCATTTTTACTTCTCTATTCATACATTGCCATACTAATAGAATTTTTTACAAGTCTGCATTATTTTATATTAAGCAGTTTCCAAGGGAAAAAATCCCATCTAGAGATGCTTGTTCTAATTTGAAGCCAAGGTCTTACCACTTCAGAATAAAAATAAATCCTATTATAAAGCATCACCATAGTCCAACAGAAGTAGACCTCAAACAGGCCTTAGCCTTTTCCTGCTAACTGATGTTTCCAGTAAAGTGACCTTACCCTCACCTAGTTTTCCCATAAATACTTAGGAATGTGAAGGAGTTGTGATCATTTACTTGCCCCTGGTGGGTATGTAGGTAGATTTGTAGCCAGAATCTGCAGAACAGTTGGGTGGAAACAGGAGAGAAATAAAAGAAAACAAAATAAGAATGACAAAAGGATCTTTTAGAGCCTGGTAAAAATCCTTACTCTATGCAAATGGTGTAGCTCAAAGCTGCACAACCCTAGGGGGAGCTATGGAAACCTGAGAGCCAGGTTTTCATCTGGGAACATAATGCCCCATCTACCGCTATACATAACCATACCTCTATGTCTCTAGATCCTTTGCCATGAAAGAAATATCATCTCAATCTGTGTTTTTAGTGTCTTTCTGCCAGTCTCACCACTATCCTGTTTTGACAAGTACAGAGAAGTAAGAGCAGCCAACATTTACAGAGTACTATCATAGACCAGGCACTGTGTTAAGTGATTTACATGGATTATCTCACTTAATCTTCTCAGTTGAAGAAATAAGCCTCACAGAGGTCACCCCACTGATAAATAGTGGAGTTAACTGTCATGTAATAGGAAGCATAAACATAAGGATTCAATCATAAGGATTGAATCAAAGGTTGGTAAGGTTTTAGGATAGAAAGAAGGTCTGGATCATGGTACTTACTCTACAGGAGAGGTAGGACACTGCACTGGGGGGCAATGGGAAGCCATCTGGGATGAAGGTAGCAAAAACATGTGGTAATGATGGAAGTAATAAAAAAATCACAGTCTAATAATAACAGCCAATATTTATTGAGTATTCACTACCTACTAAACAAATCATATGCAGCATCTCATTAAATTCTCCCAATATAGTCAGGTGAGGAAATGACTCAGAAAGCTAATGTCGATCATCCAAGTTAGCAAGTGGTAAAGCCAGGATTCAAATTCCAGATATGCTTGATTCCAGAATGCCTAATCTCTATGGATATTCTGTCTTTTATAATTGTCATGACTCCCTCATATTTAGCATCTTAGCAATATTCAGACCATCCCATCTTTCATTGCACAGGACAGGTTTTACCATTTGTTAATAAGAGTATAGATGTTCTGCTTCTCAGAGCCTGACCTCTTTTCCAGCCAAGTACCTAGTTATCAATGCTATGGGTGCAGAGAAACTGGAGACAGTTGTTTCAAGGTGGATTCTAGCAAGGTGCAAAGAGTTACCAAATCCAAACACCATTTGCCACAATCTATTTTGATGCAAGCAAGCAGTCAAAACTGAAAGGGGATGAAATGAATTCTATGGGTCTGGGTTTGACCCAAGGTGATCTTCTTCCCTTTTCAAGCACCATAAACCTCTGCAGCTAAGACATTTAGAGGTAACCTCGCCAAGATGCTGCACAAAAACTTACTGAGTCCCACAATCCTCCTCTGGAGCCTGTTTCCAGAAAACCCCAAAATGGCCCTTCCCAGCTGGATAACTGTATTTTTAAGCCAGTAGTTAATCTATCCAAAAGATTAAGTCATCAGCAGGAAGTGTATTGCCAGCAGAGTTTAAGTGGTATGCTTATAAAAGGCAAACAATTTGAGCACTCTGAAATGTTCCTAATCAAGGTGGGCCTTTCCTGACAATTCCACTGCAATGAGTCTTTCAGAACACTCAAGAGTTATTCAGCAGCTGGTTTACTACCAATTTCTTTCCAGTTTCCTATCCCCTCAGGGATACCGTCCTTAGGAAGCCACCCCCAACATCAGCAGCAGCCGCTGCCAAAATCCAAACTAAGCCACATGTTTTGATGCACTGGCCAGAGAGGAAGGTTTTCAAGAGTACTGTAAAACCAACCCCATGACAAGTGTTGTACCATAAAGCAAGGAGAGATCATTTCATGTCTTTTCTAAAATTCTTTTCATTCCAGCTTTCTCAATCAATCTGATTCACAAATTCCAAATGAAAACCATCGTGTAGAAATGGACAGGTTGGCAGTCCAGCATATGGGTCAAAGAGAACCTACTGTCCCCATGCAAGGAAATAGCTTGTCCATTGACCTTTGGCAGAAAAATGGTGGCAGGAGACCCAGTATAAGCCAGTGCAGAAGCCATTTCTCTCTGAAACTGGGAAATTGCATTGAAATTGTTTCAAAATCCACTTGCAGCAGGGATGAAGTCTGGTCTATGCACTCATGTCTTAGTAGCTTTGATACAACAAAGGACTCGTGCTTCAAAGAAATAAGACACATTCAGATAATTGTGCATCACCTTAAAACTTTAAAAAAAAATCCTATCCAGAATGTCCTCCTTTCTCTTGCCCATCTAAACTCTACCATTTCACAAGACTCGGCTGCAGTCTCAAAGGCTGAAATAATATAATGCAGGCATTCTCAAACTTGGTGGCACAATAGAATCCCTCAGGGGAGCTTTTAAAATGGCCAATGTTCAATCCACTCCTCAGACTAAGTGAACCAGAATCCCAGAAGACTTGGGCCTGGCCATCACTATTAAAAAAAAAAAAAAAACCAGTGACTCCAGTGCGCATTCAGGGTTGAGAATGACTAGTGTGGTTGCCAAGAGCGGAGACTTCTAGGTTCAAAAATATTTGAACTAGAATCTCCATTTCAATACTTTCTAGCTGTGTGACTCTGGGCAAAATTAGTCTACCTCTTGGAGTCTCAGTTTCTTCATCTGGAAAATGAGGGTAATAACACTGACCACATGAGCTTATTTGGAAGGTTGAAGGAGATCTTTTTTTTTTTTTTTTTTGTGCTGTACATGGGCCTCGCACTGTTGTGGCCTCTCCCATTGCGAAGCACAGGCTCCGGACGCGCAGGCTCAGCGGCCATGGCTCACGGGCCCTGCCGCTCCGCGGCATGTGGGATCTTCCCAGACTGGGGCACGAACCCGTGTCCCCTGCATCAGCAGGCGGACTCTCAACCACTGCGCCACCAGGGAAGCCCAGGAGATCATTTTTGATCTATGCTTAGCACATAGCAGGTTTGCAGTAAACATTAGCCATTGTTGTTGTTGTTGTTGTTGTCAGTGGCAGTTATGGAAAAATTTAAGAACCACTCCCAGCCTAAGATTACAGTTTTAACCATTATAAAGAAATTTAGAGATCATTCTAATTTACTCCACAGAGGTGCCATGACATGCATTTCCTAAAAACATTTCCTAAGCTAGACACTGTTGTCATTGACTCCAAATCCAGTGCTCTTTCCACTGTATTCATTTTGTTTCATTTCATCAAATGTATTGAACACTGACTATACAACTCTAAGGTAGGTTCTTAGGACAGAAAGATAAATTCATATCAAATTGACCCTACCCTTGAGTTTCCATCTAGTGGAGGAGTACAATGTGTAAAGAGCAATATAATGTGCTTTTATAGACTCAGTGAGTTTAAGTTTCTATGAGTTCACAGGAGATAATGTGGTTAACTCTGGGTAGGTTGATGAAGTTTGAACTGAGGAAGCTATGACTGAACAGTATGTTGAAAGATAAATAGGGGTTTTACAGGTAGGGAGGGATGTATGGAACGGATATTTCAGGCACAGAGAACAGCAGGAGCAAAGGTACTATATCAGCATGCCTTTCAGCTCTATCTTCTTGGGACTCCTAGAACACTTGTCTGTAGCATTCGTTTGTCAAATAATAATGTTTTGTCTCATGACACCTCTTCTATTTTAGCCTTGAACTATTTATCTCCTGTTACCTAATTTTTCATGTCTTGTCACCTCAACTAGAATTTAAGCTTGAAGGAAGAAGAACCAGTTTAATACATCACCATATCTTCCACAGTGCTTTCCATATAGTCTTAAACAGAGTGGCTGCTTAATGAATAGTTTTTGACTTGTTGATATAAAGGGGGGAAAGCAGAATAATCCTGAACATATCCAAAATTCACTACTCATTACCAGAACCTCCTGTGAAATAAAGTGTCTTCACTCTCTCCTCCTGATTGTTCATATCATGGCCATCAAAAAGAGTCCTTTGGGGCTTCCCTGGTGGCACAGTGGTTGAGAGTCCACCTGCCGATGCAGGGGACACGGGTTCGTGCCCCGGTCCGGGAAGATCCCACATGCCATGGAGCCGCTGGGCCCGTGAGCCATGGCTGCTAAGCCTGCGCGTCTGGAGCCTGTGCTCCACAATGGGAGAGGCCACAACAGCGAGAGGCCCGTGTACCGCAAAAAAAAAAAAAAAAAAAAAAAAAGTCCTTTGAGCTCCTTCTGCATGCCCACTAATGAAGAATACTATGATATGCTAAGGTTAGCAGACGCCCACATGGTAGCAGCTCTTTGCATATTTCAATACCCTATTCTGTTTATACTGACCAAATTCACAAAGATTTCAAAGTTAGGCCTAGGTAGTCATTGCTGAAAACTGCTGATAACAACAAGGCTGGACCAATTAGCCTGGGTCCCTGCACGTTTCAAAAAGGCATCGGGCATTCTGATGAAATTGCAAAGAATGGATAATTGCAAAGAATTGCAAAGAATGGATAAATGGATAAATGATGCCATTCTCTAGTAGCATCCCAAAGAAGTCTTCAGGCTGGGTGGCCTGGGGAAACAGAATTATCTAATGCTCGAGCAGGATGAAAAATTTCTACATTTCTTATAAACAGGGGGGCAGAATTTGAACTGAATGAAAAATCAGGATGAGCAGAGGGAAATTCTCCCACATAGAAACATTTTGAATGTTGACTTCAAGAGTGGAAAAAAACATGTTCTTACCCAGACCAGTCTTAGCCTCCATTGTGCACAACTAAGAGCCCCAAGTAGTGAGAAGCTGGCAAATCTAGGGTGGGAGAAGGAAAAGAAGATATCCTAACACATTTACCCTCCTGCAAGGACAGCTTGTTCAGTGTTTCGTAAATGCATTACCTCCATTATTCTCTCCTTTCTTCCTCCCCACCAGTAGGCAACTCTTCCTATCCACCCATCATCTTCCTTCATCCCAAGTGTCTGTTAATAATTCAAGACCTTCTTATAGACATATTGGGAAAATTAAATGAGATAATGTCAAACACCAAACAGAGAGCTTATTGCACTGTAGGTGCAACCTTATACTATATGGAAAGATCTTGCACTGGGTGACCATCCTTTACCTGGCAGAGTTCAGGTCAACTCAGGTAAAAATGGGAGAGATGGGACAGTCAAGCAGAAACACCTAGGGACTCCTATTGTAGAAAATGGTGATTGTAAAGTCAAACTTTTTTCTCGGCCACTCTAATAGAAAATGAATACATAATACAACAGACAATCAAAGCACAACAGATAAGGGAGTGACTAAGTAAATTATGCTAGATAAACAAGAAGGAATATTAAGCAGCCATCAGAAATTAGAATCTGAGTACTATGGACAAAGATGGAAAAGTATTGATGGGTAAATGAAAAGGCAAAACTTAAAACTCTGTGCATAAAATGGCTGAAATGACATAAAATTATGTAGGCATACACAAAATGAAAATAATTATGTTAGGTGGTTAGATTACAGTTATATAACATTAATTATATTAACAGTAGAAATATTAACTACAAAAAACAGATAAAGTATAAATCGGTTCTATTCAGCTTTATGATATATGATAACTTTCCTTTAGAAGTCAACTTATTTTTCTGATGCTGTTTCCTTAGGCTGCTGTTAATATGAGTTTACAGTCTCTGAGCCCTCATTAAGGGATGGTAGGAGGGGTAGGTAGGAGTGCAAAGTAATTCAGAAGTGTTCTGTGTTGCAGGGGGAAGCTATTTGAGAGTAAATATTTGTTGTAAAATCTATTGGGAGAAAATTTTGAAGATATTTTTTAATGGTTGTAGAGATACATTTTTAAATGGCCTATATATGAGTGGGAGTAAATGAAAATGAAAACGTGGAAGAGGAAACTATAAAGAAATGGTTGAATAGCTGTGTTTTGAGTACCAATTACATGATCCTGAATTCAGCTATTGCTAGAAATAAAGACATAAAACAGAATTGTTCCTTTTCCCTCTGAGTCAACCCTAAACTGCTACCAAATCACATACTGTTACCATGACCAAACCACTTCAAATAATGAAAGCAAACTTAAGCTTGCACTTCTAGACTAGGAAATACACATAACTTTATCTGATTTATAAATATTTATGGCATCTATGAAGTTCCAGCAAGATATTATGAGTACCAACTACCCTCTTCCTCTGACATGAAAACAGAAAAACAAAACAAAAACCCAACTGAATGTTCAAGTCGATGAGGAAGCAGACAATTAAGAGGGCATGGAACATTTATCTGAATAATGGATATAATTTAATGATACCAACCATAGTCCCCTTAATGACAACTTGAATTTGCTCAGCACCTTATTCAGCAATATTTTCACACAGTCTTAGTAGCGATCAGAGCCCAAATCCCTGACGATAATTATTTTATCAAAGTGACTCGAAATTTCATTCCTGCCAACAATTCTTTCCTATTTCAGGGACTGTTTGCTGGTCATTTCAGAGGAATTTGACTGTAAAATGTAATCAGAATAAATCAACAATGCATTTTCCTGCACTAAGCGTAGAAGTCCCCCAGGGAGATGCTGCCATCCTAATGGATTTCCAGAGTCCTTCTAGAAGGCTGGATACATCATTGGTGTGGATGGTTATTCACTTGAGACACTCAGTTACCTAAGAACAGATAAGCTGGTCAATGGATTCTCTGACCTTATTGGCAAAAACTATTGATGTCTCTCTTCTTCCCTGATATCTTGACATCGGCCCTTAGATTCTCAGTGCCCCACTACAGCAGCTCTCTAGATCATGCCCTCCTTAAGCAATATCCCAGGCTCTGTAACTTCCTCTCTCTCCTCTGCTTATCAAAACTGACCTGGGCTCCCCTCTTTTAGAGGCCTGCTTTTTGCTGGGGAATAGTGAATTATTATTCAGATAAACAAGTGCCTCATACCTTTTTAAACTGTGAGGATCCTTCTTAAATGTCAAAAAAGTTGATCTTTTAATATCTGCTGATAAAAATGTAAAGACTGCATAATGACAGAAAATTATTAGCAATTCAGTAACATTTATGAATTAATTTGTATTTTACTAATTAAGTCAGCATCTATATACATTGAAAAATAATTGTACATATATATGTGTTATTTCTCACTGATTCCATCTGCAGACACCAGTGAGCACACAGTGTCATGGATCCTTTGCAACAACTTTATGGTGCCTCACAGGTTTGAAGATAATAGGTTAGCAACCACTAACATAAACTAGGCACTATTTATTGCATTTGTTTCATGCCTCTCATGGTAGACTGTGTTATCTATACATAATCTTATTTACAGCATCATAAATTTGATACTATCATCATCCCCCATTATACAGGTAAATAATAGAGTTCAGAGAAATTGCATTCCTTGAGCACAATTACACAACTAGTTAAGTGGCAAACTTGAGATTAAAAACCAGATCTAATTACAAAGTCCATGCACTTAATCCCCAAGCCATATTGCCTCCCATTAAGTATTCTTGTAGTAAATATGCTTCTACTTATCATCTTCTTAATCAAGTTAAACATCACAAGGTATTTAAGAGATGATACTAATGATGGAGAATTACTTGGAGGTGAATCCCCAAAATCACACCCATGTGCCTAACTACTTCTGCTTAAGAATATGATCATGACATAGTATAGGGAAACTGCTTTGAAAAAAATAACTTGGATATGTGCATGTTTAGAAGATGTTTTAAATGGATCAAAATAGAAATATTTGGTTTTAATAAACAGTGAAAAGCAGTCTTGCTCAAGAGAAAACCAGCTTATAAAAAAGAGTGGGTTGGGCTTCCCTGGTGGCGCAGTGGTTGAGAGCCCACCTGCCGATGCAGGGGACGCGGGTTCGTGCCCCGGTCCGGGAAGATCCCACATGCCACGGAGCAGCTGGGCCCGTGAGCCATGGCCGCTGACCCTGCACGTCTGGAGCCTGTGCTCCGCAACAGGAGAAGCCACAACAGTGAGAGGCCCGCGTACCGAAAAAAAAAAAAAAAAAAAAGAGTGGGTCCAAGTAGTAATTACAGCTTGTCAGTGGTTCTCAATATAGTCTTTGGACCAGCACTTGGGAATTTCTCAGGAATGCAAATTCTCAGCTTCCCACCCTACCCCCATAGCTCCTACCCTACCTCCTAAAGCAGAAGCTCTGATAATGGCATTCAGAAATCCATGTTTTCACAAGGCTTCTAGGTGATTCTGATGCACGCTGAAACAAGTTCAAAAACTGTTGAACTAGATAGTTATTGACCAGAGTGACAAAGCTGGGAGGAGGGTAGGAATATGCTCACTACAAAGGCAAGATTCTGGTTGAAGAAAGACTAATCCAGGTGTATCAAGACTAGTATAATACAGTGATTAATAGCACATGCTCTGGGGTCATACAGACCTGGGTTTGACACCTAGCTTATTAGCTGTGTAATCTTGAGCAAGTAACTTAACCTGTCTGAACCTCAGGTGCTTTCATCTGTAAAATGACAATTACAATAATACCTCCTTCATAGAGTTGTCTTGAGGATTAAATGAGTTAACCCATGTAAAACACTTAGAACATGCCTGACATATAAGGAATGTGCAATAAAAGTAAGCTATAATTAAGTGGATGTCATCTTTGTTGAGTTGGAGCCAGTTTTGTCTAGACATGGAGGTGTTTCCATTAAGTCCATGAAAGGAGGCTTTAAGCTGCTTCTCTAAAGTGATAACAAAGGAATGGATAGGGTTCTAGTGAGAGTGAAGAGGGACTATTAAATGTACTCCATGTGAGGGACGTTATGTTTATAATCACCTAAACAAAGGGTTTAAAAAGATGATCACCAGCAATGACGGTGAAAAAAGCTAGACATGGGCTTAAAACTTAGTAACTGGGCAAAAAGAAGTTTGCAAATCTAAAGATATCTATGTCTGTGATCCTCGGGCACTTTAAACCAGCTATTCTCCAGTTCAATGATACATACACTACTACTCAGACTGACTCTGGCAACACTGGTGGAGGTCCCCTTAACTGAAAGACAGACTCCCAAATGCTGTAGAATCTTGGCTGACACATTGTTCAGTTACAGAACTGTGAAATTTTGGGAACGCCATTTTCTGTTTAGGAGTCAGGGTCTCACTTTAAATATTTTAAATCCAAATCATGGACTCTGGCATTCAACAGACCAGCATTCATATCCCAGATCTGCCTCTGATTAGGTCTGTGACCTTGGGTGAGTTACTTAATCTCTATCCCTCAGTTTCCTGGGTTATAAAATGGGGAATCACTCAACCTGTATTGCAAGGTTGTTGTTAGGCTGAGAAATAACAAAAGAAAGTGCTCAGCACAGTGGCTGGCTCAGAGGAGGACATGAAAAATGTTGATTTGCTTTCACTGTTGAACTATCTCATAATGGAGAGGTTGTCGAGTCATTCTAGTATTTTAATAGCTTCTTTAGAAAGAAAACATCACTGGCCTGATTGTACCTTTGTCATAGTGCAATGATTTTAATTTTGGAGAAGGCTAAGGAGGAATACTGAATTCTATCACCTGAGGCTTAGCTATCTAGTGCAGCAACCTGAGTTATGGTCGTAGTAAAGAATGAATCTGCCTCTTAAAGGCCTTCTATTGAAGAAGAGCAAAAGGAGGCTCCCAAAGGGAAATAAGTTTATGAAATGCTGGATTAAGCAAAGTTAAACAAATGCCTTTATCATTAGATTTCTCAAAGTTTTCACTAACCTAACATATGTGGTAAATTTCCTAGAGGGAACCATACTATGGAAGCATTTCCCAGTGTGTTTGCCATGTAACACTTTTTCTGAAAAAAACAAACAAAAAAACACACATACAGAGATGAGTACTGCATAGTACTTTGGGAAATATTGCCCTCATCATTCTATACCTTCTTTCAGTGACACAGGGGGAAATACAAGGAGGCAGAGCTCTCGCAAGTCAGTTATCCTCCATTTATAACATAAGTTAAATTGCCTTGTACAAAGTCATAGAGAAGTCCAAACTCCTCTAGACATACTGTAATCCTGTTGTAGAAAATGTTGCTTTGGGGGGTTGAAGAGATAATTACAACTTAGGTAGCAGGATTTGGTCTTTATGGAAAAGAAGAGATTTTAAATATCTGTAGGGGAGAGAAGAAATGGGAAGAACCACCCTCTTCCCCCAACCTCTTACATTTCCTGGATTTACCCTAAGCATTGGCCACCTTTGTGAGGATTTCTTCCCCCTGCTGTGTCTTTCTGCCTAGGACAGGGAAGGAGGAGTCACCATGATGAAGTTTTCTGATAGCAAGCAACCTTTTCACTGGAAGCTTGGGAGCACTTTACTTCCCATCCCTGCACAACGTATAAATCAAGGTCCCAGTAGCCTTCTTTACTCTTTGGGCCACTCTGTTTCCTTCATCTGCTCAGCCCTTTCAGAAAGGTCCAGCATCTCTCTAAGCCCTCCCCTGTTTGCATTATTACTTATTATTCTCCATAACATCTATGGCACTGCCTCACATCAATTTTTCTCTTTTTTCAGGGCAAAGGCACCAAAGAGCTTGTTCCCAAAAAGCTATTAAAAATATTAAACAATAATAATTTCCCCACAATATCTTTAGTTTGAATATGACTTTTGTTTACAACTCTCAGAGGACACTAGGATGCCCATTTTCTTGTTGCATTCTCACTATAACCCTATGAAATAGCTAAAGTAAATACTGTTACATTCATTTCATAGACAGGGAAAATAAAATCTAAAAAGTGAAATAAGTTTCTCAAGGTTATTCAGCCAGTTAATGTCAGGGATGGAATTAGAAACCAGGTCTCCTGATTCCCAGTCTAGTGTTCTCCCTGCAAATGCCACCAGGATTAGTCTTGTTCTACTGGAAGTGAGATCTTTGGCTGAGGTCAGCAGCACACAGAGAAAAGTAGGAATTCAGTCAAATGCCTTCCCTAGCATGGTTCCCATATAGGGCAGACTTCTTCATTAGTCTTTTTGTTGGAAATATCTGCCTGGATATTGAAACCACTGTAGGAACTTCAGATTGTTATCTGTTTCAATGTTACTCGCCCACTTAAGTCAATGAGGACATGAAGATGACATCCCTTTTTGTCAGGAAGGACAAAGCTCTAGCAGGTTCCATACATACAGGAGCAATTTGTTCACATGAATTATTCTTAGAGACGGCTACATCGCAGCTGCAAGAGCAGAAGTTTATCTGAGTCCCCAGTGTAAGCAGAGTAATTTTACAGCAGACAAATGTATACATACCCCATCACCTAATGGTTCATGAAGGGAGAATTCATACTCCTGGAGAGATCCAAATAACAGAACAGGTCCTCAAGGCGGGGCCCTAAAAAGCCACAGTTGCTCCCTTTTCTAATAACCCAATCCATCATATTTTATTGCTAAGATTTGTACACTGTGAAAGAAAAAAACACGCAACCATAGCTTCAGATTTTGAGGAGTTAAGATTTATTGGTGAGGAAAAAGCAGCTGCAAAGTAAAAAAGAAGGGAAGAGGTCTTTCTTCAAAGATTACTTTTTTCTTCCATGAAAACAAATGGTTTCTTCTCAGGCCTGCTCAGCAATGAGGCTGCTGAAAGTGGCTCTTTCCTCAGAGTTGACTTGCTCCTCAACCTAGTTCTGGAGTCAAAATAAATCTATTTTTAGTCAATTACATCAGTCCAGAATAAATGCTACGCAGTCCTGATGTAAGCCAGTCTGGGCAAGGCACAAAGGAACATATTTTCCTCTCTACCCACCATGCTCCAGGCCAAAATGGTGAAAGGTTTGACTACAAAGAAGGGAAACTCACTCCCAAATCCTCTCCCACAAAACCACTTTATGTTTTCCTAAGGGGTAGGTTCATTTGGAAGGAAGGGTTAATGAAAAAAGAAAAGCCATCTTTCTATCAAGTTCCTGAACTAGTATTCTACATCCAGCAACATCTGGAGGTCCGTAAAGAAATGACCCTACAGCAGAGCCAGAGTCCTCATATAGGAGATGCTAAAGAACACAAAGGAAGAGAAGAGGAAAGGGAACACAATTACAGAGAAACTACTCTTTACCTCAAGTAAAAACATCTTATTTCAAGTGCCCTTTGCCTGTTATGAGCTATAAGAGAAAATCTGCATTAATTCTTTTTTTTTTTTTTTTTTTTTTTTTTTTTTGCGGTACGTGGGCCTCCCACCGCTGTGGCCTCTCCCGCTGCGGAGCACAGGCTCCGGACGCGCAGGCTCAGCGGCCATGGCCCACGGGCCCAGCCACTCCGAGGCATGCGGGATCTTCCCGCACCGGGGCACGAACCCGCGTCCCCTGCATCGGCAGGCGGACTCTCAACCACTGCGCCACCAGGGAAGCCCCTGCATTAATTCTTATCACTGGGGAAATCTTCACCACTATCAACACTTCCATTCACCTATTCCCTCATGGAACTACTACCTACAAAGAGACACGTATTTATGAAAACACAAAATTTTGATATCAAGGACAGCATAACTCCCTCCACATACATCACAACAGAGCTTGCTCTTTTCTGAAACCATTCTCAAGGTGAGCTTGCCTATTTCCACAATATCCTGTACAAAAATGTCTGTCCCAAAGATGGAACCATCCAAATATTTATCACATTATGAACCTCATCACCCGTCTTCCTCCCTGATGAGGCACAGGGTAGAAAATCAACAAAATGAGATAATGGTACAGATAGGTACTTATCTAATTAACCACCACCATGAAACTTGTTGAAAAGGGCTGTGAATGGGAAAGGTGGGAGTTGCAATGGAAAGAAAATGCTGAAGTCTGCTCTCAAAAGCCACTATCTTGTCATCACAAAAAATTTACTTAATGATAGCTCCCTCGCCTGTACTCCAGCACCACTTAAACACAGTGCCACATTCCCAGCATTTCTGTATTAGAGTGTGTTGTTCTCTGAAGATGTCAGGCACTTTCCTGTTATCTCCAGTAGAAAACTGCAAACTGCTGAAAAGCATGGACTGTTTCTCTGCATTTTGCTATCCTCTATGCTGCCTGTTATATGAGAAGTGGGCAGGAAACACCTGGTAATATCATATTCCTCCTCTAATATTTATTAGCTTGGAAATGAAGTCAAATCTTTATACTTGGTGGGATTTTCTTGAACACAGTTGACTCTGACATACATGTAAATTAGTCAATGGCTAATGGCCCATCACACATTTTACAGAGTCCCTGAGATATTTTCCAGCACTGAAATCAAGTTGCCGGCTCCAAGGCAAATCATCCCATTGTTAATCAGTGGTAACAGTAAGGGGTGGTGACAAGAACACTGAACTGGGAAACAGCAGATTCACCTTAGAGTTGCAGCTGTAACATTAACCAGTCGGTGCTCCTGGTAAGTCACTGACCCTGGGTTTCTTCATCTGCATAATGGTGGTGGTGAAGGAGGGTGATTAATATCTGCTGTTTTGAAAATCCAAATGTAGGATATCACTTTCTCTCTACTTCAATTCTACAGACATTCACTGATCTAGTATGTGTTGTCACTAAGAGATTCTCGTTAGAAAAACTATCATTCCTACCATCCAGTTCTGCCTCCTACCAATCATAGAACCTAAACAGCAGCTAATTATCTTCTGTAGATTAGGTTTTGCAAATTAGACCCAATTATCATGACAAACATCATCAACAAACAATGATTGCCTACTTTGAGTAGACTACAAAGAGGTACACAATTTCTGCCTACTACCCATTTATCTTTCACTACAGAATGCTTACTTATTCAATGCTAATTTACTGAGCACATATTATGTTGCGGCCCCTGTGCTGTACACTGTGATATAATGGTGGAGAGGACTGGCACAGACCCTGCCCTCCTGTCCTCCTGAATTTATTTATTCATTTTCATTTTTTTCTTTCCTTTCTGTTTTTGTTTTGCCCTCCTGAATTTAGAGTTTAGAGGCAGAAAAGCAGATTCTCAGCCTCCCAATGGGCCTTATGGAGGAAACATACCATTAAGTTCACCCTCAACCTGAATTATAAACAATAAAAAGCAAATCTACATATGAAAACGATGGCAGCCCATAGCCTGAGCCACTCAAGAATCCAGAAGGTGGCCTTAACAGTGGCTACTCCCATCACAGCCTCAGTTCCTCAGCTGGAAAATGTGAAATTTAAAATATGACTTTCAATCACCTGGAATAAAGAACCAAGGTCTTAACAATGCCAATATTAATGGGATAATGAGCTTTCAAATTTTTAATGAATTTTGACCGGGAGAAATAATATGAGACTGGTTTAGTGACAGTTACTTTATGGTCTTGCTTCTCTTGGGTATTTATTAAAGCAAATTCTCTTCACTGATGGATGGAAACTAATTTAAAACGTCCCTGATACTTAAAGTCCCTTAAAATTTTTCTTTTCTTTTCTCTTTGCAGGAGTTTCGAGGTATCCTCTAAATAAATTAAAACAAAATGAAGATTAAGCAAGTTGATTATGAGGGCCATGCTCCAGATCACCAATTGTATTCTAATAACTCCAGGACTATTCTCTTAACCTCCACAACTATCAGCCATTATTTTCTTTGTTTTCACTGCTACACTTTCCCCCACCCGAGCCCCATGATACACTGTCTATGTATCTTTGATCTGTTTCTCCTATCATACTACTAAAACTGGCTATGAAAGTGCTCTGAAACCCATAATATGCTATAACAATGTTAGTGTGTTCCTGTATGCAACAAAAATGTGTTTAGTGCGTACTCTATGCTGGAGACACCAGGAATCAGACCCTCAGATCATCTTGCACAAATGGCTGCCTTTCCCTCCTAGGTACCCAGCTGCTCCACTGTACCCCTTGTGTGTCTTGGTGTCACCTTCTATAAGTTCAGAGAAGAGGAGGGATAATACATGTGGCCCTCAATTTCCTCAGTGAAGAAGCCTAAAACTTCTGTTATTCCATTGTCCAAAGATTCCTAGTAAACAAATACCATTGAATTGGGGATTAGGAATCAGGAGCCCTGGGTCCTAGTTCCATCTATCACACACCTGGAGCCAGAGACTCTCCCCCCTGGCCCCAGACTCCTCCTCTGCCAAGTGAGCTGATCTCTAATGTCCATTCCAGAGCTATTCAAGAGCTCTATGATAGCCATCTAACCTCATTTCATGGTACATACTGGAAATAATTGTAGAGCAGTATTTCCTAACACATGTTGCTATGGCCTGAATGTTCACATTCCCTCCAAAATTCATGTATTGAAATCCTAACGCCCAATGTGATGGTATTAGAAGGTGGGGCCTTTGGGAGGTGATCAGGTCATTAAGGAGAAGCCCTCATGAATGGGATTAGTGCCTTTATAAAAGAGGTTCCAGAGAGATTCCTTGCCCCTTCTACTACGTGAGGACACAACAGGAAGATGCCAGCTATGAACCAGAAGAGAGCCCTCACCAAAATGCTACCAGGCTGGTACCTTGTTCTTGGACTCCCCAGCTTCCAGAACTGTGAGCAATAAATTTCTGTTGTTTATAACCTACTCAGTCTGTGATATTTTGTTATAGCAAACAGACTTCTTCCTGAACAGACTAAGATGGATGCTCTTAAAGAACACTGATTCCTCAAGATGTTAATAGGGTACTGCATGCAAAAAAGTTTCTGTGGTAAGCTGAGCATACTGATTTAATAGCCCAGGCTCTGGAACCAACCTGCTTCAGTTGAAATCCCAGCTCTGTTCCACACTAGTATGTGACCTTGAGCAAATTACTTTATCTTTCAGTGCCTTGGTTTTCCCCTCCAAAAAAAAATGGGGATGATGAAAACTCTCATGGGGTTTTCATGAGTATTAAGCCCATCAGTTTATATGAGGACTTAGATCAGTACCTGGCATACACAGTGACAATTCAATAAATGGAAACTACTATTATTGGTATCACCTCATCATTGTTATTCATGTGTTTGAGAAACTTAGAAAAATAAAGCTTATAAGGATTCTATACTGTAGAACTTCTCAAGCGTCTTCAATGTGCATAAGAGTTCCCCAGACAGGGCTACATTTCCCAAACTTATTTGACTTCAGAATCTTCCTTCCCATGTTCCCACTCCCATCCAGAATATTTTGAGAGACTTGTATCAAGAGGAATAGACGTTGGGAAACCCTGTCTAGGTTTTAAGAGATCTGGGTTCTATCCTGTCCCTGCGACTAATTAGACAAGTGGCTGGGCAAAAAATCACTTACTATCTCTGAGCCCCAATCACTCTTGTAAAAATGAAAAACTCTAACAATCTTACTGAAAGTCCTTTTTGATGCTGAAAATTCAAAAATACTATGATAAGCTCTCTTCTAGGATCATAGGAGCCTAATGGTTCCCATTTGATAGACTATGAAGTGATTCACATTTTTATCATGCAGTGTTCCACAGAACAATTTCTAGCAACACTAGACAAGGTTAGGCAGTCTTGAGAGGTCATGAAAAATTAAAAATAAGAGAGGTCCAGGAGAAAAATCCAAAGTCAGACCAGTTAGGAACTGGTAGAAATACAGGCTCTTAGAGCTCAAAAGACCCTCAGATTTAATTTAGTCTCATAGCTCTCTTTTAGAGAAAAAGCAACTGAGGCCCAGAAAGGGGAAGTGACTAGCCTAAGGTCACACAGAAAGTTATTCACATGTTCTGCTACTTCATGAAAAGTGCTGGCAGAATATAATGAGAGACCTTCAATTCTCTATCCAGCACTGTGTTTATGAACATTTAACCACCCACTCCAGTTTAATCCTGGAAAATTGTGGGAGTGCTTCATGTGATAAAGGTTGATATTACTCTTGGTATTCTGGCCTGAGGAAGAATAAAAAGTAAGATTCAGAGCCAGAAAGGGGTTACTCTTTTCCAGGTACATGTCTGTCTGTGTGTGTGTGTGTGTGTGTGTATGTTTATATGTGTGCATTTGTACACCCACAGAAGTGTATCTATAACTGTCTCTATTTTTCTTCATTGGTTCCATTTCAGCTCATGAAGCTCAACATTGGAGAGAAAGTTCTGTTTGGTTTATTTAGTAACGAACAAAATGCAAGGACATCTTTCCTTAGAACTCCTAAATTTGAAGATTCACAGCTGTTTGGGACTCCCCTGGCTCTTTGCTTAGCCACTAGGCTCCTTATTTGTTCCTTCATTGGCTGTTTCTCTCTGGGTCTTGCTGTTAAAAAAAGAGAGAGAGACAGGGACAGGGAAGGTGGAGGAGGGAAGCTATTCCTTTCTCCTATACCAAGGCCTGATTCAACATAGTGGTTCAACCTCATGACTAGCCTTATAACTTTGCTAAACCTCAGTTTCCACGAGACCCTAATAACACCCATCTAGTGTGGTTATTGTGAGGATTAGATGAATTGATGCACACAAAAGGCTTAGAGCAGTGCCTGGCATATGGCAATTATTCAATAAATGGAGACCACTGGCTTCCTTCTGCACTTTCACATACTGGTGCTGCAGTGTAAATTAGCCCTGTCTTGTGAAGGGCCATTTTTATGGAGGAATCACAAGTTCTGAAAATGTGGATTACATTTCTAGAAATTTATCTTGATGAAAATAAACAAACCACTTTTTCAAGATTACAGAGACAGACAGGAGATAGATATATCAAAATGTTAACAGATGTTAATTCTGATGTGTGGAGGAAGGGATTATAACTGGTGATTTTTACAGTTTTAAAGCCTTCTTTGTGCCTTTTTGTACTGTTTGAAGATTTTAGAATGAGTACGTTACTTTTATAACAGAAAACAATAAAGCAGTTTTCCTTGTGAAAAACTGTTCAAAGACTCCTTCCATTCCCCAACTGATCCTATCCTAGTGATTTCCTTTTAACCAGTCACCATGCTTGAGGGCAAACGGTAGAACCCTTTCCATAAGGCTGGCTCCTGTTTATTGCAACAAAATTCATGTAATGATTCTGGTCACCCTTTATTCATTGTGGTCTCTCTTTTAAAACGAAGGTGAAAGCATGGAGAACAAAGAGACAACAAAGGGGAAAAAAAAAAACTACATTGAGCCATATGGCACAGACCAAAGCATTCCAAACAAACAGCCATGCAGATGAACACTCCATCATGAATAGAGACTCTCTCCAAGCATCTATCCTTTTCGTCCCCTCACCAACCTGCTCCCTAGGTAAGTTAATATCCCAGTGTCATCATTAACTCTCCTAGCTTTGGTCAGGTTGTGTCACAACCCTAGTATTATTTAAACATAGGGTTTTTGTATTTATTATAGAATTACAGTCTGATAAGGGAGATCACTGCATGCATGCAGCACCATAAAAATTTTGCAGAATGACAGCTTCCCCAGCCCGTTGTGTCCTTCAGACAGCAGTGACAAATGGAGCAGTCTGTAGAGAGCTTCTCCTGGTGACATGAGTTACCTCGCCAACTAGGGCTCATTACAAAACACAGACCATTGCATTGGGCTGGAACAGAAGGCAATTTTCAATTCATTTATAACTTAGCCACTCAGTTGTTTAACCTCAGCTCTTAAGGGGATGGCTTTGCAAACGAAAGTCCCCTTGGCCATATTAACTACTGACTAGTAAAGATGAGCTTACAATCAAAGCATTTTAGATATTTTAGTTCTGTTTGTTTGTTTTAAATTGCCATTAGAAATGGTAACTTTCTGACTTTAACTTTACATGGGGGTCTTGAAAATTAGATTACTAGAGTCATATGCCAAAATCATATTGCAAATCACAAAGCATATTTCTCCTTTATATTCACCATTTAGATATTTGCAAACAACAGAAAAATGCAGCTTGAGTGGTTGTTTTTTCTCATATTTCATACCAGAAATCAATAGTCTAGTTATCAATTGGTGTTTCTCCTTTCAAATACTTTTACTACAGGCATATAACAAATGCATATATAACCTAGAGACTAAAATTGTCCCATTAACAGAGGATAACAACTAGTAAATACATTAATTAGAATCAGACTCAATTAAAAAATAATTTCACTTGCTACAGTGAGAATGGGAAGGGCATCTAAAGAAGATCTTGGAAAAGAGTCAACCTTTATTGAGCCACCTACTATATGTCATGTGAATTTATATACATTGTCTCATTTAATCCCCACAATGGTGTGAAGAAACTATTATTATCCTTATTTTATAGAGGAGGGGACTGAAACCCAGAGGAGTCACCTACCTCGACTAATGGGTCACAATACTAAGTATCGAGGACCAGAAATCAAATTCAGGATTGTCTAACATTAAAACCCCAGGCTCTTTCCAAGATTGCAAATGATGATGATATTAATAAAAATCACTGACCCATATACATGTCTCTTCCGTTATTTAAGTAGGGCCTGTAAATTTGGGGGTGGGGGCTGGTCTCACCTGCCTAGGGAAAATCTCAGACTGAGTGAAAGCTCCTGATAATGTTTACCTCAAAACCAGAATGAGTCACTATACCACAAAACCTCAAATATTCAGAAAGCATTGTCAAATAACGGCTATTTCCCTCAGTATCTGCTTTTGTTTTTTTTTTTTTTTACATCTTTATTGGAGTATAATTGCTTTACAATGGTGTGTTAGTTTCTGCTTTATAACAAAGTGAATCAGTTATACATATACGTATGTTCCCGTATCTCTTCCCTCTTGCGTCTCCCTCCCTCTCACCCTCTCAGCAGGTGGGATAAGAACACTTTGCAAATAATCAATGTTGAATCATTTGCTTTTTTTGTTGCTGTGTATAATACTAGGTCCAAAAACTCTCAGAGAAATGCTCTAGGTTTATCCACATCATTTTACCAAAAGGCAGGCCCATCTTACAGAGGTCTGCCCAAGCTATTTACCCAAGGTCTCTCTGTAAAGCAGAAATGGAACTAGGGTCTTTGTCTCTAAGCACAAGGCTGACTGTATGTCTAGGTGGAGAAGATATGTAACTTTGCCGAATTTTCCTGATTTCAGATCTACCAAACAAGCTATGATGTCCAGGCTTTCCTTCTGTGTAAATCACTCCAAACTGCACACTGATGTCTAAAATCCTACATAGACCCTAGTTGGTAGAAGACTTTGATCACTCTTTCATCTTTGCGTAAAGCCCCTCCTTTGCACCACCTGACACTTTATTCTATATCCACTTGTATATTGGTTTCTTGTCTGTATACACATTATAAGGTAAAATCCAAGGGGGCAGAACTTTGTTTTGTTCACTGCTCTGTTCCCAGTGCCTAAAACAATGCCTGGTACAGAGTGGGTACTCAATAAACTGTTGTTAAGTGAATAGATAAAATTTTTAAAAAGCACCATGACAGAGATATGCAAAGGACATATAAAGGGAGGAAAAAGACCTATCTAATCTAGAGATTTAAGGTGCGTGAGTGAAAGAGAGAGTGAGAGAGTCGGGGTGGGGGGAGAGAATGAACAAATCTGAATGAATATTCTCATTCTGTGAGACAATGTAACCCAGGCTGGGTTAAGTACCCCATCTCTGGGTTTCCATAGTGCCATCTGTATGTCTCTACTCTTACACTTATTTTTATGACATTTCATTTATCTGTTTGTCTCTCTCCCCTAGCATATTTGATATTTACAAGAAAAGGCACTATGTTTTTGTCTTTACCCCAAAGGTCTAGCATAGTTGAAGTCACAAAATAAAGCTCAATAAATGTGTGTGGCCTAAAATTCATAGGAAGGATTAAAATTTTAAGCTACTATCAGCCCTAGATTCTACATAGTCTAACCATGTGACCTTAGGTAAGCTGCTTAAGCCCTCAGAACCTCAATTTTCACCTTCCCCACAGTAATTCTATTGAGATTAAGTGAGCTAATATAATATATGCACAATAGCTAGCATAGCATCTGGCATATGATGGGTTTTAACTATACCATGGCATCTACATTAGGCTTTGGAAGCACTTTGGAACCGATATTGATAAGAGAAGGAACAGAGGACATGAGATCACTGGGGAGCTTAGTGAGGCACCCCTGAGAGTGGACAAAGTCCTGGGAGACCAGTAGGGTTGGTCCCACCCCAATCTTTGCACTACAGTTACTGGTACCTGAGGAGAGAGACTCTGTGGGTTAGAAATAGGTAAGGGCATATGGTGACTGTCAAAAGGGAAAAGAAAGACAGCTTAGGGTTGCCACTGACCTTGAACCAGGCCATCTTATTGTAGATAAAAGAACTAAGAAAAGTTTTTCATTAAGACCCTAGCATGTCAAGTGCAGTATTAATGGACTGTTTCCAAAAAGCAGATGTCAAAGTAAATGCCCTCTGCTCCGGTGGGTTTGAAGTGGACAAATTGTAGTGCATTCTGTTGAGGAGATAAGCCAGTCAAAGCCTCATATAAAATGTTTGAGAATCCCATGTGACAAATCATAGTAAGCAACATGGAGGCATGCATGACATTTGCTTCTGCAAGCTAAGCAAAGATCTCTCAGAGATAACATCAAGCTAGTTTCTGGGTAGTTTGCTTTGCCAAAGTTGCTGCTTAGGTTCATCTTTCCTTTTGAAAGAGATAAGAGGTAAGTGCTACAGTAGCTGCAACAAGGTAGGATTGCTGAGCTATAGGAATGGATATATTGTAAAGTCAATGGCATCCAAAACACTAACAGTGGGGATTTGCTAGAGGAAGAAAAAAGAGTAAGGACTGTGAAACTAAAGGCATATGCAAGGTCATACACTGAGGGCAGAAGGAAGAAGAATCTGAATAAGGAAAGAGAAAGACAGCACTCAGAGCCCAACATTCAAAGCCCAACTATTTTATAGTAATTGAAATAACCCAGTCATCTTCCCACTCTAGAGAAAACACCAACACAGGCTAAATTAGTGCAGGAATGTCATACCTGGCAGTTATAAATATAATGAAACTCGTCTGTCATAGGATTTGTTTTACATTACCCAGTAACTATGATTTAATTTTTTAAGTCTAAAACACCACTTCAAGAAAAAGAGATAACCCTTGAAGTTCAGAGCATTTCTCCACTTACAGCATAATGCTGGACATAGAAGAGATTCTTAAATAGATTGTCTTGTCAATATAAATGTTGATTTTCCATTTTTAGTCTCTTTCCTCTTTCTCACAATTTCTCCTTCTGCCTCTGCCCTGGCTCCTGCTTAGCCATCCTGGGGGTCTTCAGGGATAAGAGATTTCTGAGCACAGTTCTAAATTTTAGATATGTTCACTGGATAAAGATGTCAAAGAAGACATAAAAGAAGTACTAGATAACTCCAGAATAAGATGAGAAGAGTTAATGCCCCAGCACATGTACTAAAAGGGAAAAGACAGTATCCAGAGGACAGAGGAGAGAAAGAGGGAGAGAATGAGAGGAAGACAAGGAGAGCAAGAGAGAGCAAGAGGGTGAGGGAGAGGATGGAGGGGGAGGGGAGGGGGAGGGGAGGGGGAGGGGAGGGGGAGGGGAGGGGAGGGGAGGGGGAGGGGAGGGGGAGGGGAGGGGGAGGGGAGGGGGAGGGGAGGGGGAGGGGAGGGGGAAAGGGAGGGAGGGAGAAAGAGAGAAGGGGAGGAGAAGGCAGGGGAGGGGAGGAAAGGGGAAGGGAGGAGAGAAGAGGAGAGGAAAGAAGGAAAAATCAGAAAATACAGGAAGGGTGATGTGTGGATAATCCATAGTTAGCTAGAGTCTACTTTCTCCTCAGAGGCTTCCACTATCATTAAGCACATTTTTTTTTCAGCACGTGGGATCTTAGTTCCCCGACCAGGGATCGAACCCACCTCCCCTGCAGTGGAAGCACAGCAACTTAGCCACTGGACCACAGGGAAGTCCCTCATTAACCACATTTTAAACTTGTTTTACCATCTTTATATTCATTTTATCATCACCACAACTCTACAAGGCAGGCATTACTATTATCCCCTTTGTACAAACGAGTAGACTAGTAACAGCCTCTGTCCTCATAACTTGTTACTTCACATTCATACTGCCTTAGAAGAGAAGCAGCAATGAGAACAATGAATTGGTGTTACTATCTGACATTACCTACCTCAGAATGCAAGCTACAGAAGAAAACACTGCTCTCTACCTTCTTAATTTCAAATATGTCCCTCTAGAGATAAAATCATTCAATAAATTCTGAACAACCCCATGGTAATATAGCTCACTACTGTGTGAATCCAAGAGTACCACAACTGAAAACACATCCATTGAAATATAATCAATATAAGATTATGCAGTAAAGTTATGCTAGGAAGTACTTTTGTATCTCATCACCCAATTTCAGCATGAAATTCCATTGTAAATAAAATCTACCTTCCAGTAACTACAACAGAGATTACATGAGGCAATATTCCTAGGAATCACTGTCAGTTGGAGGAAGGAGCAAATCAGTAAGTAGAATAGTGTTAGAACTTAGGTATTATGGTAATATTACAGTATCAACCAGAGTTTGACACTTACAGGGTTAACCGGTTAAAATATTTTCTCAAAACTGGCCAGATCTAGTTGGAATGTTTCTCAATACAATTGTCTACACTTGCCAAGAAAGGTTTCCATTAAATGCAAGGGGATAAAATTTGCTGGTTGTAGCATATTTTTCTCAGAGCAGATTAAGAGCTGTTCAATAGAAGTATAATAGAATGTGTAAATCTAGTATGACTTGGGAGCAGTGTATCTGACACTGAAGATACAGAGCTGTCATAGTGGAGATAACCTGTACATTGAGCAGTAGAAATTCTGGTAGAGATAATGCATCTTCTGACAATAAAAACAGATTTAAGCCAGAATAAAACACCAAACAGCTCATAAAAACAGCCACCAGCAGGCCACATTTTCAGCATAAGTGAAAAGTTCAATAGGGATCATTGCCAATTAAACAGGCAGCCTTGACATTTAAGCTATAATGTGATAAATAAAAATTAATCCTGATATGGATGGAGAAGCATGTAAGCAGAATACCTTCTGGTCCCTTTGGGCAAAGAAAAAAGTCAGTTGACTTTGGTTTATAGATATAAACCTGGACAATTAGGTTGGCTTCTCCATCTAATGACTGGTCACTTTCAGCAATCTATTTCCAGAGAAACAACTTCTCACTGAATTTGAAGAAGATATAGAAAGTCCTCCTCTTAGCATTCTCTTTATCACATACTCTTCTGTGGGATGAACTGTCATCTGTGAATCCATAACCTCAGTGGCTACTACAAGAAGGCATCCATATACCATTCACATGTGGGACTCAAACAGGGATGCTATAAATCCATGGAACCTATTCCTGATCCTTTACCTTAGCAACTGCTAGCCTGTACACTTACAGACATTGAGTACAGAAATGAGTAAATCGAGAATGATCTTATCAAAAGCATTACCAATATTCCAGGAGCCAAAGTTCTCCTTTCCAACTGAGCAAGATGCTCAGGAAAAAGAAAAAAAAATGTGGAGCTAACACATGTTTATAAGAATAAGAGTCTAAAGAAAGAGATTAATTGATGATTCAGGTTGTCAACATTATAATAGAGAAACAACTGAAAAATTATTAAAGACAGAGCAAAACTTTGGCTACTATATAAATACTAAAATAATCAATGTCCCCTAATCTGAACCTCTCAAGAAGGGTTATAAAAACCAGTGAATATTAGCATGAATATGCAAGTCAACACAGTTGCTATATAAAGCTCCCCATCCTTGAACCTTATACCTACAATATTCAGGATATCTGACTTTAGGCTGTTCTCTCCTCTACAGAAGATAATCTTCTATTGGCACCATCTACCTGATCTTGGAAGGCGATGATGAATAACACCAGTCATTATAGTGCTGTGGCAGACTCCTGGTTGCCCCTTGAAATTTTTTCTTTCCTTCCTCATTTTAGTAATATAACCCCTCCCCAGTTCTGGACAGACAGATGCCTACCTAGTTAGGGACGTATTTCCCAGTGTCCCTTACAACTAGGTACTGCTGTGTGAGTAGCTAAAAGGATATAAGCAAAAGTCATGTATGCATCTTCTGGTTCACATCCTTAGATATGACAATACTTGACCTATACACCCTCTCCTCCTTCCCACGGGCTAGAATGCAGATGCAACAGTGATCCAGGTGTGACTACGCAGATGGGAGGCATTCCTAGCTCACGATGGAGTCATAAGATGGGAGGAATCTGGGTCTCTAAGGTATCCCATAGAGCAGAGGTGCATTATCTCCAAAAACTCAAAGAGAAAGATATTTCTGTATCATTTAAACCACTGTATTTTTATTATAATACTTTAGCTTCTATCCTAAGTAATATCAGTGAATCATTAAAAAAAAACTGCTCTAGAGTCAGGCTGATTCTGAATCTCAGCTTCCATATTGCTAGCTGTAGACCTTTAGGAGAGTCTCTTAAACACTCTGAGCCTCAATACCTTCACCTGTAAAATGGTGCTAATAATGTGCTGAGGGTATTGTAAAGATAACAAATGCAAAACATTTAACACAATGTCTGTTTCACTTTAATTGTTCAATAAATGTTACCTGTAGCTATATAAACAGTGGTTCAATAAAATGGAAAATGAAAGAAATGCTGTCATTTAAATTAACAAATGGGAGTCTATCTAGCTAACAAAAAAAACTCTAAGACAGCTTTGCTTTAAAATTTCCTATCATTTTGTGCCAACATTGGGAAGCATCTTGAGAGACTACATTTCACTGTGACGTGTTGCAAATGATGTGTAAGTCCTGTACCATAGAAATTTGTTGGGAAAAGAGCCTCCAAATGCATAGGTGATTCTGTTCAAGCCAAATAGAATTCCATAGAATGTGCAGATGAGAATAAGTCAGTGAAGAACTGACCTGTTTATGTGGCCAATCATTAGCACAGGTAAATGGCTTCCAAAACACCTGGGAGATAAAAATTTACCAGAGGAGCAACCCAAGAGAAGTCTGCTTCTCCAAAGGTCAAGCCTTGTCAGAATGCAAAATTCACAACCAACAGACAAATAAATAGTAACATGTTGTTCAGCTAGGACTGGGATGGCTGCATTACTTTTTCTTTTCTTTTTGCCAATTTCCAAAGCCAGAGGGTGCTCCCTAGAAGCAAAGAGAGGGAAAGAATACCAAGACTTACGGTACCCTTTTCTCCATATCTTTACTAACACTTGTTTTTTGTTGCCTTTTTGAAAATAGTCATTCTGACCAGTGTGAGGTGATATCTCACTGTGGTTGTGATTTGCATTTCCCTGATGATTAGTGATGTTGAGCAACTTTTCACGTATCTATTAGCCATGCATATGTCTTCCTTGGAAAAACGTATATTCGGGTCCTCTACACATTAATCAGATTGTTTTTTAATATTGAGTTTGTGAGTTTTTAATATATTTTGGATATTAACCCCCTACCAAATGTATCATTTGCAAATATCTTCTCCCATTCAGTAGGTTGCATTTTTGTTTTGTTAATGGTTTCCTTTGCTGTGCAAAAGCTTTTTAGTTTGATGCAGTCCCATTTGTTTATTTTTGCTTTTGTTGCCCTTGCCGGAGGAGACAGATCCAAAATTATTGCCAAGGCCAATGTCAATAAGTGTACTGCCTATGATTTCTTCTAGGAGTTTTATGGTTTCAGGTCTTACCCTCATGTGCTGTTGGTGGGAATGTAAATTGGTGCAGCCACTATGGAAAACAGTACAGAGATTCCCCCAAAACTTAAAAATAGAACTACCATACAAACTAGCAATTCCGCTTCTGGATAATTATCTGAAGAAAACAAAAACACTAAATTGAAAAGATATATGTACCCCTATGTTTACTGCAGCATTACTTACAGTAGCTGAGATGTGGAAACAACCTAAGTGTCTATCAGTAGATGACTGGATACAAATGTGAGAGGTACACATACACATACACACACAAACAACTCAGCTTGACAGAAGAATTAAATAAAATTGTATTTGTAATTGACAAAAATACATATATAATTGAATTATTACTCAGACATAAAAAAGATTTAAATCTTGCCATTTGTGAAAACATGGATAAACCTAGAGGGTATTATGCTATGTAAAATAAGTCAGACAAAGACAAAAACCATATGATTTCACTTATACTTGGAATCCAAAAAATAAAGCAAAGCAGAAACAGACTCACAGATACAAAGAACAAACTGGTGGTCGCTGGGGGTGGGCAAATTTTGTGACATAAGTGAAGGGGATTAAGAGGTACAAACTTCCAGTTATAAAATGAATAACTTATGGGATGTATTGTACAGCATAGGAAATATAGTCAATAATACTGTAATAACTTTGTATGGTGACAGATGGTTACTCAGCTTACAATGTTGATCAATTCCTGATGTATATAAATGTTGAATCACTGTGTGGTACACCTGAAACTAATATATTACTGTATGTCAATTATACTTCAGTTAAAAATAAAGAATATCAATTCTTAGAAATGAAATAGTGTTAAGAGAAACACTGCAATAAAGACAGGAAAACATGGCCCCGTGAGACTTGTTGGACCACAGCAGCACACAAAGGTTAAACAATATTATAACACCACCAAACCTGAAATAGGCATCCCCTTCCTAGTCATTCTGGGAAGTGGCTTACTAAGTTCCTACATATGGGGCCTCGTTTTGGTCACAGAGATATATCAAGGTGACAATCTCTAGCTTGAGCTGTGTCCTGTGATTGCATAGGCAGGAGCATCATTGCTGGATTTCTCAACCTGGCAGTGACTTGTCAAAACTACAGAAGCGATAGTCGGAGGAAGATGGCGGAAGAGTAAGACGAGGAGATCACCTTCCTCCCCACAGACACACCAGAAATTCATCTACACGTGGAACAACTCCTACAGAACACCTACTGAACGCTGGCAGAAGACCTCAGACCTCCCAAAAGGCAAGAAACTCCCCCACGTACCTGGGTAGGGCAAAAGAAAAAACAATAAACAGAGACAAAAGAATAGGGATGGGACGTGCACCAGTGGGAGGGAGCTGTGAAGGAGTAAAGGTTTCCACACACTAGAAGCCCCTTCGTGGGCGGAGACTGCGGCTGGCGGACGCGGGGAGCTTCGGAGACGCGGAGGAGAGCACAGCATCAGGGGTGCGGAGGGCAAAGCGGAGAGATTCCCGTACAGGGGACCGGTGCCAACCAGCACTCACCAGCCCGAGAGGCTTGTCTGTTCGCCTGCTAGGGCGGACGGGGCTGGGAGCTGAGGTTCGGGCTTCAGTCAGGCGCAAGGAGAGGACTGGGGTTGGCGGCGTGAACACAGCCTGAAGGGGATTAGTGTGCCACGGCTAGCCGGGAGGGAGTCCGGGAAAAGTCTGGACCTGCAGAAGAGGCAAGAGACTTTTTCTTCCCTCTTTGTTTCCTGGTGCGCGAGGAGAGGGGATTAACAGCGCTGCTTAAAGGAGCTCCAGAGACGGGCGCGAGCCACGGCTAAAAGCGCGGACCCCAGAGACGGGCATGAGACGCTAAGGCTGCTGCTACCGCCACCAAGAAGCTTGTGTGCGAGCACAGGTCACTATCCCCAACTCCCCTCCCCGGAGCCTGTGCAGCCCGACACTGCCAGGGTCCCGTGAGCCAGGGACAACTTACCCGGGAGAACGCACGGCATACCTCAGGCTGGTGCAACGTCCCGTCGGCCTTTGCGGCCGCAGGCTCGCCCCGCCTCCATACCCCTCCCTCCCCACAGCCTGAGTGAGCCAGAGCCGCCAAGTCAGCTGCTCCTTTAACCCCGTCCTGTCTGAGCGAAGAACAGACACCCTCCAGTGACCTACACGCAGAGGCGGAGCCAAATCCAACGCTGAGCCCCGGGAGCTGTGCAAAGAAGAGAAAGGGAAATCTCTCCCAGCTGCCTCAGGAGCAGCGGATTAAATCTCCACAATCAACTTGATGTACCCTGCATGTGTGGAATACCTGAATAGAAAAATAAACATCCCAAATTGAGGAGGTGGACTTTGGGAGCAAGATATATTATTTTTTCCCCTTTCCCTCTTTTTGCGACTGTGTATGTTTATGCTTCTGTGTGAGATTTTGTCTGTATAGCTTTGCTTTCACCATTTGTCCTGGGGTACTATCCGTCTGTTTTTTTTTTCCTTCATAATTATTTTTATTTATTTATTTATTTATTTATTGCAGTACATGGGCCTCTCACTGTTGTGGCCACTCCTGTTGTGGAGCACAGGCTCCGGACTCACAGGCTCAGCAGGCATGGCTCATGGGCCTAGCTGCTCCGGGGCTTGTGGGATCTTCCTGGACCGGGACACGAACCCATGTCCCCTGAATCGGCAGGGGGACTCTCAACCACTGCACCACCAGGGAAGCCCAAATTTTATTTTAATAACTTTATTTTATTTTTTCTTTCTTTCTTTCTTTCTTTCTTTCTTTCTTTCTTTCTTTCTTTCTTTCTTCTTTTTCTCTCTTTTAATCTGAGCCATGTGGATGAAAGGCTCTTGGTGCTGCAGCCAGGAGTCAGTGCTGTGCCTCTGAGGTGGGAGAACCAACTTCAGGACACTGGTCCACAAGAGAACTCCCAGCTCCACATAATATGAAACGGTGAAAATCTCCCAGAGATCTCCATCTCAACACCAGCACCCAGCTTCATTCAACGACAAGCAAGCTACAGTGCTGGATACCCTATGCCAAACAACTAGCAAGACAGGAACACAACCCCACCCATTAGCAGAGAGGCTGCCTAAAATCAGAATAAGTCCACAGACACCCCCAAACACACCACCAGACGTGGATCTGCCCACCAGAAAGACAAGATCCAGACTCATCCACCAGAACACAGGCACTAGTACCCTGCACCTGAAAGCATACACAGCCCACTGAACCAGCTTTAGCCACTGGGGACAGACACCAAATACAATGGGAACTACGAACCTGCAGCCTACAAAAAGGAGACCAGAATCACAGTAAGATAAGCAAAATGAGAAGACAGAAAAACACACAGCAGATGAAGGAGCAAGATAAAAACACACCAGACCTAACAAATGAAGAGGAAATAGGCAGTCTACCTGAAAAAGAATTCAGAATAATGATATTAAAGATGATACAAAATCTTGGAAACAGAATAGAGAAAATGCAAAAAATATTTAGCAAGGACCTAGAAGAACTAAAGATGACACAAGCAACAATGAACAACACAATAAATGAAATTAAAAATACTCTAGATGGGATCAATATCAGAATCACTGAGGCAGAATAACGGATAAGTGACCTGGAAGATAAACCAGTGGAAATAACTACTGCAGAGCTGAATAAAGAAAAAAGAATGAAAATAATTGAGGATAGTCTCAGAGACCTATGGGACAATATTAACCACACCAACATTCGAATTATAGGGGTTCCAGAAGAAGAAGAGAAAAAGAAAGGGACTGAGAAAATATCTGAAGAAATTATAGTTGAAAACTTCCCTAATGTGGGAAAGGAAATAGTTAATCAAGTCCAGGAAGCACACAGAGTCCCATACAGGATAAATCCAAGGAGAAACATGTGAAGACACATATTAATCAAACTGTCAAAAATGAAATACAAAGAAAACATATTAAAATCAGCAAGGGAAAAACAACATATAACACACAAGGGAATCCCCATAAGGTTAACAGCTGATCTTTCAGCAGAAACTCTGCAAGCCAGAAGGGACTGGCAGGACATATTTAAAGTGATGAAGGAGAAAAACCTACAACCAAGATGACTCTACCAAGCAAGGATCTCATTCAGATTTGATAGAAAAATTAAAACATTTACAGACAAGCAAAAGCTAAGAGAACTCAGCACCACCAAACCAGCTTTACAACAAATGCTAAAGGAACTTCTCTAGGCAAGAAACACAAGAAAAGGAAAAGACCTACAATAACAAACCCAAAAGTATTAAGAAAATGGGAATAGGAACATACATATCGATAATTACCTTAAATGTAAATGGATTCAATGCTCCCATCGAAAGACACAGACTGGCTGAAGGGAAACAAAAACAAGCCCATATATATATGCTGTCTACAAGAGACCCACTTCAGACCTAGAGACACATACAGACTGAAAGTAAGGGGATGGAAAATGATATTCCATTTAATGGAAACCAAAAGAAAGCTGGAGTAGCCATTCTCATATCAGACAAAATAGATTTTAAAATAAAGACTATTAGAAGAGACAATGAAGGACACTACATATTGTTCATGAGATGGATCCAAGAAGAAGATATAAAAATAGTAAATATTTATGCACCACCCAATATCAGAGCACCTCAATACATAAGGCAAATACTAACAGCCATAAAAGGGGAAATTGTCAGTAAAACATTCATAGCAGGGGACTTTAACACCCCACTTTCACCAATGGACAGATCATCCAAAATGAAAATAAATAAGGAAACACAAGCTTTAAATGATATATTAAACAATATGGACTTAATTGATATTTATAGGACACTGCATCCAAAAACAACAGAATACACATTTTTCTCAAGGGCTCATGGAACATTCTCCAGGATAGATCATATCTTGGGTCACAAATCAAGCCTTGGTAAATTTAAGAAAATTGAAATTGTATCAAGTATCTTTTCCGACCACAATGCTATGAGACTAGATATCAATTACAGGAGAAGATCTGTAAAAATACAACCACATGGAGGCTAAACAACAAACTACTTAATAAAGAAGTGATCACTGAATAAATAAAAGACGAAATCAAAAAACACCTACAAACAAATGACAATGGAGATACGATGAACCAAAACCTATGGGATGCAGCAAAAGCAGTTTTAAGAGGGAAGTTTATAGCAATACAATCCTATATTAAGAAATAAGAAACAGCTCAAATAAACAACCTAACCTTGCACCTAAAGCAATTAGAGAAAGAAGAACAAAAAAAAAAAACCCAAAGTTAGCAGAAGGCGAGAAATCATAAAGTTCATATCAGAAATAAATGTAAAAGAAATGAAGGAAACTATAGCAAAGATCAATAAAACTAAAAGCTGTTTCTTTGAGAAGATAAACAAAATTGATAAACCATTAGCCAGACTCATCAAGAGAAAAATTGAGAAGACTCAAATCAATAGAATTAGAAATGAAAAAGGAGAAGTAACAACTGACACTGCAGAAATACAAAAGATCATGAGAGATTGCTACAAGCAACTCTATGCCAATACAATGGACAACCTGGAAGAAATGGACAATTTCTGAAAAATGCACAACCTGCCGACACTGAATCAGGAAGAAATAGAAAATATAAACAGACCAATCACAAGCACAGAAATTGAAACTGTGATTAAAAATCTTCTAACAAACAAAAGCCCAGGAACAGATGGCTTCACAGGCGTTTTCTATCAAACATTTAGGGAAGAGCTAACACCTATCCTCAAACTCTTCCAGAATATAGCAGAGGGAGGAACACTCCCAAACTCATTCTATGAGGACACAATCACCCTGATACCAAAACCAGACAAGGATGTCACAAAGAAAGAAAACTGCCGGCCAATATCACTGATGAACATAGATGCAAAAATCTTCAACAAAATTCTAGCAAACAGAATCCAACAGCACATTAAAAGGATCATACATCATGATCAAGTGGGGTTTATTCCAGGAATGCAAGGATTCTTCAATATACACAAATCAATCAACGTGATACACAATATTAACAAACTGAAGGAGAAAAACCATATGATCATCTCAAGAGATGCAGAGTAAGCTTTCGACAAAATACAACACCCATTTATGGTAAAAAATGCTGCAGAATGTAGGCATCGAAGGAACTTTCCTCAACATAATAAAGGCCATATATGACAAACCCACAGCCAACATCGTCCTCAGTGGTGAAAAACTGAAACCATTTCCACTAAGATCAGGAACAAACAAGGTTGCCCACACTCACCACTCTTATTAAACATACTTTTGCAAGTTTTAGACACAGCAATCAGAGAAGATAAGGAAATAAAAGGAATCCAAATTGGAAAAGAAGAAGTAAAGCTGTCACTGTTTGCAGATGACATGATACTATACATAGAGAATCCTAAAGATGCTACCAGAAAACTACTAGAGGTAATCAACGAATTTGCTAAAGTGGCAGGATACAAAATTAATGCACAGAAATCTCTGGCATTCCTATACACTAATGATGAAAATTATGAAAGTGAAATCAAGAAAACACTCCCATTTACCATTGCAACAAAAAGAATAAAATGTCTAAGAATAAACCAACCTAAGGAGACAAAAGACCTGTATGCAGAAAATTATAAGAAACAAATGAAAGAAATTAAAGATGATACAAATAGATGGAGAGATATACCATGTTCTTGGATTGGAAGAATCAACATTGTGAAAATGACTCTACTACCTAAAGCAATCTATAGATTCAATGCAATCCCTATCAAACTACCACTGGCATTTTTCACAGAACTAGAACAAAAAATTTCACAATTTGTAACTGAAACACAGAAGACCCCGAATAGCCAAAGCAATCTTGAGAATGAAAAATGGAGCTGGAGGAATCAGGCACCCTGACTTCAGGCTATACTACAAAGCAACAGTAATCAAGGCAGTATGGTACTGGCACAAAAACAGAAACATAGATCAATGGAACAGGATAGAAAGCCCAGAGATAAACCCACACACATATGGTCACCTTATCTTTGATAAAGGAGGCAGGAATGTACAGTGGAGAAAGGACAGCCTCTTCAATAAGTGGTGCTGGGAAAACCGGACAGGGACATCTAAAAGTATGAGATTAGAACAATCCCTAACACCATACACAAAAATAAGCTCAAAATGGATTAAAGACCCAAATGTAAGGCCAGAAACTATCAAACTCTTAGAGGAAAACATAGGCAAAACACTTTATGACATGAATCACAGCAAGATCCTTTTGGACCCACCTCCAAGAGAAATGGAAATAAAAACAAAAATAAACAAATGCGACCTAATGAAACTTTAAAGCTTTTGCACAGAAAAGGAAACCATAAACAAGACCAAAAGACAACCCTCAGAATGGAAGAAAATATTTGCAAATGAAGCAACTGACAAAGGATTAATCTCCAAAATTTACAAGCAGCTCATGCAGCTCAATAACAAAAAAACAAACAACCCAATCCAAAAATGGGCAGAAGACCTAAATAGACATTTCTCTAAAGAATTTACACACATTGCCAACAAACACATGAAAGAATGCTCAACATCATTAATCATTAGAGAAATGCAAATCAAAACTACAATGAGATATCATCTCACACCAGTCAGAATGGCCATCATCAAAAAATCTAGAAACAATAAATGCTGGAGAAAGTGTGGAGAAAACAGAACACTCTTGCACTGCTGGTGGGAATGTGAATTGGTACAGCCACTATGGAGAACAGTATGGAGGTTCCTTAAAAAACTACCAATACAACTACCATATGACCCAGCAATCCCACTACTGGGCATATACCCTGAGAAAACCATCATTCAAAAAGAGTCATGTACCAAAATGTTCATTGCAGCTCTATTTACAATAGCCAGGACATGGAAACAACCTAAGTGTCCATCATCGGATGAATGGATAAAGAAGATGTGGGACATATATATAATGGAATATTACTCAGCCATAGAAAGAAACGAAATTGAGTTGTTTGTAGTGAGTTGGATGGACCTAGAGTCTGTCATATAGAGTGAAGTACATCATAAAGAGAAAGACAAATACCATATGCTAATACATATATATGGAATCTAAGAAAAAAATTATGTCATGAAGAACCTAGGGGTAAGACGGGAATAAAGACACAGACCTACTAGAGAAAGGACTTGAGGATACGGGGAGGGGGAAGGGTAAGTTGGGACAAAGTGAGAGAGCGGCATGGACATATATATACTACCAAACGTAAAACAGATAGCTAGTGGGAAGCAGCCGCATAGCGCAGGGAGCTCAGCTCGGTGCTTTGTGACCACATGGATGGGTGGGATACGGAGGGTGGGAGGGAGGGAGGCGCAGGAGGGAGGAGATATGGGAACATACGTATATGTATAACTGATTTACTTTGTTATAAAGCAGAAACTAACACACCATTTGAAAGCAATTATACTCCAATAAAGATGTAAAAAAAAAAAAAAAAACTACAGAACTGTCATTGGCAACTGTCCAAACAGTTGGATAAACATAAAATTGTTTAGGTGTATCCAGAAATAACATATAGTAAGCCGTCCTGGATGTGCTAGGAATGCATGAGCAAATATTGTTTTTCAAGACATTTGTTTGAAATTCTTTTTTTTTTTTTAATTTCCACCTATGTGATCCTACCTAACTTTGTTACCGGGCCTATGAACTACTCTTTACAACTATCTTAAGCTATATTCATTAGCGGAAGAAAAACACCTTTATTCTTATTTTGAATTGAAAAATCATTTTTAAATCATTTTCATTTAGTCTTTGTTCATACTGAAGAAGATATAGGAGCCACTAAGACATTAGGTACGAAATATTTTCTTTCATGTGTCCCTTTAACTGCCATCTAACTCTTCTCCCTCTCTACCAATTCTAGTTTTCTTTCTGGCACCATATGTCCCCATACTCTCTTTTTCTCTCTCATGTCACAGAACACTTTTTTTTTGCCTTCACATTATCTGCCAATTTGCTTTACCCTCTGCCCACTATTAAGCAAAAGAAAAACAAAAAACTGTTGGGTTAATACTAGGAAAAGTTATGGGGTCAGAAAATTTCACCTGATCCCTAAGTTTTCCTGTATAATCTTGGGCAACTCACACAACTTCCCTATGTATAGTTCCTTCCTTTGTACAATGAGGGTGGTAATAATAGTACCTACATCATTGGGTTCTCAAGAAGATTAAATTAGATATTATAGTTACAGCACCAGGCGTTTTGTTTGGTTTCGTTACTCTAAACATTCTGGTCTTCCTAAACATCCTGAGCAAGCAGTGTGCTCTGGACACTATGTGAACACCCAATCTCATCATTGATGGAACCCTATCACTTGCCATTTTATGCACCTCTTTCCTATCCATTCCTTCCTTTCTTTCCTGTGTCTTAGCCCTGCTAGACCCAATTATATCTGATAGGGACCCTCAGTTGTGAAGAGGCTGACTGTGCCCTGAAGATGGTGTAAACATCAGTCTGGTCAGTGTGGAGATGTTGCTCTCACTGTGTCCAAACACATGTGCTCAGAACCAATAAATGGTTCCCAGGAGGGAAGCTGAAAGTTCCTTGATAATTCTCTTCCTGATCTTCAAATTCTGTCAAAAACCACATTTCTATCCTCTGGAAGGAGGCCTACTGTCAAATTGGAATTATGAGCTGCAGGTCTAAGCCCAGTTCTGCCAAGTAGTAATTTAATATGTCAGTGGGGTGGTTTCATCTTTTAAAATGGGAGGAGAAGAAATCAATGGAAACTAGAAGAGTAAGCAGTCTGAAAAAAGGAATAGAGGAAGAATGGACATAGTGTGGGTTGGAATGGTGAAGGGTTATAATGATCACCTCTAAGGACACTCATTGACATCCATCTGTTCCCTGGGCTGCCTGCCTCTGCTTCACAGGGACAAATTCCTCTTTCTTGAGAAGACATCTGGGCAATTTGAAACTTGGTTTAAAGGAATCTGGTCCTGGGACTTCCCTGGTGGTCCAGTGTTTAAGACTCCTTGCTCCCAATGCAGGGGGCCTGGGTTCGACCCTTGGTTAGGGAACTAGATCCTGCATGCCACAAAAAAAAGAACCCGCATGCCTCAACCAAAAGATCCTGCATGCTGCAACTAAGAGCCTGCATGCATCAACGAAGATCCCGCGTGCTGCAACTAATACCCAATACAGCCAAATAAATAAACAAACATTTAAAAAAAAGGCACCTGGTCCCTTCTGTTCATGGAGATGGGAATAACTTTTAGGAAAGGTAACAACAGGCTACCGGTCCAGTGACTAAAACCAATTTTAATTGGCTAGTAAAAGTGTTATATTTTCTAAAGGAAGAAAAAATTTAAATCCAAGAAAAATCTTCTGGATATTTTGTATGGATCAGAGGTCTGTTGGACAGAAGACACTATAATTTCATTCATTCATTTATTCTTCATTTTTGTCTCTTTTCATTGCACAGCAATTCTTTTCCGCATCAAAGGTCTCTAAGTCATTCTAAGTTGAGTGTGGGGGTGAACAAGTAGGAGGCACTAACAATAAGGTGATAGGCTTGAAAATCTGGTTAAAAAAATAAAATGTCTGATTAGTTGAGTACTTATGTCAAAATACTTTGCAAGTCTCTTTAAATTTGGCATCTTTGACAACCTACAGAATGAGAGAAACTATTTAGAAATCATATATCTGATAAGGGGTTAATATCCAGATTAAATTAAAAACTCCTGCAAGTCAATAGCAACAAACACTCTGATTATAAAATGGACAAAATACTTGAATAGATGTTTCTCCAAAGATGTACAAATGGCCAACAAGCACATGAAAAGATGCTTAGCATCACTAATTAGGGAAATGCAAATCAAATATTACCTCACACCCATTAGAGTGGCTACTATAAAAAAAAACAGAAAATAAAAATTGTTGGCAAGGATGTGGAAAAAAGGGAACCCTTGTTCACGTCTGCTGGGAATGTAAAACAGTGCAGCTGCTGTGGAAAACAGTACAGAGGTTCCTCAAAAATTAAAAATAGAATTACCACATGATCCGGCAATTTCACTTCTTGGTATACACCCAAAAGAACTGAAAGCAGGGACTCAAAGAGATATTTGTTTACCTATGTTCGTAGCAGCATTATTCACAACAGCCCAGGAGTAGAAGCAATTCAAATGTCCACTGACAGAAAAATGGGTAAGCAAAACGTGGAATACACATACAATGGGATATTATTCCACTATAAAAAGAAAGAAAATTCTGATACATTCTACAACATGGATGAACCTTGAAGACATTATGCTAAGTGAAAGAAGCCAGACACAAAAAGACAAACACTGTATGATTCCACTTACATGAGGTACCTAGAGTAGTCAAATTCATAAGAGACAGAAAGTAGAATGGTTGTTACCAGGCACTGGGGGAAGGAGGATGGGGTGTTAAGTGTTCAATGAGTATTGGAGTTTCGGTTTTGCAAGATGAAAAGAGTTCTGGAGACAGATGGCTGTTACGGTTGTACAACAATGATAATGTACTTAATGCCACTGAACTATACACTTAAAAATGGTTAAGATGGTAAGTTTTATGTTATGTATACTTTACCACAATTTTTAAAATATCAAATTTATCAAAAATAAGGAAAGTTTCAGAAGCCAGTACAGCAAGAGGAGCTTAACTAGACACACAACTAACTGTAATATGATATACTGGATGTGGTATTTTGGAACAGAAAAGGGGCATTAGGTAAAAACTAAGAAAATTTGAATAACATACAGAATTTATTTAATGTCTATGCATACATAAATATTGATGCATCAAATATACCATACCAATGTAAGATGTTAATAATAATGGAAATTGGGTGTGAGGTATATGTGAACTGTCTATACTATCTTAATTATTCTGAAAACCTAAAACGATTATAAAATATACAGTTTACTTTTATAAAATAGCATTTTATCTGGTTTTCACAAAGTGACCCATTTAAAACAAACCCCAATTGCAGCTCTATAGCTGACATTTGAATTGTTATTCGTCCTGCTCACTTGGTACCACCCTCTGAGGAGTTTTAATGTGCTTCACTGATCACTTCTTTAATCTAATTAATCCCAAGTTCATCTACGTGCGGATAGGGCAAGCAACATTACAGAATCATCCTCTGTTTTAGACAAGGAGACTGAGGCCCAGAAAGCTTATGGGCTGGCCCAAGGTCAGTCAACTAACTTGATGTCAAAGCCAAGAGAGTAACCCCACTGTCCCCATTTCCCAGTATAGCATTCAAAGGCATTGTTCCCTAATCAGCCTTTCAGGATGTACAATTTGAAGATTTCAAGAATGTGACCAAAGCTTAGCTCTGTCTCTCAGTAGCACAGATTCACTACTGCAAGGAGTCCTCCAACTTTGTGCCCTGAAGATTCACTTTCCCCCAATAGTCTCCTTTCTTCCCCAATTATTGCATGCCTCTTCATCATAACTGCTCAGCAAAGATATATCCACTGAATGAATAAAGGAATACATGTAAGAATGAATGAGTGAATGAATGAGTTGTCAAAGGCAAGGGGCATCAGTGGATTCTAGTGAGAATAACTCCTGCTCCAAGTCAACGTGGTGGCCAGAAAAACAGTGGCACATCTTCCCTCTCAGCATCCCAACCCTCCCCCAGATACCCTTTATTGTAATCAACCAAATTATTTTCTAATACCTCTCTCATCCTCTCTCCCCTTCTCCCTCTCTCCTTCCCTCCCTCCCTCCCTGTATTCATAAACTCTTTCACTTATGCCACTTCTTTGAACTAATTATGTGGGGTGATTACAATAGCATGTTATGTCTTTTGCTATTACACATACAGAGATTCCCTTCTATGGCCTTCAAAATACTAGTGCCTCCTCATATGTAGATACTTTTCTCATTGCAAATTGAATTATTTGCCTCATTTATAAGTTATAATTGTAGGGATGGTCCCTCTCCATTTTTCATTTGATATTAGTGTTAAATACGTGACTTTTGTTTCCTTGATATTCATCTCCAATCTATAAAAGCCAACACTTAAAAGCAGCAAATGCATTACATATTTTAACAACTCTTCCTTAAATAAATCCTTCAGTAATGCAAATAATCACCCCATTTTTAAATTAAATTTGGGTTTTTTAAATGGGAGATTTTCCAAAATGTAGGCACACCTATATAGCCTGTGAGTCATAACAAGCTATATTTCCCTACTACTATTTTTATGTTCCCTTTGATTTAAACATTTAAAAATTCCCAAACACAGATCCCCTGTGTATTTTAACTGCCACATATCATTTGATCATCTACAGATATAAGCTGTTTTTCTATTTTAAAGCACTATCGACCCTGATTGTAGGCAGTTTGTACCAAAGCACATGAGAATCTGGGTAGTCTTTTTACTCAGCTTTTGGAAAGTAGCTTTACTTTGGTAAGGTAGCTCGAAAATATAATTTGAATATTGTCACAATTGAGCACTAACCTTTATACTTAATTTAAAATGAATGCTCAGGCAGAACTCTTCTTCCTCTAGGGCACCTAGAAGACTGCTGACACTCTGCACATTAAAAGTCATTTAACTAGCAATGCAGTGATGGAGTAGGAAGACTGGCAGTTAGGGGTAGGATGTGCATAAGATTCTTAGCATGGCTGGATAAAATAAAAAAAATTTTAAAAAGAAAAGAAAAGAAAAGAAAAACCTGATATTTCCCCATGAGGAGGAATGGCGTTCTTTAGTTCCTTAAAAATATAATAGAGCATGATAAAGGAGAGGGATGAGACATCATATTTTATCAGAAGAGAAAGATAGTTGACTACTATATTCTGCATCTGAAAACTTTAAAGATACTCACCCGTTCCCTACCCAAATTACATACTTTTATTTGCTTTCCATTCTGCACAACACATTTACCCATGACTTGCAAATGAGGTAACTATCTAGTCACATATCAATGAATTAAGTAAATTTTGCTCAATCAAATTTGTAAATTTTCCTTCCTTAATCCCACCCTTCTGTCTCCTATCAAAGTGGCCATTTCAGCTTTTACCCTCTTTTAAGGCAGGGATCACATCTATGGTATATTCTCTGTGCTGCAATGGCACCCTGCTGGAGGCACAAATACACATTCAGGTAATGTGGTTTGGATTCTAAGGAGGAGCTAAATTCCACTCTATCATTCTGACCCAGATCTGGGTGCTGGCAACATTTCTAAATAAGAGTATCAGCCCTTTAATTACTGTCTCAGGAACCCAAGAGTCCAAATTAGTCATACACAAAACTTTCTTCTGATATAAATCCCTAACACTGGGCCAGTAGCTACATGAGGCACTCAAAGCTCAGATATTCCTAAAGGGCATGCTTTGTGTTACTTCCTTTGCAGCAGCCTTCTCCACTTGGCTGCCTAGTATTCACATTACAGAGCAGAGTTCAAGTTTCTTATCTTAGTTAGATGTCTCTTGAACATCCTTCTATTACCCTATTCCTTGTGTTGGAGTCATTGGCTTGTGGCTTATGTACCAATCTCCCCACTACTTCGTAAACTCCAGAGTTGAATTATCTTTCAACACTGAATGCCCAGTGCCTAGCACAGTGCCTTGTATCGTTCATCACTAAATAACTGTGAAATAAATTACCACATAAAGAGAAAAAAAGTCTCATTTTAACTTACTCTGCTAATCTAGGCCAGAGTGCTTAAACATGTTTCTCTTTCTCTCCCGCAGCTCTCCCCCTCCCCCCACAATTCACGTTGAAATATTTGGCACTGTGAGTGGTTATATAAAGTAAAGCCTGGGACTTAGATTGGATGCGAACGGTCAACTAGATGCTTTTAGGTGCAAGTGACAGAAAATAGAACTCTTTTTTTTTTTTTTTTTTGCAGTACGCGGGCCTCTCACTGTTGCGGCCTCTCCCGTTGCGGAGCACAGGCTCCGGACACGCAGGCTCAGCGGCCATGGCTCACGGGCCCAGCCGCTCTGCGGCATGTGGGATCTTCCCGGACCGGGGCACGAACCCGCGTCCCCTGCATCGGCAGGCGGACCCTCAACCACTGCGCCACCAGGGAAGCCCAAAATAGAACTCTTAAGTGACTTAAATTTAAAAAAAGGAACTTATTGGATCAAATAATGAAAAATTCCAGGGGAACAGGTCTGTATTGATGGCTCAAGCAAGTATCCAAGATCCCATGCCTCATTCCTTGACTTTATCCTCTGCCTCATCCATTTCAGATTTGTCTGTCATGGTCATAAGATGGTTATAGCAACTCCAGAACTTACATTCATACAACTCTAAGCCCATTGACAAGAACATAAACCTCTTTCCCAGAAGTGTCCATGAAAGTCTCATTGCATCTCTTTTGCTCTATTCAGGTCATATGCCCATTCTTGAACTAATAATTGATGCTTAGGGGAATGCAAGGCTCTAATTGGCTTAGGCCTAGATCATGTGCCTACTGTAAGCACATGGCTGAGAGTGTGAAGAAGTGATCAAAGTGTAAATAAAAGTATGGTTTCAAAAAGAAAAGTGAGTGAATTCTGGATGGCAAAATAAACAATGCCCAATTAATATACACAAATAAAAATTACCTAAGAATTCAATCAAGGAAACACGTGGTTGAAAATTAAAATACCTGACTGGAAATACATTATAACAATTTTATTATATGGATATGAGAAGGGGAGACACACACATTAAGTCATTTTCTTGATTCCATGAACTCAGGCATCTTCCACTCCTCAAAGACTGGAAAATTGTACCTCCCACGGTACACAAGTGTTTTTACAATGCCTTCATAATGGGCATGTGAAGGGCAGGAATTGGTTCTACAAACTCAAAAGGCTACTATAAAATAACCTAGTAATTTACTCAATAACATAAATGGAATTACCTTGGCTTGAATATTGAAACACACACAAGATTGCTTATTTGTCTGTAGTCCAGACAGTATGGTTTTCATACGACTTTAGAAAACAAAATTTAATATTTACATAGGATTTTGTATTTTATAAACAAAGTAAGAATTATATTTCTCCATGCTTTAAATATGTGAAAATTGCAGCCAAAATGGATCTTACAAACAGGTCTGCTAAAGCCCAAATCATCTTTAACAAGATAGATCTATCTTCACCCAATAACCAATTAACCAAATAATTGATAGCTTTATTTTTTGAATTTTTGGTGATTCAAATGTCTTTCATATAAGAGCTTTAAGTCTGAACAAAATAAATTTCCACTGTTACAAACCACTGTATCTATGAGCATCTCTAAGTGGTTTAACAAAGAATAGAGGGAAGAGATTGAGTAGAAATAAAGACAGCACACAGGGAAAACAAATTGTGATACTTAACATAGTAAATTGTATTTTGGCCATATTAAAATAATCAGGTATATAAATATGATTGTGAAAATGTTATTGGAGGTATTCTAATTGGAACAACAATATGGTCCTCATTCTTCAGTAATAATCTGGCTCAAAATACAACTAAAGCAGCAGCTAAAATCTCATCCTGGAAAATGACTAAAGTCCATGGGAATACCCTAGGAAAAAGATTTTCAAATAATAAGCATAAAATAAAACTTGAAATTGCACTTTAATTAGTCTATCTCTCTCATGTGAAAAACTAAGGTCCAGATCATATCAAAGACTTGCCTAGGGTCACAAAAAGTATAACTCTTAAATCATTAGTTTTCAAAGTAGATCATGTTTACTCTGTGGTTATAAAAGAGGTCTACAGAGAAAAGAAAAAAATATTAAATGTCCATAATATTTTGTGTGTGCATTTTATTTTGTACATAATTGTTTGCAGAGCCACGTGCACTCAATTTTTTCTTATCATTATACCCATTCAAAATCCTTTGTAGAGAGACCACTGTCTTAAAATTATTACCCAGACCTGGACCAGACTTTCCCACATCACCTTTCTGACCCCTCCTCCAAATCCAGACATATCTGTTACTAAGCAGTGCAACTCTGCCAATCAACTGAACACACAGTCTCTTTGTCAGCTGGGGACTGGGAATCAAAATTATTTCAGCTAGGATTTTTAAATTCTTATTTCTTTATCTGCCTGCTTCAAAATATAATCATTCTTCCTTAAAGCACGCTGATTAAAAAGAAGAAACCCAACTATTAAAGTGAATACTCAAAGGAAATAAGAAATTTTAATAAAATATAAACAACAACCAAAACACCTCTCACACCTTATCTAATACAAAATACAAAATCACCTTGGAGGATTTTTTGAAAGAGATATAGTCAGTATCTGACATGCTAATTGAGTTATCAGTCCTCAAAGGCTGATGAAGAGTGACTCAATTATCACATATACTTTATTTTGCAGCCTATACACTGATAAATAACACTGGGGCCACCCTCTGTTGGGCTTCTGCCCAATACCCCTGGGACTGACACTCTGCTGGAGGGAAGATACAGATGGTAAAATAGAAAGTGTGGGGGAGTAAATCTACACTGATTACAACCTAAGTTTAAAAGTTAAATTTAGGAGATCCTACAGCTCAGAGTTCCTTAAGTATGCAGCATTTTCAACAAGGAAATACCTCAAGACATGGCAGAAAGAAGCAGTGGCCATGGGGATATTGTTCTTTCTCCTTAGGTTTAAAAAGAATCTCAAAATATACAAGAGCCTCTGTAGAACACTTTCCTTAAAAATTTATAGTGCAGGACAATCTTCTAATGAGTTATTTGGGCATTTCCGAAGTCTACATTCCCTTGGATGGTGATCAAAATAGGTAGGCCTCCTCAATGCACTCCTCCCTATAACAGAATGCAGCACAGCACAATAGTTAAGGGACAGGTTCCAGAGTCAGACTCTGAGTTTGAATCAGGGCTCTGACACTTACTAGTTGTACAAATCATAGGCAAGTTATTTAATTACTCTAAATCTCAGTTTCTCCATCCACAAAATGGAGATCAAAATAGAGTCTAATAGGGTTGCTGTGATAATTACATGATTTTATAAATTGAACGTGACAAAGAGTACCTGATAAATTGTAGTTGCTATGGTGGTGGTGATTGGAGATGAGCATTACATCAAGGTTCCTGAGGATTTAAGTTGCTATCTGAAATACAGGATGACTAAGGTCTATCATTCTTTTGGGTTATTCTTATTTAGCGTTTCCTTTTTCACTCACTGAGTATAACATGTAGGGACCTGTATAGAGAATCATATCAAACCAGATTCCTGCCTTCAAAGAAATGACTCTCATTTGGCTTCTGTATTGCACACTTATGACTGTGAAAGGCAGCACTCACACTTCATATCTTCCACGGTAGTGACTGAAATTCAACTTACCAGACTGAATCCTGACTCTGGCATTTCCTTTCTAAAACATGGGCTACAATGTGGAGAAAGGGCTAAGATTGTTCTGGGAATAGGTAGAAATGGAGAAAACAGGAGCCCCATGAATTCAAAAGGTCATTATTTAAACCTGGGATAGGAAGAAGAGGTGCTCAAAGCCTAACTCACCTTTTTGCCTCAAGGTAGATGATTGGCCTTGGGGGAAAATAACCCTGGATGTCATGACAATTAGGTAATACGTTTATATGACTTATTAAAAGAAAAGAAAAACGTTGGTCAGCAATGACTAAGCAGGTGTCCAAATCTTTCAATGAAAGTGGCGACAGGAGAGAAATACCAGCTGATAACATGATTGGCTTCACCAAGTTAACAGCTGAGGCAATTCTGAGATTCAAACAGAAACCAAGCCATCATGCTCAAATTTAGTGATAACCCTTTAGAAAGGCTTAAGAAAAACCCTGCATATGGGAAAGATTATGCTAACTAGGTACTTTGCATTATGCCCACACATAATAATGCAGACTCACAGCTGTGAACACACATCTGGATAGCATGGATGTGATTCCAGCCAATCTCTAAGGGAACTATTATATCAAGGCAAGTGCCAGTTGAACATGTTTGAAGCCTACAAAACTTCTAATTTTAAGACAAACAGCCTGTTTCAGACAATAGGATTATAAACCTACATGATATATCTTTTATAATTATTGCTATTTTGTCAGAGAAGACTTTTCTATGTATTGCAAAAAAAAAAAGGAAATCTACCACATCTTTCAGCATTCCCTAAATGTCTGTGATATTTTCTATATAGGTTTAAGAATAGTAATAATTACCCAACAAAATTACCCAACATGGCTCTTCGCTCTCTTATTAAGTGACCTCAGAAAACTGACTCTTGACCTTTCTTAACCAACACATGCATATTTCCTGGATTAAGTACCACAAAGTTATATCGTCAATGGCCAGTGCCATCTTCAACAAAATACAAGGAGTATAAAGTCTTCTGGACTGGTACAGTCAACAGCTATTTGAGGCACATGATGTGCAAGGTTCCATGCTGAGGAATCTAAAGATGTCCTAGTCTGTTATTAAAATAGAATGAGATATGTGCTAAGCAGCCCATAGAAAGTTAGCAGCTGAAGAAACCTTAAGGAATGTCAAGTTCAATCTCCTCATTTTTTAAATTTCCTCATGTTACTGATGAATAAGCTAAAGCTCCTTTTTATGCACTTGGTTAATGGCAGTACCAGGGCAAAATTTGGGGTCTCTTGATTCTCATATTGGTACTTTTTCTACTACATCACAGTATGCTCAGCAACTCTGGGAAGTAGGGGGTAGAATTTACTTCTCAGCAGAGATCTGGAAAAGCTGCAACGTAAAATCTACTCTCTGAAGATTGTTCAGAATATTACAGGTAAAAGTGAACAAACAGTCAAACACAGCAAGGAAAAGGAAGAACAGAAGCATGGGTGTATTACTGGGAAAGAATGAGTCATTTCTGGAGATCCAAAAGCAGTCCAGTTTAGGTAGAAATTTGCAGTTTCTTGACAAGGGTGCTATTGGCCTTTTTGGTGGGACAGTTCTGAAATGGTGAGGGTCTATTTCACTCAATACAAAGATGCTTGGCATCCCTTGCTCCAGATCACTAGACACCGATATCGTCCTCACTCACTGTGACAACCCAAAATACCCCAAGAGATTTCCAAACGTCACCACTCCCAGTTTAGAACCACTGAGCATAAATATGGGGTGTCTAGGGATAGGAATAGTACTTGAGAAGGCTGAAAGTAGGGTGGGTTCAGATAATGAAAAACCTTAAAGAAACTCATACTTTTTTCAATAGACTACAGGGAAACACTGAATGTAGTAGGGATGAGGTCTTGTTTGATATGTTCTTCAGGAAGGATTTTGGTAGCAATGTAGAAAATAATTAAGGTGGGTAAGAGATGAAGGCAAGGAGCCAAGTTAGTTCCAACAATAACACATGGTTTTATTTCTTTCCTTTTTCTACTCCTACTACTGTGTCTACCTGGGCTTTGACGTTTGCTATGGATTCTGACTCCTGGCCTCTATTTTGAGCCTTGGAATACGAAGTTGGCCTCTTAGAGTTAATCATAGTGTATTTCTTTGACACTCACTTATTTTATTCTTATTAACCAGCCTTAGTTCCCAGCCCCACTGTTGGCTCTAAGAACTGAGGGCAGGCTCTGCCATTCAAAGGTATCTTTCCACCATGTCGTTTTGAAGTGTTTTTAACTTGAGCTCTGGTTCCAATATGCTTACAAAATGGTTTTCAAATAAAAACACCTTGTTTCAAACTTTTTGCCTGCATTATCTAAAGTTTCACTTGTTCCCAGGTGCATTCAGCTTAGCTGAAAAGAAAACCAAAAGATCATAAATACGTTTGTTGCAAGCAGATGTTTGGTATTTTATAGGACACAGAAATACTACATTACTGAATGGCAGGCCGTTCATAACCTTAGCATTAATGAGACTGTGTCAGCATTTTCATTAAAAACCCCTATTTTCCTAAGCACATGTATTTTCAGTTTTAGAGATAAGTTGGAAACCATCATTTTGGTTGTTTCTAAATTAAAGCAGAGACATTAGAGAAATACCCCTTTTGGTCAAAGACATTATGCCAAGATGCCATGTAAAAGAAATCACAATGAGAACATGAATCAACTTCCAGGGACACTCCAACCACAGAAAAGTTTATGGAGTCCTCTCATGTTTTGAAATGGCAAAGTAAAGAGCCTGCTAGTCGGTGAAAAATCAGCATCTGATGATGCACCTGATGGATGGCTCCCAGAAACCCAACTGGTTCTAATTTTCTGACATATATGAGTTTAAAAAAAAAATGAAAATGCATCTCACACTACAGAAACTTCTAGATGGATCCTAGGGAGGAAAAAAAAACACACCAGGGCACACCTAGCAAGCTAATATTCTCCATCCAAAGATCACCTGCCAAGGTCATTGAGTTGACATCCTGCCACATCAGTCCCAAGGCAACAGACTATATCCCTAGCACTAGCCAGTCACCTTGCAAATGTATAACCTTAGTCAACTAAATAGCAACTGAGAGACTGTTATTCGGTGCAAAACCAACCCCAATATTAAAAAACAAAAATGAAAACGGACCTTGGCCTGTAAATAATTGTTAATTTGTGTCATCTTTTTATACATATCAATTGAGGTTGGCATCACAATGGTTAACATGATGGACTCTGGAGCCAGATTCCCTAGGTTTGAACCTTGGCCGCACTATTTACTAGCTGAGAGGCCTTAGTCATGTTTTGTCTCTGTTCCTCAGTGAGAAAAACAATGATACCTACCTCATAGGACTGTGAGAATTAGCCAATACATGCAAAGCACTTAGAACAGTGCCTAGTACATAAGTGTCCAATAATGTTAATCATAGTGATAATGATATCATATGATGGGAAAGATATCTAAAAATCAATGGAAATAGAATCTGGAAAGGACAGTTAGTTCTCTATCTGATATGAATTAAAAGGAAGGAGGGAAGGAAAGAAAGGAAGACTACAAATTATTCTAAGGGGATATCATAGGATTTCTACACTTTCCTTAAATCCTTTAAGCATTGAAATGGGGTTTAGAATCACTAATACCGAGAATGGGGTCCTCTAAGGCTGGCTTTCCCATCTCAGTAGGGCAAATTGAGCCAACTGCTTTCCTTAGCTCTTTTTATCTGAGTGAAATGTTGATTTATTTGCAGCAGCTACTAGTGCTGCATTTGTTTGATTTCCAGTTAACTGACCAATAAGTGCTGAGCCAATATCCCTCCAACCATGTCACTGCAGACGGGCAGTTCTCACTGTATACCCTCCCCAACTATTATCAAGAAAACAATGTGATTAAAAATCTTCCACCAAACAAAAGTCCAGGACCAGATGTCTTCACAGGTGAATTCTATCAAACATTTAGAGAAGGGCTAACACCCATCCTTCTCAAACTCTTCCAAACCACTGCAGAGGGAGAAACATTCCCAAATTCATTCTACGAAGCCAACATCACCCTGATACCAAAAAAAACAGAAAAAGATATCACACACAAAAAATTATAGACGAATATCACTGATGAACATAGATGCAAAAATCCTGAACAAAATACTAGCAAACAGAATCCAGCAGCACACTGAAAGGATCATACACCATGACCAGGTGGGATTTATCCCAGGGATGCAAGGATTCTTCAATATACAGAAATCAATCAATGTGATAAACCACATTAACAAATTAAGGAATAAAAACCATATGATAATCTCAATAGATGCAGAAAAAGCTTTCAGCAAAATTCAACACCCATTTATGATAAAAATTCTCCAGAAAATGGGCATAGAGGGAACATACCTCAACATAATAAAAGCCATATATGACAAACCCACAGCAAGCATCATACTCAATGGTGAAAAACTGAAAGTATTTCCACTAAGATCAGGAACAAGACAAGGATGTCCACACTCGCCACTCTTATTGTATATTGTTTAGGAAGTCCTAGCCACAGCAATCAGAGAAGAAAAAGAAATAAAAGGAATACAGATTGGAAAAGAACAAGTAAAACTGTCATGATGGCCAATGACATGATACTACACATAGAAAATCCTAAAGATGCCACCAGAAAACTACTAGAAATAATCAATGAATTTGGTGAGGTTTCAGGATCCAAATTAATGCACAGAAATCTCTAGCATTCCTATACACTAACAACGAAAAATCAGAAAGACAAATTAAGGAAACACTCCCATTTACCACTGCAACAAAAAGAATAAAATACCTAGGAATAAACCTGCCTAAGGAGGAGAAAGACTTGTACTCAGAAAACTATAAAACACTGATGAAAGAAATCAAAGATAACATAAACAGATGGAGAAATATACCATGTTCTTGGATTGGAAGAATCAAAATTGTGAAAATGACTATACTACTCAAATCAATCTACAGATTCAATTCAATCCCTATCAAACTACCAATGGCATCTTCACAGAATTAGAACAAAAATTTTACAATTTGTATGGAAACACAAATGACCCCAAATAGCCAAAGTAATCTTGAGAAAGAAAAATGGAATTGGAGGAATCAGGCTCCCTGATTTCAAAGTATACCATAAAGCTACAGTAATCAAGACAGTATGGTACTGGCACAAAAACAGAAATATAGATCAAAGGTACAAGATAGAATGCCCAGAGTCAACCCACACACATATGGGCACCTAATTTATGACAAAGGAGGCAAGAACATACGATGGAGAAAAAACAGCCTCTTCAATAAGTGGTGCTGGGAAAACTGGACAGCTACATGTTAAAGAATGAAATTAGAACACTCCCTAACACCATACACAAAAATAAACTCAAAATGGATTAAAGACTTAAATGTAAGACCAGACACTATAAAACTCCTAGAGGAAAACATAGGAAAAACACTTTAAAGTAAACCACAGCAAGATCTTTTTTGACTCACCTCGTAGAGTAATGTAAATAAAACCAAAAATAAACAAATGGGACCTAATGAAACGTAAAAGCTTTTGCATAGCAAAGGAAACTATAAACAAGACAAAAAGGCAACCCTCAGAATGGGAGAAAATATTTGCAGATGAAACAACAGACAAAGGATTAATCTCCAAAATACACAAATAGCTCATGGAGCTCAATATCAAAAAAAACAAACAATCCAGTTAAAACATGGGCAGAAGAACTAAATAGACATTTCACCAAAGAAGACATACAGATGGCCAATAGACACATGAAAAGATGCTCAACATCACTAATTATTAGAGAAATGCAAATCAAAACTACAATGAGGTATCACCTCACACCAGTCAGAATAGCCATTATCATAAAATCTAGAAACAATAAATGCTGGAGAAGGTGTGGAGAAAAGGGAACCCTCTTGCACTGTTGGTGGGAATGTAAATTGATACAGCCACTATGGAGAACAGTATGGTGGTTCCTTGAAAAACGAAAAATGAAACTACCATACGACCCAGCAATCCCACTACCGGCATATACTCTGAGAAAACCGTAACTCCAAAAGAGTCATGTACCACAATGTTCATTGCAGCTCTATTTACAATAGCCAGGATATGGAAGCAACCTAAGTGTCCATTGACAGATGAATGGATAAAGAAGATGTGGCACATATATACAATGAAATATTACTCAGCCATAAAAAGAAACGAAATTGAGTTATTTGTAATGAGGTGGTGGAACTAGAGTCTGTCATACAGAGCGAAGTAAGTCAGAAAGAGAAAAACAAATACCATATGCTACCACATATATATGGAATCTAAAAAAATGGTACTAATGAACATAGTTGCAGGTCAGGAATAGAGAGGTAGACATAGAAAATGGACTTGAAGACATGGGGTAGGAGGATGAAGCTGGGGCGAAGTGAGAGTAGCATCGACGTATATACACTACCTAATGTAAAATAGTTGGCTGGTGGGAAGCAGCGGCATAGCACAAGGAGATCAGCTCAGTGCTTTGTGATGACCTAGAGGGGTGGGATAGGGAGGGTGGGAGGGAGGCTGAAGCGGGAGGGGATATGGGACATGTGTATGCATATGGCTGATTCATTTTGTTGTGCAGCAGAAACTAACACAGTATTGTGAAGTAATTATACTCCAATGAAGATCTATTTTAAAAAAAGTAAAGAAAAGATAACAAGCCCTGGATGAAAATCAGGACCTGAATAGCTTCAGTAGGTTACTAGACATTTGGAAAGTATTTGATAGAGCTTTGAAATAATTCATCAAGATGATATGCCATGAATGGGAAGCATTTTTCAGGGGGTATCCCTGCCACTTATTCAGAAACAGAGGACAAATATTTTTAGCAAAGTATGGGGAAATGGAGGTCTCTAAGATCAATACCACTGATGCAAGTACTTTTAATTTTCAGTTCTACTCAAGACCTTGCAAACACTTTACTTTGACTTCAGCTGCAACAATCCACAAAACAAAGTACAGTGTCTTGTTCTCACTAATGCAAATAAGTGGTCATTCCAAAGATATTTTTCATGTGAGGGTCATGTGGTTATCCCACATAGACCAGAGAAAAATCTAAAATACAAGTCATAAAAATATATGCAGGGTCAGTGTGTGTGTTTCTTATGTGTTCACAGTGTCTCTACTAGAGAAGTAGGAGACAGTGGCCTTTATTTACATGTGAATTTGTACCAAGAAAAGCACAAAGTGGAATATTTTAGAAATATTACCGTATTAATAGTTCCTCAAGCAAAAGCTTAAAATGATTTTTCTTTCAAACTCCAGTCCAGTTTAAAAGACCCAAAGGTCTTCTGATGCGTTTTGTTTTTCCCAGTGTGCTCAAAGACCTTATTTATTCTTCTATGGATATTTACAATGAGAAAAGGCGGGGGGGGGAGGATACACATACACATGCACATGCGCACACACGCGCACACACAAATGGCAATCCACTAAATATATAAGCTCTCTACAAACTGGTAGTTGACTTTAAAGGTAAGACATTTGCTAAGCTGATGGTGTGGCATGACAAATGGAATCCTATCTCCTTTGATATTAGGTGGAGCCTACAAATCAACTCTTTTCAAAATACCTTTCACTAATTTTATTTAATAAATGTTTCCATAGGACGTACTGTGTGATAGATACTGTTCAAAGCACTTTACTATAGTTAATTAATTTAATCATCACAACTCTATGTGGCAGACAGTATTATTATCATCTCCATTTTACAAATGAAGAAGAGAAGTTAAGTGGCTTTCGTAAGGTCATGTATCTAGTAGGTAGCAAAGTTAAACTTTGAACCCAGGCTATCTGGCTCTAAAGTCCATGCAGTCAACCATTATGCTATCCAACCTGGTCATGGTACATAAAATGAAGACAAAATGAGGAAATGAGTGTGGGACATTCAGGCTCCTTACAGAAACGGAGCCAAGTTACCTTTATCTTTGTGATGTATAATGTCTTGTATTTTGTCCCAAGAAAAATTTTAGCTGTGGCTTCATTCCCATTCTCTCAGTGGCAAAATTTAACCTTTTTAATCTCTTACTACTCTCACAAAGGTCTTTTAATTGCTCTACAATTAAAAGAGATTCTTCTAGCTCCCTCTCAAATTTTTCTTCCTGTTCATTCACTTAAGTAACAAATATTGTCTAACTGATAGCATGACTTATAAATCTAACCTTTTTTCTCCTGCTACAGGTTTGGCTTGACTTAGTGAAAGTCTACTGGCTGTCACAGGTAGGAGAATACTTATACTACAAAGAAGCAGAACAACAACAGCAATAGTAACAACAGATAAAACATAATATAACATATAACATATAATATATCATATGTCCCAAACTGGTCTGAGACACATTGTCAATACTGACTTATTTAATTCTCACAAAAATCCCCGAAAAAGCAGGGTATTACTCTAATACCATCGGCAAGGATATAGAGTCTAAAACAATAAGCCACTTAGCTCAAGTTGTCCAAGTAGTAGATTTGAATCGAGGTCCATCTGACTTTAATGCCCATCATACTGGTCACCATCAGAACAAGCGTTATGCTGCTTTAGCATTAAATACATGCTTAAGTGGTTTGCCAGTGGTTGCTCAGCTAGTACATGGCGGATGAAGGGTTTACACTTAGGTCTTAAAACCTCAAGACCTGTGCTCATTCTATAAGATCCTAAGTCTGGTTTTAGGCAAAAAGTTTATAACTTAATGCCTTTGATTACATTGTTGATCTAAGTTCAACAATGTGTGGGTCCTCGTGGGACTCAATCTCTGTAGTTAATAATTGAATGTACAGGTAGAAGTGTGTCTGTGTGTGTGTGAGTGCACGCACGTGTGCATGAGTGCGCGCTATGTATGTCAGAGCAAGAGACTGGCAGTGAATGTAAATTACATTCTCTGTTATTCTAACTTTGATGAAAATCACCAAAATTAATAGAATATTGGAGGGATCCTGGTCTAAATTTTGGAATCTAGAAGAGGGAGTAATATATCTCATTTGTTCCATGAACATTTTAGAGTTGGTCAGGGCACTCCTAGGAAGGAGAGGAAGAAGAAAAGTAGATCATCAAATCATCAGGGAGAGGATTACACTTACTACTTAATGGAAAGACAGGCATATGCAAAAATAAATTTCTGTAACCAATTTTCCAACTTTCTGCTTAAAAATCTTACCATGCATGTACACACTTTTCACAAAGTGTTAACACTCACAGTAGCAAATGCTACAGCTGAAAAATGCAAATGTCTTTTCCATTACAATTCCTTTTTCAGTCACTCATAACTGCATCAACCATCCTGCATCTTAGCTAAAATATTCTCTGTTTGACCTCAGGGCAAGCACTGACTTTTTTTCCCTTTTCCGAAAGAAGTGTGAAAAAAGCCCCCTTTAGCTATGTCTGAGTCACCACCAGGAAAGGTAGGGGAGATCCTTATTATAATCAAATGGGAAGAGGAAAAGAATGTAAAGGGAACTGTTAGAGTTTGTGTCCAAAAAAAAAAAAAAAGGAAGTAAGTATCTGAACTTTAAAACTCAATATGATAAGATGATACACATTCCCATGTGTGAAAAATTGGCCAAGAATAAGTTATTAACATTTCAGAGTGGTTTGCTGAACTAGCAGATACCCTGTTCCCTGAACGGGAACTGCTAGAGGAAGAAGGCAAAAGGCCTTCAGGGAAGAGAAGGTCACAAGAGAGTAGAACAAGGGTTCAGTTAATTCTCTTTTCCCAAAGGATGTGATTTTGACTCAGCCCCAAGGGTCAGTCTATTCTGGTTGGATGTAGCCCTGTTGGGCTGAGCTGTCCCCAGGTCTTCATATTCTTTACTGTCCAGGCACATTTTTATCGAGTTGGACTAATTGAACTCTGTGTAAGGACAGAAGCATCTGATGGCAAGCCCCAATTATGTCATATATACTTTGATTCAAATAACCTTTTTTCAGCCTGTTTTCTCTGTGGGTGTATGTGTATGTGAGTGTGTGTGTGTTTGTGTGTGTGTGTGTTGACACAAATAAAATGTTTTACTTTAGACACTGGAAAAGGATGCTAGATAAAAGTATTCTTAATTGTGTTTATTTTTCCATTCTGTGTTCTAGTTATAAAAGCAATCCATTTTCATCAAAGAAAATGTGGGAAATATGGGAAAACATAAAAGGATAAAATGAGAATCACCAATATTCCAAGAGATGACTTTGTTATATGTCCTTCTATTCTTCTTTCTAAAAACATTCTCTTTCCCAAGAAAAGAGACTATTCTACACATACTATTATGTAACCTGTTTTCTCATGTCACCAGACCTGTTCCTTTTTTTTCTATGTATAATAATTCCTCAGGTAAACTCACCCAACCTCACAGTTTTAAATACAATTTATTTGTTGATGATTTCCAATTTTATATAACCAGCATAACGTCTCCCTCAAATTCAGACTCATTCATCTACAGCCTATACAACATTTCCCTTAGCTGTTTAATAGGCATCTCAAGCCACACATGCTCAAAACTGAGCTCTGATGTTTGCCATCCTCTCCAACCAGCCTCCTTCAGTTTTCCCCATCTCACTAACACTGAAAACCATCCCTCTAGTTATGGAGCTCTTCAAAAACCTTGATTCCTTTAATTCTCTCATATCCCACATCAGATCCATCAGAAAATCTTGAGAACTCTACCCTATTATCACCTGGAATCACCAATCATTTCTCACCAGGATTATTGCAAAGCCTCTGAACTGATCTATTTCTGTCCCTGCATTCTTCAGTCTGTTGCAATCATTGTAATTAGAAGGTTCTCATTAAAATGTAAGTTAGATCTTCACACTCTGTCTTCCATTCTCTCTCTTGGACAGAAGTCTTCACCAGGACCTACAAGGTCCTCTCCAATATAGACCTCCATCTTTCCCCCAGGACCTCTGTTACCTCTCTTATCTGTTCTTATCTTCCACTTGTCTATATTCATTCTGTGCCTCTGAACACACTGGCCTTGTTACTATTCTGCAAATACCCCAGGTATGCTCCCACCTCAGCTCCTTTGCACTTGCTGTTCCCCCTGCTTGGAATATTTGTCCCCCAGGTATCCTCATGTCTTGCTCCCTCATATCCTTTAAAGGAGGCATTATCAGTGAGGCTTTTCCTGTACTCTTTATCTAAAATTCCACCCATATACTTTATATCCCACTTCCTTGAATGTTTCTTTTTGACATTCTGTATCACAAATTTTACTCATTTATCTTGATAATGGCCTGTAATCCCCACTGAAATGTAAGCTCTATGAGGGCAGAGATTTTTTTCCCAACTTTTTAAAACGGTTATATACCCAGCACCTAGAACAGTACCAGGCAGATAATGCATGCTCAGTAAATATTTGTAGAATAAATAGGTAAAGGCTTCCTCCATCTTCCCAAGAAATGATCATCTGGGCATTTTCTGGGGTGAGGCCCAACTCCCTATCACTATTAAAGTGACTCCATATCCTTCAAGATCATTCTAAAAGCCAACCACTTCACAAGAGGGTCTTTCCATTTTTGTCACATAATATTTAGGGATTTATTTGGAGGCCATTTAAATAAAAGTTATCCTGAACAGAAAATAAGTTAGATGAAAAGCACTAGAAAGCAGCCCTTTGTTACCTGGCACCTCATATCACATTCCTTCTAAGCTACACATTTTCCTGTATACTCCAATATGAAGATACACAAGTAAATCAGTTTGATGCTATATTGCTGTAAAAATCCACAAACAATTGTCACCATGTATATGCCAAATGCAGGCGAATATTAGGGAAGAGTGCTACATCACTGTCGATATGTAGAAAAACACACAAGCAAGAGTTAAGACTTAGTTTGAAAAACAATCTCATTTATCGCTTTTGCATGACTGTTGGGTGGTATTGATGAACTTTGCCTTACATAACAGGTGTGTTTCCCTCAAGCCTCTAGAGATGGATAATTTGATGTAAAATATACAAGTTGAATCTCCTATTTAAAGCAACTCTTTGCTATATTATCTAGGTTGTAAGCGTGGGTTTAGTTATATTGCATTTACTTAAATGAAGGCCTATCTGCTCTGGGTTTAGTGCAAAGTAATGCCAGTAAAATCTAATCTAGTGGTTTGTCTTTGTAAAATTCTTACTAGCTGGGGGTACTAAGGGTGACAGACTCTATTTTTTAAACCAAGAATGTTTCAGACATTTGAGAACAGAAACCTAAAAAAGACTAAACTGAGGTAGTAATGTAACTTTGAGTTGAGAATTTTAACTACAATTCTATGACCCATGTTATTCATGCATCATAGAAACTGAACTGAATTTAGGGGCAGAACATCTAGGTTCACATTTTGACTTTGTCATTTAATCACAACCTCTTGGCACCTCAGTATCCTAACCTACAAATTGTGGATAATAGTCCTTGCCTTCATCCCAGGGCTGCCCTAAGATCAATGAAAAAAGAAATCTCTGGGAAAGTTGTCTGTTACATTCCCCTGCTATTCCAGACAGAAAAGATTGTTGTGATACTCCCTGCCCAGACTGTGGCATCTGTTACAAGATACCCAGAATGTGACACTGTTGATCTTTTCAGAGATTTGGTTAGGTTTGGAATAAACACGTAAATTGTGGGAAGGAAAAAAAACCAAACATTGTGTGAGCTTTTAAGAAATGACACTTTAAACGACTTGTTGCAGCCTCTAGATTGTGTCCTGGTATCCCAACCCTTGTAATCACTCAGGCTCTACAACTGAGTATGCTCAATGCTGGTTTAAGCCCAAACATTTCTACATCACAGTCTGGCACACTCGGGCTCAAAGGAAACAGCGTGTTATACTACCAGTTAGCTAATGGAACTCATGTTTGATAATCTACAATTTTTAATTTGAAAGTAATCCAATTTAGTCTACTGTTTAACATTTACAATTCATATAAAATGGCACTGCACATAGGCATCTGATTAAAGAACACATTATAAGTGCTAAACTATTCCCATAGTAAAATGATCTAGCTTCCACGATAGTATAACCAGATACAATCATAAATACTGTATTATAATGTCTATTGACCTACCAATTTCATTGTAATGGGAGAAATCATTTGTGATACTGCCCTTCATGAATTCTCCAGCCCTCTGGTTTCATTAGTGAGCTTTCCTAGGCTGGCAGAGAAATTGCCGTGACTGCCCCTGCTCTCTGTCCCTAATTTTATAAGTGGTCTCTCTTCAATCAGTTCATCATTGAATCAATGTTAACTTTAAAGCACTATGAACTTCCTAGGAAATAGGCACAAATGCTAACAAGCTTTTTTGATTTCCAATTTTAAAAATTATATTTCTATACCCACATTTTCATTTAACAGCAGTGTTGCCAGTCAGATTTAAATTGTAAAAACCATCTCCTTGATCTACACATTCAAAATACATTTTGGCGAAAAATATGAAAGAGATGGACATTTATTTTAAGTCAAGATGATCATTCCCTTTATTTGATGAGTTACTTGGCTACTTTCAAAGATTGAGAGACTGCTCCATTGCAGATTCATTGGTAGAGTGTATCTGAGAGACAACTGGGAGAAAAGGACAGGAGTCTTGTCTCAGTCCCACAGGTGACTTTCTCCTGGGCCCTAAGCCAGTCATTTAACTTTCCACTTATCCACTGCTACTCAAGGCATCGGCAAACGCTTTGAAGTTACTCAATGTTTTTATTCCTTAAACTAAAATACAAATTGGGTCTTAAAACCTAAACAGAACAACAACAAGGAAAGGTAAAGTTAAGTCTTAGAAACTGAAAAGGAATTGGCTAGATTTGCTAACGTGTAAAATTCTCCAGAAAATAGGCTGCAAATATATGCACATGAAATATTTCAATGTCCCACAGCTGCATGTGTTTTGTTTTCAAGTGCCTCTAATCTAACAGAAGGAATTTAAACTAGATCCTGTATTGACACATTAGAGCCATTTCTAGCGGTTTCAAAACAAACACAATTTAAACAGTCATGTTGTTTGCTCTCCTAACCAAGACTTTAGGTCCTGAAATGCAGAATCTGTAGGAAAACTTACACTCCAAACTGTTGCTCTTAAATTTACAAAAAATAAGTTTACTGGAAAACAATGTCAAATCAATTCTTCTGGCCTTCTGATTCGTCAGTATACAAACTAAGGCGAAATCATGAGGTATGATGACAAAAAGGAAAAACTCAGATGTTCCAAATATTGTTATACCAACCGCATAACCTTAGAGTCTCAAATCCAGCTGTATGAGGGCCCACACTTGCCTTTAACCAGAAGAAAGCGACGGCTCTCTCTTTATGTGACTAGTAAGGATTTGAAATGTGCTCCTCTTCCTTTCTCTGAATAGACATAATTGTGAAGAGATTAGGATACAAACGCTCTGTGTATATTGTTTCCTCTTATCTCCCATTGAGTCTTCTCATGTTGCTCTGCTTCAGAGGACAGGATTCAACTCATTATGTATTTGTTGAGCATCTGCCTGGAGAGCAGTTATGTGCTAGGTCTGGAGAGTGAGGGGCTCTCCAAAAAACGTGGGTGTTATGGAGCCTTATATTCTATTAGGATTTTATATTATAGTAGAAAAGCCCAGTGTGGCCTAAGAATAGTTGATAAGGACTTTGAGAAGGAGAGGGACTTAATTGATTGGATAGAATTTTCTAGGCTAAAGGGGTTTGGGAAATTATTCCATGCATGTAAGGCACGTGAACAAAGGTATGGGTGACAGTGAGATGACCAAGATCCGTGTGGAAAGGCCATGGTTTTAGCAAAGGGCATGTGTTGGCAAAGGACAGACATAAATCTGAAGGACTGGGGCATTAGTACAAAAAGAAAGATCTCTCTGAGTTTCAGAGTGGAATACAGAACCATGTTCCCTCAGCACTGAAGAGAAGCATTGTGGTAACAAAGCCAAAGATACAGAGATGATTATGAGCCTACAAATTTCAAGGAAATGCATCCATACCTGCTTTGAGGGAAAAAAATACAATTAAATTCTGCCTTTTTACCCCATAACATACCTAACAGAGACCCATAGAATACATAGCAAGAACCATACAAAGAAAACTGGAAAATATTTTTCTTGGATATTAATTGTCAACATTAAGCCATATAATGTGACTCAATAGACCATTATTCTCCTCATAAGTGATTATATACTGAAAATGTTATATGTGTAACGCTCGTACTAGGACAGTTGAATTATAGCCACGATTTCAAGGAAGGATATAAGAACCTTTGCCACAATAAGTGAAGCCTACTTTAAGCAACTCCAATAAATGATAATCCAAAACTTTTTATAAAGATTAACTACAGACTGCCTCTCTCTCTCTCTCTCTCCCCATCCCCCCTCCCTTCCTCTCTCTCACGTGCATGTGCACACACACACACATTACTACCTCCACCAAAACAACATTATATTAAATAGTAAGCAAACTCAGTGCCTTTAAAGTTAGATTTCAATGACAGTTAAAACTTGCCTCTGAATTGCCTTCAGCCTCTTTCCACACACAACTACATCAGGAATTGTCCTATTCCACTGACATTTTCCTAAAAGCCCTAACAACTCCCATTCCTCTTTTTTCTTGGTCAAGTTGACATCCATTATTCAGGGTAGGAAGTATAAGGGAGAATGGTTATTTGGTATATTTCTTGTGTATTATTTCCAGAAAGACGGAGGAGGAGATGATGATGATTGTTTCTGTTAAATACTATCAGCAATAATAGTTAATATTTATTGACTTTCACTTGGTGCTAGGTACTGTGCTAAACCCTTCCCATGGATTATCTCATTAATTTCCATGTTTTCTAGAAAGGTTAAATAACTTACCAAAGGTTACATAGCTAGAAAGTTTGAGAAGTCAAGGTTTGAACCCAGGTAATCTCACTCAATAGTCCACACTTTAAATAACTACATTATACGGACTCAGGCTCAGGCCACATGTATTCACAAAATTTTAATGTATCTTACAAATTCTCCTTGAGAAAAATGAAAATTTACTATGCATTCACATTAACCCTTGCATGTAGAATGTCCCTTGAATATTACGTTATCATGTGACCTTTCTCAATTTTGTTTCTAATTACAGATGTGGTTTTCTATGAGCCATTTACTTGTTCTATCCCAAACCCATTTGGACAAACAATGAAGATTTGTGATTTGTTGCCTAGAGTTAAAGCCATGGAACAGAGCAAAAACCACCAGTTCAGTAATCACACCTCCAGTGTGGACTTCTTTCTTACGGAGTCCTATAATGCTTAAGAATATATATTTTTCAAGGAGGCCTTCCATGACCTCACTCTAACCCCCATTTCCCAGTAGGCTAGGTTCACCCTTCTTGATTCTCCTTCTTACCAACTAATCTCAGCTGTAATTATATAATTACAGTATTTATTATTTGTGGTTTTTCAACTAGTCTTTAAACTCCCTGAGGGCAATGACCATGTATGATTTGCTAACTGTGGTATTTTCAGCACCCAGCACAGTGCCTGGTATATAACTTATAATTAATATTTACTGAGCAAATAAGTCTCCAAACAGTGATATACATAAAAATTATGCCCTCAGAGTGCTGGCTTATTGTTATAGTGATTATTCTGCCAGTAAGTGAGGAGTTCTACATTCCTTCTATTTTCATCAGTGCTCAGAGATGGCGAGAGAATTTATAAATATTGGTCTCTCTGGCTCATGAGTTTATAGCTTGGGTCCAAATAAATCGTTAACTCTAGAATTGGAATAGAGCTAACATACCATCTAGTTTATTTTCTTTCTCTTCTATATCAGGAGAGTGAGTCTAGAGAGAGGAAGGACTTACCAAAGGTCATGCAACCAGTCTATGATGAAAGCAGCTATGAATTTCTAACTATTGGGGTTTTCAAAAAATGTGATAAGTAGAGACAGAAGTGTGTTTAAAAAATAGAAGTAAATCAAACCCACCATTACCACAATAACAGCAAGTTGTGACAAGATTAGTTACAGTGCCAGACAGTTTTCATACAAAGTTCAGTAGACTAATTAATGATTAGATCTGTCTGAAGTTACTTTAGGGGCTGGGAAGTAAAAAATTTCTAAATCTATTTTTAGGCAGGTGTACGCCCAAGTCAGGATCTCTCATCTTTGTTCTGAACTAGCTTTCCTCCCAGTTTTTTTCACTGAATGCCCAGGAATCGTTTCCCAGAATGGGCTCCTCTCTGCTAAAACATCTGCTTGTTGTTTCTCCTCCTGCCAGCAACACTGCACAATCTTTGGCAATCTTCTGAAAACTCCTCTGTATTTGACTTGTGGGAGTTTTCTGGAGCTCCTCAAATGGAAATACATCCAAAATGTGGTAGTGTTCAAACTGGCTTCTGTTTTTTCACAAGATCCTAAAATGGGAATACATAGATGACTTCAAGGAATCTGTTATTGAAGCTGACCTCATGCCCCTACAATTGCCCTTTGGCTTCATTGCCAATAAAAGACTGAATAGTGACCATTAATAATATCTATCCCAGTAACAGTCATCTCCATGATATCACAGCTATTAAAAGAACTGGAGTCACAAATAGTACAAAGCCTGGACTATCAATAAGTCATTCATCATCTGGATAAAATGAATGTGGCATATGTCTGGAATCTGTAAAGCACTCCATTTAGAATAGCACCCACACTGGGGAGGGAGCCTCAGAAAAGGATAAATATCATTCACTTCTCAGGAGCATCAGTTCATCCAAAATACTCTCAAAATTTGTACTTTCTATTGTCTTTTCCTAGCCAGGCAGCCATTTCACCTATCCGGCTAACACTGAGCTTTCCTGAACTAATGACAAATGAAGTGACTGCCCTCCCCAAGGCCTAACTTAATCAAACATGAAACCATTTTTGGTCATAGTTCAGCATTTATATATTATCCATTTCTCAACTGTCTTAATGTATTCTATATATTCACCTATTAAAATGAATAGGCTCATCAAAGGCAGGAACTAACTGGTACCAGATATGGTATGAATTATTTACTCCATGGTTTTAGTCATGAAAATTTGACCCAAGAGCCCTTAAAGGAACATATATCCCATCTTTTCTAAATGAAGAATGACTATTTTCTGGACCTGGTTTACCCTCAACTCTGACTCTAAATTACATCAACTCACCCTCTCTCCACAAACAGCTCATGGCAAAATTGATGTTGCACGTAAATGAAGGAGAATTTTATGCACGTATAAGTAAACCCTACTTTCAAACTTCCAATCCTATATTTGACATGCAACTTTGAAATATATCAACTTTATTCTTCATCTTGTTAATTTTCAAGCTCAGATACATGGACTGAAAGGGATCTCAACCAGGTTGTGCAAACTGAAACCATCAGTGCCCCTAGAGTGCTTGGAAAAGTATGTATCAAGACACTGTAGAAAAGCAGATGGGCTAGCCATGCAGGGCTAAATTGTGAGCCAGAGTCAGGATGAGGAAGAGACACTACCAAGGTGCAGCCAAATATTCAAGGACCTCAGGGACTCAACTCCCTGCTAGTGACTTGGTCTTTGGCCCTCTCCTATTTTACCTATGTACTTACACAGGTAATTTGCCTTCTTGCACAGTCTAACTTTACTCTCCTGGAATCCTAAAAATGATATCTAGTTCTTCTATACCTTCCATATACTCACCCTAAATCAAATCCTTATTGCTACAATTTCCTTGGGACCCCATAATTGCTCCCTCTGACGGATGAATGTGTTTTGGTGTTATTTCAATTTACCAGGTTGTTCTTAGCTTCCGCAATTTGCCTTCCACTTTTAAAACTGAAGAGCCTTTGATGAGAACTGAGATCTTTCGAAGTTGCCAAGTGATCAGCAGGTCTGAAAGATCTTTCCAAAATGTACTGATTGGGGAGACCTTCAAGATGGCAGAGGAGTAAGATGTGGAGATCACCTTCCTCCCCACAAACACATCAGAAATGCATCTACATGTGGAACAACTCCTAAAGCACACTTACTGAACACTGGCAGAAGACCTCAGACTTCCCAAAAGCCGTGTGGCTGACAGGGCCTTGGTGCTCTGGGCAGATTTCAGGCCTGTGCCTCTGAGGTGGGAGAGCTGAGTTCAGGATATTGGTCCACCAGAGACCTCCCAGCTCCATGAAATATCAAACAGTGAAAGCTCTCCCAGAGATGTCCATCTCAACGTGAAGACCCAGTTCCACTCAAGGAGCAGCAAGCTACAATGCTGGACACCCTATGCCAAACAACTAGCAAGACAGGAACACAACCTCATCCATTAGCAGAGAGGCTGCCTAAAATCATAACAAGATCACAGACACCCCAAAACACACTACTGGACGCAGTCTTGCCTACCAAAAAGACAAGATCCAGCCTCATCCACCAGAACACAGGCACCAGTCCCCTCCACAAGGAAGCCTACAAAACACACTGAACAAACCTTAGTCACTGGGGGCAGACACCAAAATCAACGAGAACTATGAACCTGTAGCCTGTGAAAAGGAGACCCCAAACACAGTAAGTTAAGCAAAACGAGAAAACAGAGAAACACAGCAGATGAAGGAGCAAAGTAAAAACTCACCAGACCAAACAAATGAAGAGGAAATAGGCAGTCTACCTAAAAAAGACATCACAGTAATGATAGTAAAGATGATCAAAAATCTTGAAAATAGAATGGAGAAAATACAAGAAACATTTAACAAGGACCTAGAAGAACTAAAGAGCAAACAAACAATGATGAATAATACAATAAATGAAATTAAAACTTCTCTAGAAGGAACCAATAGCAGAATAACTGAGGCAGAAGAATGGATAAGTGACCTGGAAGATAAAATAGTGGAAATAACTACCTCAGAGCAGAATAAAGAAAAAAGAATGAAAAGAATTGAGGACAGTCTCAGAGACATCTGGAACAACATTAAACGCACCAACAATCGAATTATAGGGTTCCCAAAAGAAGAAGACAAAAAGAAAGGGACTGAGAAAATACTTGAAGAGATTAGAGTTGAAAATTTCCCTAATATGGGAAAGGAAATAGTCAATCAAGTCCAGGAAGCACAGAGAGTCCCATGAAGGATAAATCCAAGGAGAAACATGCCAAGACACATATTAATCAAACTATCAAAAATTAAATACAAAGAAAAAATATCAAAAGCAGCAAGGGAAAACAAATAACATACAAGGGAATCCCCACAAGGTTAACAGCTGATCTTTCAGCAGAAACTCCGCAATCCAGAATGGAGTGGCAGGACATACTTAAAGTGATGAAAGGGAAAACCTAAAACCAAGATTACCCTACACAGCAAGGATCTCATTCAGATTCGATGGAGAAATTAAAAATTTTACAGACAAGCAAAAGCTAAGAGAATTCAGCACCACCAAACCAGCCTTACAACAAATGCTAAAGGAACTACTTTAGGCAGGAAACACAAGAGAAGGAAAAGACCTACAATAACAAACCCAAAACAATTAAGAAAATGGTAATACGAGCATACATATTGATAACTACCTAACTGTAAATGGATTAAATGCTCCAACAAAACACAAAGACTGGCTGAAGGGATATAAAAACCAGACCCATACATATGCTGTCTACAAGAGACCAACTTCAGACCTAGGGACACATACAGACTAAAAGTGATGGGATGGAAAAAGACAGTCCATGAAAATGGAAATCAAAAGAAATCTGGAGTAGCAATTCTCATATCAAACAAAATAGACTTTAAAGACTATTAAAAGAGACAATGAAGGACACTACATAATGATCAAGGGATCAATCAAAGAGGAAGATATAACAACTGTAAATATTTATGCACCCAACATAGGAGTAAATCAATACTTAAGGCAAATGCTAACAGCCATAAAAGGGGAAATCGACAGTAACACACTCATAGTAGGGGGCTTTAACACCCCACTTTCACCAATGGACAGATGATCCAAAATGAAAATAAATAAGGAAACACAAGCTTTAAATGATACATTAAACAAGATGGACTTAACTGATATTTATAGGACATTCCATCCAAAAACAACAGAATACACTTTCTTCTCAAGCACTCATGCAACATTCTCCAGGATAGATCATATCTTGGGTCACAAATCAAGCATTGGTAAATTTAAGAAAATTGAAATCATATCAAGTATCCTTTCTGACCACAATGCTATGAGACTAGATAGCAATTACAGGAAAAAATCTGTAAAAAATACAAAAACATGGAGGCTAAACAATACACTACTAAATAACCAAGAGATCACTGAAGGAATCAAAGAGGAAATCAAAATAATACCTAGAAGCAAATGACAATGAAAACAAGGTGGTCCAAAACCTATGGGATGCAGCAAAAGCAGTTCTAAGAGGGAAGTTTATAGCAATACAATCCTACCTCAGGAAACATGAAATAGCTCAAATAAACAACCGAACCATACACCTAAAGCAATTAGAGAAAGAAGAAGAACAACAACAAAATAAACCCAAAGTTAGAAGAAGGAAAGAAATCATAAACATCAGATCAGAAATAAATGAAAAAGGAAATAAACAATAGCAATGGTCAATAAAACTAAAAGCTGGTTCTTTGAGAATGTAAAGAAAATTGATAAACCATTAGCCAGACTCATCAAGAAAAAAAGGGAGAAGACTCAAATTAATAGAATTAGAAATGCAAAAGGAGAAGTAACAACTGACACTGCAGAAATACAAAGGATCATGAGAGATTACTACAAGCAACTCTATGCAAATAAAATGGACAACATGGAAGAAATGGACAAATTCTAAGAAAAGCACAACCTTCCAAAACTGAACAAGGAATAGAAAATATAAACAGACCAATCACAAACACTGGAATTGAGACTCTGATTAAAAAATCTTCCAACAAACAAAAGCCCAGGACCAGATGGCTTCACAGGCGAATTCTATCAAACATTTAGAGAAGAGCCGACACCTATCCTTCTCAAACTCTTCCGAAATAGAGCAGAAGGAGGAACACTCCCAAACTTATTCTACGAGGCCACCATCACCCTAATACTAAAACCAGACACAGATGTCACAAAGAAAGAAAACTACAGGCCAGTATCACTGATGAACAGAGATGCAAAAATCCTCAACAAAATACTAGCAAACGGAATCCAACAGCGCATCAGAAGGATCATACACCATGATCAAGTGGGGTTTATCCCAGGAATGCAAGGATTCTTCAGTATATGCAAATCAATCAATGTGATACACAATATTAACAAACTGAAGGAGAAAAACCATATGATCATCTCAACAGATGTAGAAAAAGCTTTCAACAAAATTCAACACCATTTATGATAAAAACCCCTCCAGAAATTAGGCATAGAGGGAACTTACCTCAACATAAAAAGGCCATATATGACAAACCCACAGCCAAGATTGTCCTCAGTGGTGAAAAACTTAAACCATTTCCTGTAAGACCAGGAACAAGACAAGGTTGTTCACTTTCACCACTATTACTCATCTTAGTTTTGGGACTTTTAGCCACAGCAATCAGAGAAGAAAAAGAAATAAATGGAATCCAATTCGGAAAAGAAGAAGTAAAGCTGTCACTGTTTGCAGATGACATGATACTATACATAGAGAATCCTAAAGATGCTACCAGAAAACTACTAGAGCTAATCAATGAATCTGGTAAAGTAGCAGGATACAAAATTAATGCACAGAAATCTCTTGCATTCCTATACACTAATGATGAAAAATCTGAAAGAGAAATTAAGGAAACACTCCCACTTACCACTGCAACCAAAAGAATAAAATATCTAGCAATAAACTTACCTAAGGTGACAAAAGACCTGAATGATGCAGAAACATATAAGACACTGATGAAAGAAATTAAAGATGATACAAATAGATGGAGTGATATACCATGTTCTTGGATTGGAAAAACCAACAGTGTGAATATGACGATACTACTCAAAGCAATCTATAGATTCAATGCAATCTCTATCACACTACCAATGACATTTTTCACAGAACTAGAACAAAAAATTTCACAATTTGTATGGAAATACAAAAGACCCCGAATAGCCAAAGCAATCTTGAGAAAGAAAAACAGAGCTGGAGGAATCAGGCTTCCAGACTTCAGAGTATACTACAAATCTACAGTAATCAAGACAGTATGGTACTGGCACAAAAACAGAAATACAGATCAATGCAACAGGATAGAAATCCCAGAGATAAACCCATGCACATAGGGTCACCTTATTTTTGATAAAGGACGTGAGAATATACAATGCAGAAAATACAGCCTCTTCAGTAAGTGGTGCTGGGACAACTGGACAGCTACATGTAAAAGAATGAAATTAGAATGCTCACTAACACCATACACAAAAAAATAAACTCAAAATGGATTAAAAACTTAAATGTAAGGCCAGACTCTATAATACTCTTAGAGGAAAACATAGGCAGAACACTCTATGACATAAATCACAGCAAGATCCCTTTTTACCCACCTCTTAGAGGAATGGAAGCAAAAACAAAAATAAACAAATGGGACCTAATGAAACTTAAAAGGTTTTGCAGAGCAAAGGAAAACATAAAGAAGACAGAAAAACAACCCTCAGAATGGGAGAAAATATTTGATAATGAAGCAACAGACAAAGGATTAATCTCCAAAATTTACAAGCACCTCATGCACCTCAATATCAAGAAAACAAACAACCAAATCCAAAAATGGGCAGAAGACCTAAATAGACATTTCTCCAAGGAAGATATACAGATTGCCAACAAACACATGAAAGGATGAGCAACATCACTAATCATTAGAGAAATGCAAATCAAAACTAAAATGAGGTATCACTTCACACTGGGCAGAATGGCCATCATCTAAAAATCTACAAACGATAAATGCTGGAGAGGGTGTGGAGGAAAGGGAACACTCTTGCACTGGTGGTGGGAATGTAAATTTTTACAGCTACTATGGAGGACACTGTGGAGGTTCCTGATAAAACTAAAAATAGAACTAACATATGACACAGCAATCCCACTACTGGGCATATACTCTGAGAAAACCATAACTCAAAAAGAGTCATGTAGCACAATGTTCATTTCAGCTCTATTTACAACAGCCAGGACATGGCAACAACCTAAGTATCCATCGACAGATGAATGGATAAAGAAGATGTGGCACATATATATAATGGAATATTACTCAGCCATAAAATGAAACAAAATTGAGTTATTTGTAGTGAGGTGGATGGACTTAGAGTCTGTCATACAGAGTGAAGTAAGTCAGAAAGAGAAAACAAATACCATATGCTAATACATATATATGGAATTTTAAAAAATGGTTATGAAGAACCTAGGGGCAGGACAGGAATAAAGGCACAGATGTAGAGAATGGACTTGAGGACACGGGGAGGGGGAAGGGTAAGCTTGGATGAAGTGAGAGAGTGGCATGGAGTTATATAAACTACCAAATATATAACAGATAGCTAGTGGGAAGAAGCTGCATAGCACAGGGAGATCAGCTCCATGCTTTGTGAACACCTAGAGGGGTGGGATAGGGAGGGTGAGAGGGACACACAAGATGGAGGAGATATGGGGATATATGTATAGCTGATTCACTTTGTTATAAAGCAGAAACTAACACACCATTGTAAAGCAATTATACTCCAATAAAGATGTTAAAAAATACATAAAATGAAATTAGTCAACATGAATTAAATATAATTTTAACAAACATTTATAAGCATCTATTATATGCTAGGCACCATTCTAGGCATTTAATGTCCACTCCATGCCTAGAACTATTCTAGTTTTCTTTGAGCATGAAAGAAAATTCTTAATAAAGACCCCTTTCCTAGATGATACATTGCAAACAACTCAGTCACACCTTTTTATTAAATCAGCCAAGTCATTTAGCCCAATCTTTCTTTGTCTGTATTTCTCTAATGCCACTAAAAAATTGCCTTGTTTGGGATTTCCTTCTAAAAAAAAGAGATTTTGTTTGGTCTGAAAACATCAACATTATCATTAATACATTAAAGCTTTCTTTGTGTTATTTTACAAACCTCAAACAGCTGTGACTTTTGTTAAACGCTTTAGTCTTTCCATTAATATTTGTACCTGATTAAACTTCAATACAGGTGCATATGGCTTGGAATCACACTTTTATATTTTGCATGCAGATTAGTGGCATGGGAATTTGCATAATTTTTTAATGCACTGCTGCAAAAGTGAATTCTCAAGCAACTTTTATTTTTATCTAATCAAATCACTGCTTAATGAAAAACGATTGACTGCTTTCAGAGGTGCACTGAGGTACACTCTGGGGATCAGGGCATTTACAATTCAGCGGGGGTTCCCTGCAAGCATTTGACTCCAGTACCGCTCAAGTACTAGTGAAAACTCAGCCCTGCAATACCAATCTGATCTACCCTGTTCATGGGGAGAGAGCTAGAGATGGATCTTTTTCAAAAAATCCCTTTACAGAATAAAACATGTAAAAGAAAATCAGAGGAGGTCTGTAGCAGCAGCCTCAATAGTCTCAGTTAAAAGCATACTTTTAACCCACAGGGAGGCTTAACAATCACTCTCTGTCCAAAAGCAGATGAGCTTTGGTAAAATGGGATGAGAGACTAGAGAGAAGAGAAACCTTTCTTTTTTTAATTTCCATTTTTTGCATTCTTTCTGATCCATCTGGCTGTTACCATCCTACTTTCTGGTGTGAGGGGATCCAGTCACTCTTTGCTTCTATGTGAGCAGTTAATCACAGTCCCACCAAGGATGATAAGTGAGTACAAATAGTAACACCACTCTGCATGTATACGCTGCTTTATACTTTTTAAAGTGATTCCACATATATTATGTGTGAATGATAACTCACTTACATCCAAGGAAACTTTGAAATTAATTCTAATGTCTAAATCTAGATAAAGAAATACAAAGTAAAGTTATAAAAGGTAGAGGGAGGTTGAGAGGTTTGAAAAATAGAGAGAGATCTTGATACTATTTTTTGGCTTTAACAATACAGAGTAGTGCTCAATAAATGTTCTGAATGAATAAATTGTACTGTGAAGTTCATGGCGCACATATGAGGTTCTCAATACTTGTTGAATGAATGAATAAGTAAACAAATGGATAAACAAACAGCATATATTGTTCAGTCTTATAGTCTGAGAATGGTAGATCTGCCATTAAAAACCCACAAAAAGATAAGTTACTTGATGAAGGCCACACAGGAGAATTAACCTACTATGCTTTGAGAAGCCTCTCAGTGTTGTCTGGATGGCCAAAGCCTCCCAAGAGAAATGTGCATAAACAAAAAATAGACATAGAGATTAATACAGAAATAAAATTTGAGACCATCCCTTTGATTCCCTGAATGATAGAGAAGATAATCTAAATAAAATATTTTATAAGTATTTAAATGCATTCAAAACCACCCATAGTTCATAATATTCTTCCTTTCCAAAGTACAGTCACTCTTGCTATTTTCTCCCCAAAACAATCAAGACTGCTTAAAATGTATTCAGCCCACATTTCTGCCTTCCACATTTCCCAGTTTCACCCTCTCCTGTCTCGTGACCCCATCTCCACCCCAGCCACTGACCCCTTTGTGTACAGCAAACACATTCACTCATTCAGTATCCTGCATTCTAGTTCTCAGCATAGAGTATCCCCCAACCCAAGAACCATGCACTTTCCCTATGGTTAGTTTAGTGGTTTATCTGTCTGCAAGCAGGTGTTAATGAGGCCAAAGCTGTTTGTTTGCTTCCTGCATAGGCCTGGATTCCTCTGCTCCTCTCTCCAGTCTGGATCTGAATCTCTGAACTTCTGTCATCAGCCATCTTAAAAATATGTGCCTTGGGTCTAAAGAGCAGTAGACAAGAGGGTACCATTGGTTCAGCACAATTTATCCAACCGCTGGAAAATAAGCACACTCTCTACAGAAAGGAAGTCTGTAAAGTTATCTGTATATGAAAGACTTTGCATACTGTGTTTGCACAAGATTTTCTTTTGCCCACTATTTTCAAGCCCAATGAAGCAAGCAGCAGGATCCTTTTGAGCCTCGGGCTAAAGGAAAGCTCAGAGGCTATTAAGTTTCCAGAAGGCACAGAGAAGTACCAAATGACCATAGGAACTCTCTTACAGTCCTACAGTTTTACGCTGTGTAACCAGAGAGCATTTGAAGTTTCTTTGAATTAATGATAATTTTAAAAAATTTTAAGTGGTAATTATTATTATATAAGCCAAAGTGTTTACTTTCTCTCCATTGCTCTACTGCGGTTTTCAATCAGAGGGAGGTAAACTCTGAGCTCAAAAAGTGTTCTTTAAATGGCTCTCTAAACCAGTTTCAACTACCTTTGTGTAAGAATAATAAAAGTGTTAAAAAAAAAAAAAAAAGGATTCTGAAACCAATATCAGAAGAGGCAGAAAAAAAAGTCTGAAGCAAACAAGTGGCCTCAAAGAGGGAATATAAGAGCAATAATAACTTTGAAAAATGTATTACTGTATATTTAAGAATATTGAAAAGAGGCACCCAAAGTAAACACAACCACTCAAACTGAGAGTAAATACATACACACAACTCATTGCATTTCAAGGTCAATTAAATCATTTAATGAACCATGCCAGCTACTACCCAAACTTTTAAGCTGGTCTCAAGCAGATTCTAAGCAGAAAGTATAATTTGTCTATATTTCTATAAAACTTATAAGCAGAATAACAAGCTTCCAAGCAGGTCAGTTGGATTTCAGAAGAGACACTTAGAATTGGCATTGAAATGTGTTAAACTGAGGTCACTTTTTTTTTTTTTTTTGGAAATTCAACGGTTACTTCCACATCTCCTACTTGCCTTTGAAATCGAAAAGTGAATTTTCCTGCCAGATTCTGTAGCCATATCAAAAGACGTTTTCCCTTGCTTCACGGATGCTCCATCACCCTGGGTCAAAGTTCTTCCTTGGGGGTTAGAAACAGTTAAGCATCAACAGTTTGGGGTTAATGTCAGATGCACCTTCTGAAGCAGTGAGCAGTTAACCTGAACACATGCCTTTGGAATGTCAACCAAAATCTCAACGCAATGAATGACTTGGTTTACTATTAAAAAAAAATCAACTCTGTGTTCTGACTATGAACTTGGCAGGAGGCTCATTTTCTGTGTTATTAAATATATGCTTACTGAGTGCCTACTATGAGTCAATTTAGTATTACTGTAAAATTCAAAATAAATCTAAAACTGAGATCCTTGCCCTTGAGGCATTTACAATTGGCCAAAGAAACATAATTAATTCACATGTTTACAAACACACTCAACCTTTAATGAAATGAAAACATTGTCTAAGTGGCCTCGTGATTTCTTTCCTTTAGGCCACTAAACCTCACAGTTATTTACTTCAAAATATATCCCAAATGTAAGGTCAATGAAAGCCCTGAGGAAATAGCAGCAAGAACTTCCAAATGCTTATAAAGCAAGAAAAATATTTTTTAAAAAGTAGTTGGCCCTTTTGTCTCAGCAAATAATATGAACCTAACTCACTGTTGCCATGATTATGCTGGCAATAAGCAGATTTTGTGGTTATCAGGCTCAGGAGTGTTGCTTAGGTTTTTAATCACACAAGCTGTCATTATATTGCTTGGTCTCCTCATCCACCCAGAATATTACCCTGTGCCTATAATTTATTTCAGAGATCTGTATTTCGTGATAGAGAGAATGGAAAATCTCTGGACATAAAGAGAAAATACCTCTTACTGTTTCTTACCAATCGACTCAGTAGATCAAAATAGCTGTGTGGTGTCATGAATTACAGGTTTAAAGGAATCTCACTATTTATCTGCCATAATATTTCATTATATAAAAGTGATTTTTCCTACCCTGAATTTCAAAATTGATACTCCTAACTACAGTACTTGAAGGTTACTCTCATAACTGAATAATTTAGTCATCCGTCCGTGGATGTTAAGTCATTTTGCTGATCCTCAGTGCTGAAACAACAAAAACAAAAAATTGTCCATGCTTTTGTTTCTTTGCCCCCTGGTTGACATCTCATTTGATTGCTGTCAAAATGTGAAATGTTTATGAATATTACAAACAAAAATGTATAGATATTATTGCAAATGAATACTGCGGCTAGAGACAATAGGTCTACTTCCTATCCTGCTATACATTTTCCTTTAAATAAAAGTTAAATTATTAGATAGCTAAAGGATGCAGTCTCATTGAAAAATGGCGAGACTATTAATCCAAATACAAACATCCATCACCCTGTGCAATAAATGTGCTCCAGAAAATTTGAGTCTAAAATGAATTTTTGTAAATGGAATCATTTCCCCATTGGTTTATATTACAGTATTAAAGATTATTTGTTTTCATTTCTGGACTTTGGTAGGCTAAGGTGCTATAAACTACTGCCAATTTTTCTTGCCTCAATTTTCTGTCAATTACAGATTTATAAACAAATATTTAAATGCACTAGGGGAACTCTAATTTAAATAAATTCTGTGGAAAAGTATTTCCAAAAATATGAAGAAGACTTCAGTAATGTGATCACTTGCACTACAACTAATTTATTTGGTAAATTTGGGTCTGACTGCAAAGGCTTTCTTAAAGGGAGCTACCATACATGAAGGGAGAGCTACATGTGAGATTCGTATAAACACCCTTCCCGTGCAGTGAAATCCACCTCGGGACACATTAGGATCAAAGCAGGAGAAGTGATCTTTTCATACAGGCCTGCTTTCTAAAGAGTTATGCACAAGGGCACTCAACTGGACACTGCAGTTTAATAACCCTAGAGTCACCACTGCAGATGTCTACATTAGCACAAGGTTTGAAAGAGAGGCAGATGGCTAGAAAACCCTTACTGAGATTCTCTAACAATTTCCAAAGGTAGAACAGCAAGTAGCTTCTATGTATAAATGATGTTCACCATATGGTAAAGCATGACTTAATATTTTATATAAAAATCAAATTATTATAGCTAGATTGAATAAAGTCAAGGCCAATTAAAAGTAGAGTTGAGTTTCCCTGATAAATATTCGACTAGGTTTGGAGCAGTAACTCTAAACCAAGCTGTAAAAAGAAAAAAGAAAAAAAAAAGGAAAAGTGGATAGAATAAATGGATTTTCATAATATTAAAGCCCTTAATTTCTCAAGTATGAATCCTAATTCCATTAAAGCTCAGGTTATTGCTTTGAAAATATACTTCGGGGAGGTAAATCTGACATTTCTAGGCAGATTAAAGATAATATAAAATGGACACTAATAAAACAGACATCAATTTTCTGGTCTAATGTTTGAGGTCCTACAAAAGTTGAAAAATCTTCATAATACAACTTCATTTCACATGAAATAAGTAATGACTTTTGAAACCACAGTCCCCAGATCCTGGCCAGCAAATCAAATACACTGTCTACCCAATGACATCTCTACCTGAGAAGTGACTGAACCACTCAAGTCACAGGTCGCTGATGACCTGCAGCCATATACCATGACTTTGCAAAGAGGATGTTTATTGTCACTGGTGCAGGCAATAATAGATAAGCAATAGATAATGTAATAGTGACTGGTCTTATTGATCAAGAGAGGAGAAAAATATAGGTGCTCAAAATAGACTGTTTACAATCTGTTTCCTGCTGTTAGTTTCTAGTAAACTACTACTTTTATCCACTTCCTAAGACACTCTATCAAACAGGTGAAACAGGAAAGTACAATGTTCCTCACTACCCCACACTTAATAGTGAAGCCACACTTCACTATTAGCCATGGCAAGATAAAGGTGTATTGTATTACTTGGCTTAATTAGATTTAAAATGCTCTAAAACAACAGGTGGGCTTCAACCTGGGGAAAAAAACCCCAATAAATATCCAAATATACAGAATGGAAAAAATTAGGAGTGTATTATCATGATAAAATGATTAAACATTTATTCAATTTCTGATTATTTATGGATTGTAGGGAGTAGAATATAAGACACGTAAATTGTTAGAAGCAGTGCTGTAGTTTAAATTCTGGTCCATGGAGCAAAATTTCACACAATTCTGTCTCCCTAGCCTTTGTTTCCCAGAAACAGGAAAACCCTCTCTATGCATGCAACCTTCTCCTTCACATAGTTGATTGGGAGCTATCTATATGGTCAAGAGCTCCTTTGAATTAAACATATATCAACATCTCTAAGAGTAAGATCGGTGGCTCTCAAACTTTAGAATCATATGGGGAGTTATTTAAAATCTTGATGCCCAAGCCACACTGTATATTCAGTTAAATCAGAATCTCTAGGGGGTGGATCCCAGGCACTAGTATTTTTTAAAACTACCCAGATGATTATAGTGTGAAGCCAAGTTTGAGAAGTACTGGGATAGATCCTAGGAAAATAGAGCCTGGTTTAAAAAAAATAAGTAAAATCCACATTTTCTTTTCAGAAACACATCTCTGCTTAAAGTAAAGAAACAAAGAATTAAGCCAGGATTTCCTGGGGATTTTCAATGAGTTGTTTCTACCTTTACCACCTGATATGCCACCTGCTGCTACTGAAGTCAACAAACCAAAAGGTCGGCTTCCTGAGGGTATGTACTTCACAGAGGCCTGGCCTCTGTGTAACCAGGCTTGGTGCTACATAAATAGTGCCAGATTGGAGGCTAATGTAACATCTTCTCCTATCTGGTCTTCCTCCTTAGTCATATCATTGCTCCCTCCTAGGACCCATTTTAAAATGTAGTGGTGAAAAGCTTCTATATCACTGTCAGTTTCAGAAGAATGGAATGTTACTCTTGATGTTAAAGCCAGGTTCCTAATCCTAGATCTTAAATTCATCAATTAGTTTACACCATGGCTACCCATCTAGCTATATTGCTTCTTATTCCTTCCTTTTCATCCCTCTATGTACTCATGCTTTTCTTTTTTTTTTTTTTTTTTTTTTTTTTTTTTGCTTTATCACAAATTTAATCAGTTATATGTATACATATGTTCCCATATCCCCTCCCTTTTGCGTCTCCCTCCCACCCTCCCTATCCCACCCCTCCAGGCGGTCACAAAGCACCGAGCTGATCTCCCTGTGCTATGCGGCTGCTTCCCACTAGCTATCTACCTTACGTTTGGTAGTGTATATATGATTCGATCACTCCCTAACACCATACACAAAAATATGCTTTTCTTTTTGAGATCAATTCTTCAATAACTCCAAGCTAGCGTGATCATACATCTTGGTTTACCCTCTTGGTCCCAGCATAATTATATATTTTCAGTTTTTTCTTATGAAATCTTCTAAACATACAGAAAGTTGACGTGATTTTATAGTAATCACCATCTAAAAAAAAAAAATCTGCCATTAGGGAATTCCCCAGCGGTCCAGTGGTTAGGACACCACCCTCTCACTGCCAAGGGCCAGGGTTCAATCCCTGTTCGGGGAACTAAATCCCACAAGCTGTGTGGCATGGCACAGACAAAAAAATAAAAATAAATTAAATTAAATCTGCCATTAATATTTTACTGTACTTGCTTTATCACATACCTATTCATTTATCCTCCTCTTTCTACCCATCTAGCAGCCCATTCTATTTTCTGATGCATTTCAAAGGAAGCCCACAATAATTATTAATGGTACACTCTTTTACTCTCAGAAGTATCCTGGTTTAGACAATAAGTGTGCTATGTGTGTATGATGTAGCTGTATACTTAGAGTGGTACTAGCCACTACAGGAGCATCAAGACAAACATCTGAGTGAGTTTTGATATTCAACTTAAAGTCTATTTGAATGAGGTAAGTCAAGAAAGATGATAACAATGACTGAATGCTGATGGGTATTTTACTGCTAAAGGATGCTATAGGACGAGAGGAAGCAGGAATAAACATGTGTACAGGAATAAGCCACATGGCGCTTTTTAGGAAGATCAGATTTCTGCTAAGCCTTCAAGGATGAGTAGAACTTGGATGGATAGAAAGTGAGAAAGCATTTGGAGTGGGGAAGGGAGAACAACATACACAATGACAGTGACAGAATAACAAAAAAAAAAGGCTACCAAGACCTAGCCAAAGGATTCATGAACTCATAAACTTTGCCTGATATCCAGGAATAATAAGAAACTTCTCATCTCTACTTGCGAGAATAGTCATCTCATTGGCTAAAAGGTCAAGTCACTAACAGGTCTAGAGTGTCTATCCTGCCAGACACTACAAGAAAAACATCAGGTACAGCAATGGTCATCTATTCACATGTTCTGACATGACTTTAGCATTCAGATGGCCCACTTTTTTTTTAATTTTAACTTCTACGTTATTTTTATTTCCATTTTTTAAATCACCTTTATTGGAGTATAAATGCTTTACAATGGTGTATTAGTTTCTGCTTTATAACAAAGTGAATCAGTTATAAATCTACATATGTCCCCATATCTCTTCCCTCTTACGTCTCCCTCCCTGCCACCCTCCATATCCCGCCCCTCTAGGTGGTCACAAAGCACCAGGCTGATCTCCCTGTGCTATGCGGCTGCTTCCCACTAGCTATCTATTTTAGGTTTGGTAGTGTATATATGTCCATGCCACTCTCTCACTTTGTCCCAACTTACCCTTCCCCCTCCCCATATCCTCAAGTCCATTCTCTAGTAGGTCTGTGTCTTTTTTCCCGTCTTGTCCCTAGGTTCTTCATGACCATTTTTTTTTCAATTTTTTAGATTCCATATATATGTGTTAGCATACGGTATTTGTTATTCTCTTTCTGACTTACTTCACTCTGTGTGAGACTCTAGGTACATCCACCTCACTACAAATAAATCAGTTTCATTTCTTTTTATGGCTCAGTAACATTCCATTGAATACATGTGCGGCATCTTCTTTATCCATTCACCTGTTGATGGACACTTAGGTTTCTTCCATGTCCCGGCTATTGTAAACAGAGCTGCAATGAACACTTTGGTACATGACTCTTTTTGAACTATGGTTTTCTCAGGGTATATGTCCAGTAGTGGGATTACTGGGTTGTATGTTAGTTCTAGTTTTAGTTTTCTAAGGAAACTCCATACTGTTCTCCGTAGTGGCTCTATCAATTTACATTCCCACCAAAGGTACAAGAGTGTTCCCTTTTCTCCACACCCTATCCAGCATCTATTGTTTGTAGATATTTTGATGATGGCCATTCTGACTGGTGTGAGATGATATCTCATTGTAGTTTTGATTTGCATTTTTCTAATGATTAATGATGTTGAGAATTCCTTCATGCATTTGTTGGCAATCTGTATATCTTCTTTGGAGAAATGTCTATTTAGGTCTTCTGCCCATTTTTGGATTGAGTTGTTGGCTTTTTTTGATATTGAGCTGCACCAGCTGCTTATAAATTTTGGAGATTAATCCTTTGTCAGTTGCTTCATTTGCAAATATTTTCTCCCATTCTGAGGGTTCTCTTTTCGTCTTGTTTATGGTTTCCTTTGCTGTGCAAAAGCTTTGAAGTTTCATTAGGTCCCATTTGTTAATTTTTGTTTTTATTTCCATTTCTCTAGGAGGTGGGTCAAAAAGGATCTTGCTATGATTTATGTCAGAGTGTTTGGTCAATGTTTTCCTCTAAGAGTTTGATAGTGTATGGCCTTACATTTAGGTCTTTAATCCATGTTGAGCGTATTTTCATGTATGGTGTTAGGAAGTGTTCTAATTTCATTCTTTTACATGTAGTGGTCCAGTTTTCCCAGCACCACTTATTGAAGAGGCTGTCTTTTCTCCACTATATATTCTTGCCTCCTTTATCAAAGATAAGGTGACCATATGTGTGTGGGATAATTTCTGGGCTTTCTATCCTGTTCCATAGATCTATATTTCTGTTTTTGTGCCAGTACCATACTGTCTTGATTACTGTAGCTTTGTACTATAGTCTGAAGTCAGGGGGACTGATTCCTCCAGCTCCGTTTTTCTTTCTCAAGATTGCTTTGGATATTCGGGGTCTTTTGTGTTTCCATACAAACTGTGAACTTTTTTGTTCTAGTTCTGTGAAAAATGCCAGTGGTAGGTTGATAGGGATTGCACTGAATCTATGGATTGCTTTGGGTAGTATAGTCATTTTCACAATGTTGATTCTTCCAATCCAAGAACATGGTATATCTCTCCATCTGTTTGTATCATCTTTAATTTATTTCAGCAGTATCTTATACTTTTCTGCATACAGGTCTCTTGTCTCCTTAGGTAGGTTTATTCCTATATATTTTATTCTTTTTGTTGCAATGGTAAATGGGAGTGTGTTCTTAATTTCACTTTCAGATTTTTCACCATTAGTGTATAGGAATGCAAGAGATTTCTGTACATTAATTTTGTATCCTGCTATTTTACCAGATTCACTGATTAGCTCTAGTAGTTTCTGGTAGCATCTTTAGGATTCTCTATGTATAGTATCATGTCATCTGCAAACGGTGACAGCTTTACTTCTTTTTTTCCAAATTGGATTCCTTTTATTTCTTTTCTTCTCTGATTGCTGTGGCTAAAACTTCCAAAACTATGTTGAATAAGAGTGGTGAGAATGGGCAAACTTGCTTGTTCCTGATCTTAGTGGAAATGGTTTCAGTTTTTCACCATTGAGGACGATGTTGGCTGTGGGTTTGTCATATATGGTCTTTATTATGTTGAGGAAAGTTCCCTCTATGCCTACTTTCTGGAGGGTTTTTATCATAAATGGGTGTTGAATTTTGTCAAAAGCTTTCTCTGCATCTATTGAGATGACCATATGGTTTTTCTCCTTCAATTTGTTAATATGGTGTGTCACATTGATTGATGTGTGTATATTGATGAATCCTTGCATTCCTGGGATAAACCCCACTTGATCATGGTGTATGATCCTTTTAATGTGCTGTTGGATTCCGTTTGCTAGTATTTTTTTGAGGATTTTTGCATCTGTGTTCATCAGTGATATTGGCGTGTAGATTTCTTTCTTTGTGACATCTTTGTCTGGTTTTGGTATCAGGGTGATGGTGGCCTCGTAGAAGGAGTTTGGGAGTGTCCCTCCCTCTGCTATATTTTGGAAGAGTTTGAGAAAGATAGGTTTTGGCTCTTCTCTAAATGTTTGACAGAATTCCCCTGTGAAGCCGTCTGGTCCTGGGTTTTTTTTTGTTGGAAGATTTTTAATCACAGTTTCCATTTCAGTGCTTGTGATTGCTCTGTTCATAGTTTCTATTTCTTCCTGGTTCCGTCTTGGCAAGTTGTGCATTTCTAGGAATTTGTCCATTTCTTCCAGGTTGTCCATTTTATTGGCATAGAGTTGCTTGTAGTAATCTCTCATGATCCTTTGTATTTCTTCAGTGTCAGTTTTTACTTCTCCTTTTTCATTTCTAATTCTATTGATTTGAGTCTTCTCCCTTTTTTTTCTTGATGAGTCTGGCTAATGGTTTATCAACTTTGTTTATCTTCTCAAAGAAGCAGCTTTTAGTTTTATTTATCTTTGCTATCATTTCCTTCATTTCTTTTTCATTTATTTCTGATCTGATCTTTATGATTTCTTTTCTTCTGCTAACTTTGGGGGTTTTGTTCTTCTTTCTCTAATTGCTTTAGTTGTAAGTTTAGGTGTTTATTTGAGGTTTTTCTTGTTTCTTAAGGTAGGACTGTATTGCTATAAACTGCCCTGCTAGAACTGCTTTTGTTGCATCCCATCGGTTTTGGGTTATCGTGTTTTCATTGTCATTTGTTTCTAGGTATTTTTTGATTTCCTTTTTGATTTCTTCAGTGATCTCTTTGTTATTAAGTAGTGTATTTTTCAGCCTCCATGTGTTTGTATTTTCTGCAGATTTTTTCCTGTGGTTGATATCTAGTCTCATAGCGTTGTGGTCTGAAAAGATACTTGATATGATTTCCATTTTCTTAAATTTACCAAGGCTTAATTTGTGACCCAAGATATGATCTATCCTGGAGAATGTTCCATGAGCACTTGAGAAGAAAGTGTATTCTGTTGTTTTTGGATGGAATATCCTATGAATATCAACTAAGTCCATCTTGTTTAATGTATCATTTAAAGCTTGTGTTTCCTTATTTATTTTCATTTTGGATGATCTGTCCATTGGTGAAAGTGGGGTTTTAAAGTACCCTACTATGACTGTGTTACTGTCAATTTCCCCTGTTTTGGCTGTTAGTATTTGCCTTATGTATTGAGGTGCTCCTATTTTGAGTGCATAAATATTTACAATTTTTATATCTTCTTCTTGGATTGATCCCTTCATCATTATGTAGTGTCCTCCTTTTCTCTTGTAATAGTCTTTGTTTTAAAGTCTATTTTGTCTGATATGAGAATTGCTACTCTAGCTTTCTTTTGATTTCAATTTGCATGGAATATCTCTTTCCATCCCCTCACAGATGGCCCACGTTTGTATGCCGGAAGAAATGCTAAGACAGATTCAGTCTTCATGCCAGAATAATATCTTAATAAGCTATAATGGTTCTTGGTTAGTTAAAGCAGAGTTTGCCTTTTTCCTTTTTTTTATTTATTGGAAGCTAATCAATTGGACTTTGAATTGTACCAGACAGAACTTGTATGCATGAATAACTTCTTATTTCAGCAGTATCAAAATCCATAGTCATTGTATTTGTTACAGATCAGAAGCTCTGTGTGCCCATTTACATTATATTTTGCCACACCTCAAATAAATCCTGAATATAGACATTGATTGCTTCAGTTTCTTTATATTCTGTTATTACAATGCTCTTTTGCTAGATTGTAAGGATCATCGTTATTCTGTGACTCCACATTCCTCACTCAAAGCACATTAAGGCACTTATGGCTTTACAAGGCTTTGAGCAGGTTAGAAGTAAGATTGACTTTTGCTAAAATGAGAGATAAATGAAATGGTTCTGAATAAAGTAAATGCTGATTTAACTTAGAGATCTCCTTGTTGCTCTTTTGAATACTTCTATGATTTCCACTATGCCTGAACCACCAGATCTTGTGCATTGCCTGGATCTTGAATGCGTAGTTATACTGACTTAAACCTTTGCACAGACCTCTGGGTTTAGCCAAAGCCTTAATTCTCCTGGTTCTGACCTCTTGTCCTGCCTGCATCACTGATCACCATCCACTGTTTCTGCATGCTACAAAATTTATGTTCTATGTTTATAGTGACATATTATTCAGGCTAAGATTGTTAATATCATAATCACCAACACCAACAGCACAATTATTATGCTATTCCCCAAGAAGCTTTAGGCTCTTGGCAAGATATATGCAGATTCTGAACATATTTGCTTGTTCTTGAGCAGTGGTTAAACTGTTTTTCAGGGGAAAAGTCAATTTTCTTAATTGCCTTAGGAAGTTATCTTTGCTTCTGGCATCATAGTGCTCCTATAAGATAGAGAGCAGCGCAAGAAAACTCAGAGCCCTAGAACTGTAGAGTAACTTCACGGTACATACATTGTTTTGGTATCATATCACTAAAATATATTTGATCATTGAAGAGCGAAAGGCACAGAGGAGAAAATAAGTTCTGGGAATAACTGATGATAAGAGTGATCAAATTCTGGTTGTTTAAAACAGCTAAATAAAATTTGGCATGAGTATTCGAGTCAATTAGGAAAGTTCACTTGAGCAACAAGTTCCACAAGGAGGATAAAAGAGTTATGATATAGGATAACTTCCCTGCCAGAAGCCTATATAATATGTTGAGAAAGATAGTACTAACACATGAGAATTAACAGCTAATAATGGAAATTGTCATTACCATAAATCTGGAATCACAATTGTAAATGCTATAGTTCCGAGGAGATTACTGAGGGCTCATCTAGTCAAGAATGTCTTCATGGACAGCAAGGTTTGGATTGGATCTTGCAGGGTTTAGATTAGTGTGGAAGAGAGGATATTTATTCCATCTAAGGAAAACAAGGCAAAAGGGAATTCACTGTGCTTCTAGGACAATGAGGAAGTTAGCCTAACTACAGCAAATGGTGCACGATGGGAAACAACGGTAAGTGAGCACGTATACGGAGGGTCTTAGTCAAGCTAAAGAAGTTTGACTTATTGTAAGAGGAACAAATCACTGAAGATGTTGAGGATAAGAACCTGACACCATGAAAGCACTGTTTGAGAAAGATGCCACGGTTACCAGTTATGCAAAGTCCTACCCTGAACAACAGGCTCACACCTACTGACTCCAATTTAATCATATTTAAAATCACAGATATATAAATGTGGCAGTCCTTGCAACTTTTGGCAAAATTGTCATTTCAGGCATGAGAGGTCAGTATACACAAAAAGTTACTATAAACCATGCTAACTGCAATATATGTACTACATATTTACCCAGAAGACAGAAAGGAAAGAATGAATCAGTCAAGGGTAATGAAGCACAACGTTATTGGCATTAAATGGAAAAGAAAGGCAGTGTTAAGAGGTAGGGAATCAACTATTTAAATCTGGTTGAGCACACAGAAGAAGTAGGTTATAGGCTTGTGTTCTCACCTCAACTCCTTATACCTGAACACAGTGCCATGTTATTCCAATTGTTACTAAATAATTCAGTTTCAGCCACAAAGAATTAACTCTCTAGTTCACTCTTGAATCAAAGATGAAAAAAATAATAAAAGTTAAATTAGAGGGAGAAGAAGCAGTAGCTACAATTCAACTCATAAATAAAACGAACTTTGGAGAAAAATGAAAACTTTAAAATAGATTTTTTTTCAACCACATGCATAAATACAGGAATGACTGGTGACTGCCAGAGGTGGGGGTGGGTGGGTGAAGGGGATCAAAAGATACAAACTTCCAGTTATAAAATAAATAAGTCCTGGGGATGAAATTTACAACATGGTGACTATAGTTAATAATACTGGATTATATATTTAAAAGTAGCTAAGAGAATAGACCTTGAAAGTTTTCATCACACACACAAATATAATTTGTAACTACGTCTGGTGATGGATGCTAACTAGCATTATTGTGGTAATCATTTCACAATATATACAAGTATTGAATCATTATGTTGTGCACCTGATACTATTTTAATGTTACGTGAGTCGATGTCAATTTAAAAAATAAATACAACAGACTTTCTTTCCCATCCTATATTTTAAAAGTAGCTTTGCATTTTGACAACAAATGGAGTATGACAATGAAACAGAGGTTATTAGCATGAATCACTGCATTTATCTAGTAGGTCCAGAATTAAGCATTCCATCGCATTAAGCCAACATTATAAGGAGAGAAATAAAGAAATGCTATACTATGGTAATGTTTCCCTAGAGTATGAAAGAGTAGAACTGATACAAAGAGTACCAAATAACTTCAAGTAAAATGCTGGCAAACTGAATCTAGCAATATATAAAAATAATTCTATACCATGACCCCATGGGATTTATCCCAGGGATGCAATGTTGATTTAACATCTGGAAATCAGTATTTTAGTACGTCATATCAATATAATATTTAGAAATCACATAATCCTCTCAATAGACTTAGAAAAAGTATCTGACAAAATCTAACACTCTTTCATGATAAAAAATACTCAACAAGCAAGGGATAGGAGGGACCTTCCTCAATCTGATAAAAAGCATCTATGAGAAAGCCACATCTAACATCATACTTAATAGTGAAAGACTGGCTGCTTTGCCAGTAAGATCAGGAACAAGACAAGTATTTCTTCTCTTACCACTCCAATATTGTTATTGGAGGTTCTAGCCAGGGCAATTAGACAAGAAAAAGAAACAAAAGTTTTTTTTACTTCCTTTCCAATGTGGATACTTTTCTCTATTCACAGATGACATTGTATACAGAAAGGAAACACTAAGGAATCCACTAAGAAACTATTAGTACTAATAAATTAGTTCAGCAAGGGTACAGGATACAGGAACAATATACAATAACTAATTATTTCTATATACTATCGATGAACAGTGTGAAAATGAAATTAAGAAAACAATTCCATTAACAAAAGCATATAAAAGAATAAAATACTTCAGAGTAAATTTAACAAAATGAAAGACTTATAAAGTGAAAACTACAAAACATTATTGAAAGAAATTACAGAAGATCTAAATAAATGGAAAATCATACCATAATCATGGATTAGAAGACAACATTGTTAAGATGGCAATACTAACCAAACTGATCTACAGATTAAGTGCAATCCCTATCAGAATCTCTGATGGCTTCTTTGTATAAATTGATAAAATTATTCTAAAATTCACACAAAATTGCAGGGGAAGCAGAACAGCCAAAACCATCCTGGAAAAAAAGAATAAAGCAGGAGGATTATACTTCCCAACTCCAAAACTTACTACAAAAAAGGGTAGTCAAGATAATGTTGTACTGGCACAAGGATAGACAAACAGATCAATGGAACAGAAGATATAATCTGGAAATTAACCCATATGTATATAACTAAGTGACTTTTTTTTTTACAAGGATGCCAAGACCATTCAACAGGTAAAGAGGAGTCTTTTCTACAAATGGTACTAGGACAACTGCAGAAGAATGAAGTTGGATCCTTTCTTCACATCACATAAAAAATTGACTCAAAATGGATCAAAGACCTAAATGTAAGTGTAAAAACTATAAAACTTTTGAAAGATAACATAGGGGGAAAGTCTTCATGATCTTTTATTTGGCAAAGATTCTTAGTTATAACACCAAAAGTATGAGTGACAAAAGAAAAATATAGGTAAATAGGACTTCATCAAAATTTAAAGGAGGACAGTATGGAGGTTCTTTAATAAACTAAAAATAGAGCTACCATATGATCCAGCAATCCCATTCCTGGCTGTATATCCAGAGAAAACCATAGTTCAAAAAGATACATGTACCCCAATGTTCATTGCAGCACTATTTACAACAGCCAGGACATGGAAGCAACCTAAATGTCCAACGATGGAGGAATGGATAAAGATGATGTGGTACATATATACAATGGAATATTACTTGGCCATAAAAAAGAACAAAATAATCCCATTTGCAGCAACATGGATGGACCTAGAGATTGTCATACTGAGTGGAGTAAGTCAGACAGAGAAAGACAAATATCATATGATATCGATCATATGTGAAATGGTAAAAAATGGTACAAATTAACTTATTTACAAAACAAAAAAAAGAGTCACAGGTGTAGAAAACAAACTTATGGTTACCAAGGGGTAAATGGGGGGGAGGGATAAATTGGGAGATTGGGATTGACATATACATACTACTATATATAAAATAGATAACTAATAAGAACCTACTGTAGAGCACAGAGAACTCTACTCAATACTCTCTAATGATCCATATGGGAAAAGAATCTAAAAAAGATTGGATATAGGTATATGTATAACTGATTCAATTTGCTGTACAGCAGAAACTAACACAACATTGTAAATCAACTATACTCCAATAAAAATTAATTTTAAAACATTTAACACTTTTCTAATTCAAAGGCCAGCATCAATAAGGTGAAAATACAGCCCATAGAATGAGAAAACACTTGTGCAAATCATATATCTGATAAGGGACTTGCACCAATAATATATTTAGAACCCTTATATGTTAAAAATAAAAAGGCAGATAATCCAATTTTAAAACGTGCAGAAGATTTGAACAAACATTTCTCCAGAGAAGATATACAAATAACCAATAAGCCCATGCAAAGATGCTCAACATCATAAGTCATCAGGGAAATAAAATCAAAACACTATAAGACACCACTTTTTTATTTTATTCTATTTTTTTGCTGTACGCAGGCCTCTCACTGTTGTGGCCTCTCCCATTGTGGAGCACAGGCTCCAGACGCTCAGGCTCAGCGGCCATGGCTCACAGGCCCAGCCGCTCCGCGGCATGTGGGATCTTCCCAGACCAGGGCACAAACCCGTGTCCCGTGCATTGGCAGGAGGACTCTCAACGACTGCGCCACCAGGGAAGCCCAAGACACCACTTTAAAGCCAGTAGGATGGCTAGAATCAAAAAGTTAAATAAACAACAAATGTTAGTGAGAATGTGGAGAAATTGGAACACTCATACACTGCTGATGGGAATGCAAACTGGTGCAGCATCTTTGGAAAACAGCCTGGCAATTCCTCAAGTGATTAAATGAGAGTTACCATACGACCCAGTAATTCCATTCCTAGGTATACAAACAAGAATGTTGAAAACTTATATCTGCACAGAAACTTGTACACAAATGTTTATAGTAGGATTATTCACAATTGCCAACAGATAGAAACAACCCAAATGTTCATCAAGAGACAAATGGATAAACAAAATATGGTATATCTATATAACAGAATATTACTCAGCCAGAGAAAGGAATGAAGCACTGATATATATATATATATATATATATATATATATATATATATATATATATATATATATATATGCTACAATACGGATGAACGTTAAAAACATTATGCTAAGTGAAAGAAGCCATTTACAAAAGCCCACATAATATATGATCTCATTCATATGAAAGTAAAGACTATGGAAATCAATAGAAACAGAAAGTAGATTAATGGTTGCTTAGGGCCAAGTGTGGGTGATGAGGAGGTAGGGGGTGATAGCTAAAGGGTATAGGGTTTCTTTGTAAGATGACAGATATATTGTAATATTGACTGTGGTGACGCTTGCACATATATGTGACTATACTAAAACCCCACTGGATTGTAGACTTTAAGTGGGTGAATGGCATGGTATATGAATTATATCTCAATAAAGGAGTTTTTAGGTAAAGAGGACCAAATAAAAGAAAGCAACAAGTGAGAGCCACATCTGTTTTTTGAGATAGTGTTGGTTGAGGGGAAGAATGCTGATGGTCTGTGATGGCATTTTTATGTAAGGGGAAAGGCCTTCTTTGCATTGCCCTGACTGAAGTGGGAATATCAAAACATATCTTAGTTCTGTGCAACATCTGTCTTTAAAGGACTTCTGCAAATGGGTTGTAGAGCAAAATGTTTACCTAAAGTTACCATAGAAGAATTTCATTTAATCAAACTGTCTGTCTTCTTCCAGTCAAAGGCAAACAGGAAGTCATATTACTGCACTGAGTAATGCTTCTAAAGAGAACTCATTCTAGGATGCACTTGATGGTAATGTGACACTCTTTTTACCCATTAAAGCAGTGGGTCACAATAATATATTCTAGTCTTTGGGTAGCTACTGTGTCTGCAGTTTCTCTCTCTGCCTTAGGGTAATACTGGTTCCCATCCCCAAGATGGCTATTGTTCATATAATTGCAAATCCAGACTTTTTTTTTTTAAACAAACACCATTCATGGGTATCAGAGAATGGGGTTGTTTCAGTCAGAATAGTTAAGACAAGAGGTGACATCAGCACCTACCATTTCATTTTTCAACAATCTGAGAGGACCACCAACATTTCCAATCACCCACTTGAGTCAAGAACTGATCAAGTTCTAACATGAACATGAATAAGAAAAAAAATACCTTCTTTTCTTTCCATTAAGAGCCACCTTTCTATTTTTAATTTTGTCATATTTATTTTGGCTAAAGCCCCCATTCCTTTCTCCTCTCTCTCTCCCTAGAGGAAAGTGTATATGCCATGCAAGTTCTGTGCTTCATTATATGAATGGTAAACAAAAGCAATATTGTGTTTACTATTGCTTCTCATATCTTAATGAAAACAAATTGTTTCATAATTAGGGTGACTGTATAATGTACCATTCCAGCCAGACATTTTGAGAGTGACACCATTAATAACTATACCAGGGTAAAGGCATGAACTGGAGATGTTCCAGGCCAAATGGGATGTATGATCATCCTTCTGGCACTGCACATATCCTTTTTTCTATAAAGTAATTTTTTAGTTTCTTAATTTTATTTTCTAAATTGACATGGGGGAAATTGAGGTTTTTTGCTGTACAGTTCTATGAATTTTAATACATGTGTAAATGTAATCAACACCACAATCAAGATACAGAACAGTTCCATCATCCCAAAACACTACCTTATGCTACCGCTTTGTAGTCACATCCTCCCTCCACTCCTAAACATGGCAACCACTCTGTCACTATAGTTTTGTCTTTTTGAGAATGTCATATAAATGAAATTTTAAAGTATATAACCTTTTGAGACTGGCTCCTTTCACTGAGCATGCTGCCTTTGGGATTTATCAATGTTGATGCATGTATCAAAAGTTCACTTTCTTTCTTACTGCTGAATAGTATTCCATTATGTGAATATACCGCAATATGTTTTATCCATTCATCTGTTGTTGATGGACATTTAGGTTGCTTCCAATTTTGTCTCATTATTAATAAAGCTCTCTACACATTCATGCACAGGTTTGTGTGCAAACACAAGTTTCCATTTCTCTGGGATAAAAACTTAGAAGTGCAATTGCTGGGTGGTATTGGAATTGCATATAAGAATATAAGAAACTGCCAAACTGTTTTCCAGAGCAACTGTACCACTTTACATTCTTACTGGCAACATATGAAAGTTTCATTTGCTCTGCATTCTCACTGACACTGGTATTATATTTTTAAAAATTATTATTTTAGCCATTCTGATAGGTTTGTAGTGGTATCTAAGTGTGGCTTTAATTTGCATTCACTTAATGGCTAATGACACTGAGCATTTTTCTTGTATTTATTTGCCAATCTGTTTATCTTCATCTTCTTTGTAGAGTATCCATTCAAATCTTTTCCTGCTTTTACTTGGGTTGTTAGTTTTCTTATTGTGTTTTGAGATTTCTTTTTAATATAGTCTGGATACAAGTACTTTATCAGATATGTGATTTGCAAATATAACACCCAGTCTGTGGCTTGTCTCTTCATTCTCTTCACAGTGTCCTTCCCACAGCAGGAATTTATAATATTGATGAAGAACGGTTTCCCTAAGAACTCCAGGTCATAACGATAAACTCCTATGTACTATTCTAGAAGTTTTATGGTAATATGTTTTGTATTTTTATCCAGAAACTTTGCTGAATTATTTTTAGTTCTAACAGTTTACCTGAAGATTATTTAAATTTTTCTATAAAGACAATCATTTTCTAACAGTTTTTGTTCGTTTTCTTTTCCAATACCTGTAACTTTTATTTATTTTTCTTTTCTTATTGCCTGTTGCATGAAGGTAATAATAGTTGGTAACATTATTTTATTCCAAATATTCCTTGGTCAATAATATTTACCCAATTTTAAAAGTCCTATTGTATTCCTAGTTAGCTAGTTTTTTAATCATAAAATGATATTGAAATATTAAATGTTTTTTAAATCCACTGAAATGGTTATATGACTTTTCTTCTTTAAGGTGATCAAGGACATTAATACATTTTTAAAAGTTAAAATATTCTTTAATATTTCTGGTATAAATCCAAATTGGCATGAGGTGGTATTTCATTAATCAAATCCATTAATGGATTTAATTTGCTTATATTTATGATTTTTTGCATCCATGTACATAAGTGAGGTAATTCTGTAGTTTATATTTCTCAAAGTATATCTGCCTAATTTGGGTGACAAGATTATATTATTCTCTAAAAGTTAGCAGAGGGGAGTTTTCTTTCTTTTCCTATTCTCTGAAAGAGTTTGTATACAATAAGGATTATCTATTCCTTGAAAATATGGTAAACTGACATGAAATCCTCTAGACCTGGGGATAATTTTTGTACCAGGTTTTTGACTACTGATAGAATTTCTTTACTGGTTATAGATTTACTTGGATCATTTACTCCCCTGAGACAGTTTTAATAAGTTTAATTTTTTTGCATGAAGTGTCCATTTGTGTAATTCTCAGATTTATTTACAAAGCTATTCAAGGTATTGCATTATGCTTTTAAACTCAACCATATTTATGATAGTGTTTTCTTTTTCCATTCCTCTTATTGATCATTTATCAATCCTCTTTGTAAAATCAATATTACAATTAGTTTATTTGGTTAGTCTTGTCTACTATTCAAAGACCAGATTTTGGTTTTGTTGATCTTATTGGGGTTTTTTTGTTTTTTATTTTATTAATTTGTAACTTTACTTTCCTCATTTTTGGGGGGACAGGTCAACTCTGTTTTTCATTTTGTAACTCCTTTAAGTGGACACAGTTCGTTAATGTTAGTTTTCCTTCTCTTCTTACACATTCATCTGAAGCTAAAATTTTCTAAATGTGGCTTTAGGAGAATCTCATAAGTTTTAGCAAGTGGTGTCATCATTGTTGTTCAAGTCTCAATGATTTATAATTTACCATATGATTTTTTTCTTAACCAATGGATTAAAGAGTATTTTTTAAATTTCAAAATGTACACGTTTTTTTGCCACTTAAAATTGATGTATATCCTTATTACAGGGCAGTCAGAGAAAGTGGTTTTCATGTAGACTTTGGGTGTTTTTGAAATTTCATTGTAACCTTGTACACAGTCAATTTTTAGAAATAGTTTATGTATAATTGAAAAGAAAAATCATTATATCTAATTATTGTACCTAGAGTTCTAGTTATGTTCACTAGATCAAGTTTGCTCTTTAACTGTACTAATTTTTCTCCCTGCTTGTTCTATTCACTACTGAGGTAGGTATGTTAAAATCTTCAAATATGAATGTGAATATGTCAATGTTTCCTTGTATTTATGTCAAATCTTGCTATATATATTTGAGGCTAGGTTGTTACAAAAATATATCTTCTGGGGCTTCCCTGGTGGCGCAGTGGTTGAGAGCCTGCCTGCCAATGCAGGGGACACGGGTTCGTGCCCTGGTGTGGGAAGATCCCACATGCCACGAAGCGGCTAGGCCCGTGAGCCATGGCTGCTGAGCCTGCGCGTCCAGAGCCTGTGCTCCGCAATGGGAGAGGCCACAACAGTGAGAGGCCCGCGTACCACACACACAAAAAATATATATATATATATATATATATCTTACTAGTTAGTTCTCCTCTGCATCATTAAAAAGTGAACCTCCTTATCACTAAAAGTTATTTTGCCTTAAATAGTTTTTCTTTTTTTTTTTTTGGTGACCAACATTTTTTAATTTTTAAAGCTTTTTTGGTATTAGTATTCTACAAAAGAAAAATAGAGTTTGATATTTTCTTTACTTTTCTGCCCTGTATTCATGAGATATGTCACTTGGAAACATTCAATCTTTTGATAAAGGCTGTGACTTGATTTCTCACTTTATATGACTAATGGAAATAGTCAAATAATGTACTAGTTTATGAACTTCAAAGCTTAATGACTGTAAAACAACTTTTGAATTTGGATGAAAACCCTAGTTGGAGTTGTTTGTTTTTACATCTTTATTAGAGTATAATTGCTTTACAGTGTTGTGTTAGTTTCTGTTGTATAACAAAGTGAATCAGCTATATGTATACATGTATCCCCATATCCCCTCCCTCTTGTGTCTCCCTCCCTCCCACCCTCCCTATCCCACCCCTCTAGGTGGTCACCAAGCACCAAGCTGATCTCCCTGTGCTATGCAGCTCCTTCCGAATAGCTATCTATTTTACATTTGGTAGTGTACATATGTCAATCCTAATCTTTCACTTCATCCCAGTTTACTCTTCCCCACTCCAACCCACCCCCGTCCTCAAGTCCATTCTCTACATCTGTGTCTTTATTCCTGTCCTGCCGCTAGGTTCATCTTATATCACCATCTCAGTGCCAGCTTTCTTTAGCTATTCTATGTCTCAACCTTTCGTTTTTATCCATTTATGTCCAACTCTTCCATGTTTTGCTTCCCATTTACCCCTTGTCTTTAGAATATAGCTAATTAAATCTTTTCATTATGAACTTCTATGCCCTTAACAGATGAGTTTAGGCCTTTAACACTTATTGTACTTAATTATATACTTGAATTTTTTTCAACAATTTTGTTTTATTTACCACGCTTTTACTTTTCTTCCCCCCCTCTTCCTTTATATCATATTTATTAAGTTTTTATCCATACAGTTCCCTTCTGTCAATCTCGACTGGTACAGCTATAAATATTCTATTTAAATTCTTTTGTTGATTACCATCAAATATCTAACATGCATACTGACTTAAAGACTAAAGTTGATCTATATTTCTACTCTTTCTCCCAGACTATAATACAAGAGACAGAAAAACGCAACTCTAACATACTCATCTATTATTATTATATAATTATCTACTATTATTCTTTTCAAGTGTTTTAATCTATTTTGTCATTTATATTAGTTTTGGTGATTTTTTTTTTTTTGGCCACGCCACACAGCTTGTGGGATCTTACTTCCCTGACCAGGGATCGAACACGGGCCCACAGCAGTGAAAGCTCCACGTCCTAACCACTGGATCCCCAGGGAAGTCTATATTAGTTTTCTATGGCTGCCATAACAAAGTAGCACAAACTAAGTGGCTTAAATAACAGAAATTTGCCTCACAGTTCTGGCAGGGCCATGGTTGCTCTGAAGCCACCAGAGAAGGATTTGTGTCCCAGCCTTGCTCCTAATTTCTGGTATTTCCAGGCTGTGGCAGCATAACTCCATTCTTCACATGATGAAGTGTTTGTGTGAGTATGTGTCTCTGTGTCCAAATTTCCCCTTTTTATAAGGATGCCATTCATATTGCATTAGGGACCCACCCTACTCCAGTATGACCTCATCTTAACTAGTTATATCTGCAACAATCCTATTTCCAAATATGATCAAATTGTGAGGTACTGGAGGGGCTTAGGACCTCAACATATGAATTTTGGGTGTGGGGGGTATAATTCAACCCATATCATGCTTACAATCTGTCATTTAATCATTAATGTTATTGTTGTTTTCTATAATCTGTCTTGTTTGGATTTACCTATCTTTACAAATTTCAATGTTCACCATTGCTTTGTGCATCTCATTGTTTCTGCATTCCATTTTCCTTTGCCTGGCATGTATGTATGTATGTGTGTATATATATATTATATATATATATATATATATATATAATATATATATACAGACACACACACACATATATACATATATATGTGTATATATATGTTTATATGTATATAGGTATATTAGTTCTTTCACTATCTAAGAGTAGGAAATTTGCTTAGTCTTCAGCTAAATTTGCACTTATTTTGCCCATACTCTTATGATATTTACAAGGTATAGAAACTCTAGATAAATAGTTACTTTCCTCAGTACTTTGAGGATATTCCTTTCTCTTTTGGCCTCAATTAGTTTTGTCTTGCAGTTCATAGTTGGTGTATGCTTCTTTATAGGTAATTTCTTTTTGGTGGATTTTTAACATTTTCAAATTTTCTATGGGATTATCTAGTTTCATTACGAGATTATGATACGTAGTTTATTTTTTATATATCCTGCTTGATGCTTCCTGAATTTCTTAAATCTACATCATATCTTTCATCAGTCTTGAAAAATTATCAGCCATTATCTCTTTAAATATTGCTTCTCCTCCATGTTCTAATTATTCTTTTAGAGTCTCTTTTAGATATATGTTGAATCTTCTCATTCTCATGTCTCTTTAGCTCATGCTTTGTCATCTCTTTATCCCTCTCTGCTGCATTATGGATGATTGCCTTAATCCAGTTAACAACTTAATAATTTCTACTAGCTTTATATTATCTGATGATTAGCAAAAAAATCATAATTTTCTCTTTTTTAACATCTTTATTGAAGTATAATTGCTTTACAATGGTGTGTTACTTTCCGCTTTATAACAAAGTGAATCAGCTATACATATACCTATATCCCCATACCCCTTCCCTCTTGTGTCTCCCGCCCACCCTCCCTATCCCACCCCTCTAGGTGGTCACAAAGCACCAAGCTGATCTCCCTGTGCTACATGGCTGCTTCCCACTAGCTATCTATCTTACACTGGGTAGTGTATATATGTCCACACCACTCTTTCACTTCCATTTCTAAAAGTTTATTTTCTTCTTTCGTAAATCCAACAGTCTTGTTTTTAAAGTCTCTTATTCAATTGTTAGGTTTCTGAGTTTTGAATTTTCTCTCATATCTCCATTCTACTAACTGTATTTCTTGGAGATATAATCCTGTTGTTTGTTGTGTCTACTGACGTTCATTATGGTGTGCTATTTCCTCATGTGTTTGGTAACACTTTACTGTGAATTCATGCTTTAAAGGGCTATTTTTTTTTTCTGTAAGAATACCTTATCGCCTGTATTGCATGTTCCTCAAGAGCTATTTTGACTTTGCTTCTGCCTAGAATCCCAGGGGAGCCACCAGCTCAGAACCAATTTTTATGCTACTTTTCAGGCTTTGGGTGAGTTTTAAGCCAATGATTACAAATCTTCCTGGGAGATTATTTGCCAGCCAAGTCTCAGGCAAAGAGTCAAGTTCATTTTTTCTCCATGGGTATAATTTTTTTTAATTTTACTGAAGTTCATAAATTCAAGTGTACTAGCTATCCCCAGGTGTCTATAGCTCCAAAACCTCACTTCACAATGACCCAAGGCCTCATCTCCTTTGTTACATGGCCACTAAAGCCCACATTCCTAGTTTACACAATCTGACCATGCTATACCCCACCCCGGCAGTCATAGTTTTTATTTCTTTCTTTTCTTTATTTTTATTCTAGCAAGTTGGAATTTCTTGCTTGATCATGAGATGTTATATTTTATCAGAATTTCTAAGGGCTAGTAATAGGATGTTTATGTTGATCTGAAATATTTCTGAAAATTGACCATAATTTTATTTTAGCCTCCATATTTCTAGAAATTAACCATATTAATTTTTTACAATTGGTGACAAAACTTCACACGTTAGTTTTGTTTTATTTGTTTTTATTTATTTTTTTTGTGGTACGCGGGCCTCTCACTGTTGTGGCCTCTCCCGTTGCGGAGCACAGGCTCCAGACGCTCAGGCTCAGTGGCCATGGCTCATATGCCCAGCTGCTCCGCAGCATATGGGATCTTCCCGGACTGGGGCACGAACCCATGTCCCCTGCATCAGCAGGCGGACTCTTAACCACTGTGCCACCAGGGAAGCCCATTAGTTTGTTTTTATGCCCCTTCCCAGGACTCTAACTAGTAGTTTTAATTAACATACATTTAAGTTCAAGGATAGATCATGGGCACTGACCAATCAGAATGGGCACTGGCCCAATCAAAATGGATGTCAGTCATAAATAACTGGTATGACTATACCTGTTTAATCGGGCTGCATACCAACTTGGGGAGAGGGGAATGACCATCCTACCATATCATGATAATGAATCTACATTCTCAGAGGCTTCTCTATTATTTACTTTCTCCATTATTATTACCATTAATAGTAAACTTAAGTTATATTTTGTAATCAACAGTAATAAGCCTTTTGACAACAAAATATGTCATTAGAATACATCCTATGCATTACATTACCGTATATGCTTCTTTTTGCTATGCATCCCATGCATTTGTCATTCTACTGGTCTCTATGCATATCCTGTGCACGTACTATTTGCTATTTGCTGATATTTGTATGTCAGGTGATGCTACTTGTAGGCTTTTACCATAAAACAATGCACAGAAAAATTATCTGATCTGCTTTACTACACAGTTTCCAAACACACTCTGTGCAAAAGTAATGTAATGAGAGACAAAGCAGGAACTTCCTCCTCTGGTTAAGTCGAAGCTCACTTATGTTTTGAACACATGGGCATAGTTATCTCCTTAACTGAGGAAATGTTCTAGCACAAAACAAGGCTGATATTCACAATACAGGAATGCTGCAAGTAAAGAAAGTTGAGCAATGTCAAATATCAGCCCTTCCTCCCTCCTGATACTCTCATCATAAACTAGGGGTCTGCAAACTGTATCTGCAGGCCAAACCCAGCCCACTCCATGTTTTTGTATGGCCCATGAGCTAAGAATGTTTTCCACATTTTAAATGACCTAGAGAGAAAAAAAAAGACTAGTTCATGACAAGTGAAAATGCCATGAAATTTAACTTTTGTGTTCTTAACATTTTATAGAAACACAACTATGCTCATTTGTTTACACGTTGTCCATGGTTGCTTTCATGCTACAATGACAGAGTTGAATATTTGTAATAGAGGCTGTACGGCCTGAAAATCTAAAGTATTTACTATTTGGCCCTTTACAGAAATGTTTTCTGACCCCTGCTATGAATATTCACCCCCTTTAACCAGAATCAGGAGTAGGTAGGGCTGATGCTGGCAAGGTACTGAGCAAGGCACCTATGAGCAAGGTAAGGAAATGCCATCGCCTGAGCCCAGTCAAGAATAGCTATTAGAATAAGACATTGTGTTTTATATGTTGTCCAGAGAGAACAAAAAAGCCACCAAGAATGAGAGTGCACCCCAATTCCTATATAATCATGCTTGTCAAAATATGTGGCTGAATTCAAACCTATTTTTTTGAAAATCCACACTTTGATAGCTGCAGCATTATGGTCAATAACTTTTATTGGGAATGAGTTTCCAAGTCTCAAAGAAGAGTGTTTGTAAAATTGCACAGTTCTTTGGTCATGTCTTTGTGTAAGTACTCCACTCACTTATATTTCTACGTATTCTTTTTATTTTTTTAATATCTTTATTGGAGTATAATTGCTTTACAGTGGTGTGTTAGTTTCTGCTTTATAACAAAGTGAATCAGTTATACATATACATATGTTCCTATATCTCTTCCCTCTTGCATCTCCCTCCCTCCCACCCTCCCTATCCCACCCCTCTAGGTGGTCACAAACCACCGAGCTGATCTCCCTGTGCTATGCGGCTACTTCCCACTAGCTATCTATTTTACATTTGGTAGTGTATATATGTCCATGCCACTCTCTCACTTTGTCACACCTTACCCTTCCCCCTCCCCATATCCTCAGGTCCATTCTCTAGTAGGTCTGTGTCTTTATTCCCGTCTTACCCCTAGGTTCTTCATGACATTTTTTTTCTTAGATTCCATATATATGTGTTAGCATACAGTATTTGTTTTTGTCTGTCTGACTTACTTCACTCTGTATGACAGACACTAGGTCCATCCACCTCACTACAAATAACTCAATTTCGTTTCATCAGGCAGTTAAGGTGAGAGTGTTCTAAAATGGACCTGCTTGGAGGCTGTGCACAAACAAGTGCAGCAGACATAAAAAGTAGACTTTTAGAAGAGCCCTACCACATGAGCCATAGAGGGGCATTGTACAAGGTATAGCAAGGCTATTCTCTTTGCCACTAATCTCAAAGTTTCAGGATGTCTAGAAAATATAATTTCCCTTCATCATTCACTACAGAAAGATCAGTCTTAAACTAATATAAACTTGTTTTTTGAGAGTATGCTCTCAGCTGGTAGCAATTTGTGGGGTTACGTATGATTTCTATCAATTGATTTCTCATTTTATGAAAGGAGATATCTTTTCATTTGCCTTAAAATTGTTGATATAAAATATGGGTCTTTTAGTTCTAATATACTAGGATTTAGTGAATGTGTACATATCTTCTGTGTTTCATTTATTATTTTACATGTTTTAATGATGTTCTGTTAGCCTTCATTTGTCCAGATTTAAAAGTCTCAATAGTTTAGTTCATTTTGGATATCTCTAAATTACACTGGAAGTTTTCAGATGCTGTTACATCACTAATAAAAACCAGTGATGTGGGTTTGCCTCTAATTCTGGATTTTGTAAGAAATGTGCCTATTGTAGTTTTCTCTGGACATTTTCAACTCTGATGCATTTTTGAGATATGGCAACCAAAAATGAATGTAGTCTTCTGGGGTATAAAATAAAATACTGTAAGAATGGGCTCAGATTGAGATCTTTTGATGTTGCACTGGATATCAGCTTAACCTTCTCTGTTTAGTCCCCTGATGACACATTTATTTCTTTGCAGTTCTTGTGCACCTTAATTATGCCCAGTTTGGCTATCCCAGAACGAATATAAATCACACAGAAATAGCCAATGACCTTTGTGACCACCATTCCCTCCAGCAAGAAATCTGATCTTCCCTGATGCAACTCGGGACATCTTGCATTGTATAAATGGCTTTCAGCAAAAGTTACAACATGATACCTACACATTTAAAGACCTCTGGGTTGAGGTTCTTGCTAATAATAAAAATTCTTTTATGGCACCTCACCTCTCTTACACATACGCTACAATAAGTTGCAAGAGGATGAATTGGTGAGTAAATAGGGTTCAGTGTGGAAGGTAATGGGGTTGCTACTTCAATATTCATTCAGTCTTTCAGTTGAGTGGTCTTGATCACATCCCTAGCTTCAGTAATGTACCCTGATGGGTCTGAGTCAGAGTAATTCTATTCCCCTGACATATTAATTGGTTTAAGAATAGGCAACAGAGGAAGTCCACTGTTTTTGTCCAATGGCTAAAGGAGAGACATCCATTCTCTCTTTGAAATGTGAATATGAAAGTGGTAACCCCAATTAACGCTGGAAACCAGCCTTATGTGATCATGAGAGTACCCAGCCAGAGGACAAAGGAAAAAATTGATACTAGCAAAAAGGTAGAGTCAAGAGAACAAGAGAGAAACAGAACTGGGGTTCTGATGAAACTACACATGAAGACTATTTCTGAATTTTTGAATCATATGAGCCAATGCACTCATAATTACACATAAGCTAGTTTTAGTTTTTTTCTATTCCTTTAACCAAAAAACATCCTCACTGAAAGGCTCACGTATAATTTGATATAAAATGTCAGTCATGTGTGAAAAGTGATAAATCAATCAAATCCTATTTTCCCATGGACTTAACTTACCATTTCAGGGAAGTTTTGTCTTTGTTTCTAATAGACCATCACTGACAGTTTTGAAATTTCTTTGCCTTTGCTCAACTCATGGTACATAGGTGCCTTTCAACTTGCTTATTCACCAAGAAGTATCACTATTTAAAAGCAGGAGTTGGAAACTACAGCTCACTATTTTTGTAAATAAAGTTTTATTGTAATATAGCTATGCCCATTCATTTATTTATTGTCAGTGGCTGATTCCACACTACAATGGCACAATTGAGTAGTTGTGACAGAGACCATATGGCCCACAAAGCTAAAATATGCACTACCCGGCCCTTTACAGAAAAAGTTTGCTGACCCTTGACTTAACCCTGAGGTAAATCATTTTTCAAAAACTAAGACTGTATATACCATGGGCACTCAGTATGTGTTTGTTGATTATCTGAACAAATGTTACCCCTTTCCTGATTTATTTTGTAAGTTTGGATTTTGTATATTGATTTTGCTTAACGTACTTTATAGATAAATGATCCAACTCCTTTTACTAAGTTAAGCATATTTCTCAGTTAATCCTCTCTAGGACTCTCAGCAAACTTGGCTCAATTCAGTTTAAAAGAACTCACAAATAGATAGGCCTGCCTTCCTCTTTTGTACAAACCCTATGATCAACACTGTAAAGGAAGGAGTCAAAATTCTTTCAGGCAGACACATTTAATATAACTTGCTATATACATTTTTTTTGGTATTCACCTATATCCAGTTTTCCTCCCTTTCTGGAAACATGGAGGAATGTATTTCTTAGGTCCACTCTGTCGCCCTTAAAGTTTGACAGGGCCAGGTAATTAGTTCTGTCCAATGGCCTGTGAAGGGAAGTGAATTTATGTCACCTTGAGGAGGAGGCTGAAACTATCATATCAAAGGAATCTGGATCACTGAGTCACCATATGAAAGTCAATTTTCCTGAAAAGTCACCTTGACTCATAGAGGAACTTTGCCGGAATGAGAAATAAACTTCTACTGGGTTAAAACACTGAAATTTAGGGGTTGTTTGTTACTGCAGCATAGCCTAGACTAGCTTCATTAACACACAACTCAACTGAAATAACTCATTACACATCTACTTCTGCATATCCACGTGTATGAAAGGATGCAGTGTTACACAGAATAGATTTTTTTAAACCTGAATTAAACCAAACCCCATCTTGCTTGTGGTTGCATGCTTCTGAGTATAGAGGTAAAAGAGTCCCTGAATTTCAGAAACAAATTATCTAACTGAAAATAAAAAAAGAAACAAATTATCTATCCCCACTACTGAGGGTTAAGTGACAACCAAGAGTAATGTGGGAGGGATTACACTTTAAAACTTTTCAAGTAATGTACTTTGAGTTCATATTCTTGGTATGTGTAGGTGGCTTGTTAGGAAAGCTTATCACAGATTTCTTACAAAGTGCTTTGTATTTCTCTCATTTCCAGTGGGGAGGAAGAAAAAGAGAAGTATCAGGAGAGTTAGGTTATGGAATCACTAAAATGGAAATGACCTTGGAGGGTCACTCAGTCCATTCTTCTTTACCCAAGTTGGGTTTGAACCATCCTAAACAGAAGAGTAAAAGAATATTGCTGAAAGATTTCCCAGCCTTCTTTAGTGACTAATCATGATATTTAAAATGTCTCAGGGCCCATCCAGTCCGTAATTTGCTCTCCAATAGTGATGACAGAAGCAATTCTATAGGAAAGTAAAACATTTGTGTTCTATAACACCAGTATTGAAAGCTTATGGAACTGGCCCAAACACACTTAATTTCCCATTAACCAACTGTTATGAAGCTACTGCCCATGAATCAGTTTTTATCATTGATCTGGAAAAATAAAAATTTCCTCTCAATAAAATACCTTGAAATAACTATCTTACCAAAAGTCTTACTGCTTCAGCCTATGTCAACCTCTCCTGTCTACTCTCAGTGGAAGATGAAAATAGTTGTTGAAAGGGATTCGTAGTTATGTTCATGGATAAAGTGCTACTACAAAGGCTGCCAGACTAAAGTCTTGCCAATAAAATTTACACAGCTTGTTATGGGTAGTACAGACCTGGGTTTGGTGGGGTCTTATCGCTCTCAGTGATGCAACAAAATACTGGTAATTTAAATGTTCATTCAGTGAGAATCAAGAAAAGCATCACTAGTCTACTCCCTACCCCCTATTATGTTGACTCTATATTTTGACATTTTCTCTCCTACTTGATTGTATATTTATTTAAGGGCTAGGGAGCTGCAAAGACCACAGGGGGAAATATATATCTCAGACAGGCAGGGAGTAATTTGCCCATTTTCATCCCCATAGACATATAGGTCTAAAGGACATGCCAGCCAGCAGAAATGAATCATTGGCAGAGGCCAATATGCTTTCATTTAAACCTAGTCTTAATTCTTCACTTTGCTCTTTTCTCTCCATTATCTCTCCTTTCCAGCCTTGGAGGCAAAAAATACATTAGTCATCAATGTATTCACTGTGGCAAACCTTTGCCCCTCAACCCTATCAATCCATTAAATAAACCCCAATTAAATTGGTCCTCTCTTCACAAAAACAGCAGTCTGTCCCAGGGAAAAGGTGGACTTATACCACTGCCAAGGAACAACCAACAGTAATGACAACTCAGGGAGAAGGGGGGAACTTTCTGGGTTACTCTCCCATCTCTCATGACCACACTATCTGGCCTTGTGAGGCTGCTTTGCAGCAGTTGATCGTTTATAACTTTAAAAACAATCTCAAAATTCAAGCTCTTATGATAAGACTACAGTTCATGACCGACCCCATAGGTGTAACCTGTAAATAAACCTACTTAGATATTCAAAGCTGGCAGGGTGTCCCTCACTCATCTGCCAATCCCATAGGTCCTTCTAATAGTCAGAAAATATTCTTCATAGTGAAGTACTGAAGTGGAAATGCGAATTTCAGAGATTTTATGACTATGTTTACCCTGGAGATTAATTTGAATACAAACACATCCACATATACTCTTTCTCCCTCTGCTAGGGTATCTCCTTCCACCTCATAAATCCCTATTAGACATGGTTGGAATACAGAATATTCACCAAAACCCTTTTGTTTTTCAACAGGCCGGGTCAGTGCCCTCAGTCTTGTTTATCTATTTTCCTCTCATTTGCTTTTCTGAAGATAGAAGTTATCTCAGACCACTATGCTCTATCTTATCTCTCAGCTCACAGGTACATCCTTTGAACTGACCTCATTTTGCCAAATTTATCTTTTATTGTTTTTTAATACATACATGCATTATTGACTTTAGCTTTTCTTATATTGGTGAAAGGAGTAGGTGGATGTTACTTTGACTGTATTCTTTAGATTTCATAAAGTAACTTGGGTTGGGTTTTCCTCCTTTTAGACACTACTGAACTACCTCTTCTCAACCCCCCTATACATACACACACAAAGAGAACTCCAGTGAGGGTCACATGAAGGTAAAATGCAAATTAATGTCAGTAGTTTTAAGGGGTATGTGTATTTGTGTGCAGGTATGTTTGAGAAATATTAGAGTTTAGATACCCGATTTTTAACTTTAGCGTATGAAACAAACTTAGAAAGTAAAATATATACATGTGTGTATATATACACATATGAATATGTATGCATGTGTGTATGTGTGTGTATATATATATAATTTATTGAAGTGAAATTCACATAACATAAAATTAATCACCTTAAAGTGAACAATTTATTGGAATTTAGTACATTCACAAAGTTGTGCACCCACCACCTTTATTTAGTTCCAAAATATTTTCATCGCTCCTCAAACGAAACTCCATAGCCATTAAGCACTTTATCTCTCATTTCCCCCTTATCTAAGCCCCTGGTAACCACTAACATAATTTCAGTCTCTATGGATTTGCTTAATCTGGATTTTTCATATAAATGGATCATACAATGTGTGGCCTTCTTTGTCTGGTTTCTTTCACTTAAGATAATGTTTTCAGGGCTTCCCTGGTGGTGCAGTGGTTGAGAGTCTGCCTCCCGATGCAGGGGACACGGGTTCGTGCCCTGGTCTGGGAAGATCCCACATGCCGCGGAGCGGCTGGGCCCGTAAGCCATGGCCACTGAGCTTGCACGTCCGGAGCTTGCGTGTCCGGAGCCTGCGCATCCGGAGCCTGTGCTCTGCAGTGGAAGAGGCCACAACAGTGAGAGGCCCGCATACCGCAAAAAAAAAAAAAAAAAAAAAAAAGATAATGTTTTCAGGGTTCATCTATATTGAATGGATCAGTACTTCATTCCTTTTTATGACTAAATAATATTCCATTATATGGATATACCTCAATTTGTTTTTCCATTCATCCATTGATGGACACTGGGCTTTTCCCTGCTTTTGGCTATTGTGAATAGTGTTGCTATGAACATGCATGTTGGAGTCCTTGTTTTTGATTATTTTGGATATATATCTAGGAGAATTATCAAGTTATGTGGTAATTCTATGTTTAATATTTTTAGGAACTGCCAAAATGTTTTCCATGGTGGCTGAACAAATTTACTTTCCCACCAGCAATGTATAAGGATTCCAATTTCCCCACATCTTTTCCAATACTTGTTATTTTTCTTTTTTTTATTATTATACCCATCCTAATGAGTGTGAAATAGCACCCTCACTGTGGTTTTGATTTGCATTATCATAATGACTAATGATATTGAGCATGTTTTCATGTGCTTGTTGGTAAGTTATATATCTTCTTTGGAGAAATGACTTAGTCTTTTGCCCTTTTTAAAAAATTGGGTTGTTTATCTTTTTGATGCTGGGTTGTAAGTTCTTTATATATTCTGGATACTAAACTGTAATCAGATATATAATTTAAAAATGTTCTCTCTAACTCTGTAGGTTGTCTTTTTCTTGATCATTTCTTTGATGTATAATTTTATTTTAATTTTTGATAAAATTAACAACTATTTAAAGTATACTCTAATTCATTATTTCATGTGCCAAAAAGAGACAAGTGAGGAGGGATAAAAGAGACACAAATGGGATAGGAGGTTGAGGAGAAAAGTAAAGGCAATACACACAAAGAAAGGATGGTTAAGAGGCAAATGGGAGGGAAGACACAGACAAAGCACAAGTGACAGAAAAAGGGAGAGAAGAGAGATTAAGATGCAGAAAGTGACATGTGTATGACCATTGAAGCAAGGTGTGAGGAAGAGAGAGAGGAATTTATTTTGTTCAAAGGTATTAGATAAACTACTTGTTTCCATGCTCTGCTTTTTACTTGGTAATCAATCTTGGAGCCTCAGCAACTTCTTAGCATTGTTATCTAAAACACCAGTGAGTGAATTTGCCATTATTCAAAACTGTTTATTTTTTAAATTTCAGAGTGCCTTCTCTGAATGAGAGAGTCTCAGCAGCCCACCATAGAAAACATATTCACTTTCTGAGCTGCCACAACAGTATAGAAGTCAAACAAGTAAATTGTCCAATGTCACACAGGATGTAGCTGGGGTATAAATTCTTTCTGAATTTTCTGTGCTTTCCTATAACACATAAATCCATCACAAACATTTAATCCGAAAGAGCAGATAATCCAAAATGTACCACATATCATACATTAAAATTTTCAATAGCAGATATTCCTTGTCAATTAAATTTGGCAGGCTAGTATTAAAATTAGTTTGTATTCCCCAAGCACACACCAATGGGGAAGGCAGCCCAAGAGTGTTCTGGAAACCAAAGAGAAAGTAACTTGGTTTGAAAATTGCTGTAGATAATCTACGGAGTGGATAATTGATGTTGATGGTAACTTGAGGGTCAATGCTCCCCAATTCCCTGCTCAGATGGTAGCAGTCCCTTAATCTCTGTGTTTTACAGGATTTTTCTTGCTTCCTACATCACTCCACCTCTGAGTCACTCCACAACCCAACAGAATGTGCAGAGAGCAAATTGATGCAGTATCTGGTAAATAAATGCATTTACCACCCCCGTATCAAACTTTGATGTTCTTGTTCTAATTTAAAAATCAGGTAAATATAAATTAGGTTAATTTTTGTTTCTATATTGTCCTCAATTCATTTTATATTCTGTGGGTCAATGACCCCTGACAATTAAAAAGGTCTTGCCATAATAGGGATAGAGGCTGGAAAACAGCACCATCAAACACGGGGCCCTAGTGCAAAGACTAGAGGAGGGCAGGTGGCTCAGCTTTCCTGTATAAATAAACAAAGGCAAAGAGACAAATACGGTGAGTGAAGTTCCAAGGGTAAAGGACTATAAGGCCAAGGTTAATCAAAGACAGCCAGATAGAAGAAGACCACAGAAAGTCCATATGCAATTATGTGATGACAGGAGTGCCAACAGATGAGAAGGAGTAGACATGCTAAACTGAATGAGAGATGGAGTTTATAAGTGAGGAAGCCAAAATTGAAAAATCTGTCACTTTGCCAAAATCATCGAGCAATCAAGGATATTTGCAGAACTAAGAGTGGAAAAAACACTAATCCAGACCATTCCTCATCATTTATCCTTGACTGCTATCTTATAAAGATGAGACATGTCATACTCCTTTCCTTTCAGGGATAAAGGACTAAAGCTTCCCAATAAACACTCGGCCAATAGTGGGAAGGGTGGCAAGTGATTATAAAGAAGCAAAACCATGTTGTTACTGGTTGCACGACTGTGGGATGAAATCCAGCTAAAACGAAATAAAGCTTCAAAACAGTTCAACAATAGCAAGCCTATGACAAATCTAGTTAAAGTCAAGTTTGAGTCCAAAAAATATATATATATTTACTTTGAAAGAACACCTCCATGAAATATTTACATTCCCTGGCTTAGCCATTCCACATTATAATAACTCTTCTAAACATCATTCAAACTTTAAGAAATATCATTAGCACACTAGAAATCCATTTTTAGAATGAGCAGTATTGTAATCAATTAATACATCTAAATACCTTCATTCGTGATAAACAAGATCCATTAATAATGAAGCAGTATTTAGTGTACAATAAAATTATCTTGTCAGCAATACCTAAATTAGCCATTAAAAGTAACCAAAACTTTAGAGTAAGTATCTTTTAATCAAAAGAAGAGCAAGAAAACACCTTGTGCCTATTACCTAAATTAGTCAGTTGATGTGCTTATATATAATGCCTACCACTGGAACTCTTTCATACCAGGTTTTCTGGCCAAATAGACTTGAAGGGGTGACGAATATTAAAAACCACCCCATCAGGACCGAATGCATTTAATTAGTTGATCATAGGTGTCAAGTACTCTTTCCCTTTTGATAGATTACCTCCAAAGAGTAGGCTAACAACCCCAATTTGCTGACTAATTGAATTTTGATATATTCTCCAAAGCTGTTCTCCCCTCCCCTGAACTAACTGAATTTATAAGCAGTTAATTCTGACAGGTTCAGTAATATCTGCCAAAGTCCCTTCATACTTCATTAAATTATGAAAACGTAGCCTGTGTGTCATGCCCTGGGAAGTACTGTACATCTGAAGAGTCCTTCCCAAGGGGCACGAAGTGGTAAGGGAATATGATTTATCTTAATATATGTTAAAAATGTCTAGTAGTAGATTTGATATTTGCTATGTCCAATGACAAAATAATTTTCAAAATATTCTAAATGGGTATATGTGCATGATTCCTTGCTCATAATGTCATATCTGCACTAACAGACGTGAATCTACATTAAAGCAAAGGCAGGTGTACTTTCTATTGTTAGCTTTAATAGAGATAGTTCACTTAGCACATGGATTTCATTTCTAGCTAAGCTAAAAAGTATAACCCCTCATAACCTGCAGAAGCTTCCAGTGGGGCAAATGCATTTCCTTCACCAAAAAGCCCAGGCTCATTGCAGAAGAAGAAAGGAAAAGCCTCATTAATTAAGACCTCAAGAATGTGAAATTCCTAATAAGTCAACTTTGGTTGACTTGAGATTTGGAAACAAGTTTGCTGAGTAAATTAACAATCAAATACAATTGGAAAAGAGATGCTTGAGGACTTAAGGGAACAAATGATTTTTCAAGCACTTTGGAAGCGCTATTTACATACAGGTAATTACTATGTGCAAAGGGCTGTGGTACCTGAAAAGAGGACTGGATGTGAGCCAAAAAATGTACTTAGTACAAATTACTTCCTTAATCTGAGCCTTGGATTCTTCATCTGTAAAACCGAGATAATCATATTATTTCACAACACTGTGGGAGGCCTAAATGAGATAATACACATGAGTCCTTGCAAATTTTCAGGAGCTAAATAAATATTGGGTATTTTTATCATGTGCATAAAATAATAAACTCATGAATAAAACAATTTTAGCAAACATTCTACCCTCTAATGTTTACAGATGAGGCAACTGGGACACAGATTATTCAAGAGATTCATCCATGGGCACATAGCTAGTTAATGGCAGAGTTGGAACTATAACCAATATCCTTATCTGTTAATCATAGCAGTTCCTCCAAAGGTCACTATGCTTCTTGACTTCTCACAGCTTGAATTACTTTAAAGATACCTATTAACAAAATGATGTTTCTTTTCAAGTACTCATTTTTTCTTTAGAATTTTACACTTGGTTTAATAAACATTTATTAAGTACCTGCTATGTTCAAGTCACTATTAGGTGCTGGAAACAAGAAACAAGACATGATCTCTGCCTTTAAAGAATTCTTACTGTTAGTGAAATTCCCTCTCCCTGCTCCCAAGCACTCATTGCCTTTATTCTGGTCTTTGGCTGCCAAACAAAGCCCTCACTGTTGCACTCTACATAGGCTTGAGCTGCCCCTAAGCATCCATACCCAAAAAAGACTTCCTCCTCCCCCATAATCTACCTGGGGCTCTTAGGTATCAAGAAAACTGATAAAAGTTGTACTTCATTTTTGGTTCATGGTACACAATTCTGAGTTCAGCCCCAGAAATTATTTCTGGGGGTCAATTGACCTGCAGTTGAAGAGCAATGAAGGAGGGGGTTATTACATGGTATCAGACAGCAAGGAGGGGAAGTGGGAGGCCTGGCAGGGGAGGGGGGAGTATGCAGAAGTAACCTTAAGTCCTTTCAACTGGTGACATGCTCATATTCTAGAACCAGAAAAGCTAGATGGTCACCACATCATACACATCAAGGTCTTCCTCCCTATTAGGCCCTGATTCCCAAATCGAGGAGCCACTTTCTGGTGAACACCTGAGAGACAAGGAGAAGCCAGCTGTTAGGAAAACTGAAAATCAGGCAAAGAGGAAGCTGGAAGGGGACAATTTTATAGGCAGACAGAATTGCACAGTACCCAATTCCCTGTTCTATAACTTAACTCGCTGTATGACCTTGGGCAAGTCATCTAACCTATCTGAGTCTCAGTCTCCTCATCTCTAAAGTGGTAATTAGTAGCACCTACCTCAGATGACCATTATGCTAAATAAATGAGATAATGAATGTAAGGTGCCTGACTTGTGGTCGGCACTCAGTAAACACTAGTTCCCTTCCCTTTGTTGTCAGTTCACCTCCCAACACACCTTCTCCTCCCACTCCATTGCCTCTGTGGAGAAAACTACAAAATGTGGAGACCTTCCCACCACCCCACCAGAAAAGTAAGGAGGCCCAGCTGCCTGGGTCTCCCTGGGTTTCATGTATCCTGGAGTATTTCAAGAAGCATTTTCTTCAAATCTCAGGCTATCTCAGCAGAGTGTAACAGGGGAGTCAGATGATTAACCTGACAGGTGAATAATTTGTTGTGTAAACTGTAGATCGATGGGGGTAGGTATTGGAATTAAGTTGTTATTTCATTAAGTTGTAATTAGTGACTAAAGGTTTCAATGTACCTAATAATTCTATTAGAGCATGAATTGAAATAATCTCTTTCACTAAATGATCTGTATTTATATCTACATTTACAGCTATCTATGTATCTACCTATATAATCTTGGCCCAAAGTCCCTACTCCTGAATTTTTCATAGATACTGTGTTCTGTGAGAACATATTCTGAGTATAATTGAGGACCTGACTGCACCCTGGAATTCCCTTAGAACATAACCCATCATGGCAGGGAATTCAACAAATGGGCCATCTTCAACATATTCAAGGGGTTTACTTCATGAAGATAGGAGATAATTTCTACCTCTTATCATTTGTTCATTTATAATGCTGTCCATCCCCCACACTCACCCCACGTTCTGTGGAGGTTCTGAATTAGTTAACCCCCCTCTCTAGGCTCGTCTAGTGTCTCTGCCACTCAGTTCCTCTGCTCCAGCCACACTGGCCACCTTTGTGCTCCTTGAATATGTCAAGCTCCTTCACATGTCAAGACCCTCACAAATGATACTCCCTCTGCCACAAATGGGAACACTTGTGACCAATTCTTAGTGATCCGGATCCCTGACATCAGAAAAATAAACTAGAGTAGAGACACACAGATTCCAATGAGGGAGAATTATAAAGGAATTATTTGAACCAAACACCACAATTCTGTAGAAGACTTCCAGGACTAGCATCCTTATCCCCAAATTAAGAGTAATCTCTGATCCTTCTGGAAGAAAAGTTGATGTCACTAGTAAGTCCCCAGTTCTCTGGGATAATTTGGATTAAGGTCTGTTCTAATATGAAGCTAGATTGGGCTCAGAAAACTGAAGTCACTCTGAGCTCCCCACTAGGCAGGCCAAGCTTATTTGGTTCTCATAAAGTTGACAGTGTAGCAGGCAATGTAGTGGTAGAGATTTAGAGACTGATATGCTTTGGTTTGAATCCATATTCCAACACTTACTAGCTGTGTGACTTTGGACAAATAACCTCTCTGGACCTCGGTGTTCTCATCTATACATGTGGATAATAATAACTCCCCACGGAGTAGCTGGGAAGATTAAATATCATTCATTTAAGAGCTCAAACCAATGCCTGGTACATAGAAAATGCTCAGTTTAAAAATTAGTGCAATTATCTTCACCTTAGTCCTTCATTCTCGGATACAACTCTACTCATACATTCAAAGAACATTTAGATCACTTAATTTTTGCTAGGTGCTGGTAATACAAAAAAGGATAATATATGATCTTGTTCTTAGCTTACAGTCTGGTGACGGAAACAACCATATAAACAGCTAAATATATTATCACCAGTTGCATAGAAAAATACTTTACCAAGTAAAATGGAACACATTCTATGGTGGAGGGAACACACAATGAGCTGTAGGTACAGGACTAGGCATAGAGTTGTATTGCCAAAAAGGAGACCAGGTGAGAAAGAGTAGGTCAAAAAATCCCAGCTGCTCATACAAACTATATAAACAGCTTTCCTATTGATAGTGGATTGAATGATACACCTACAAACTTGAAGGATGGCATTGGATACCCTTATTTAAAATAGTCTTAAGAGTGCAAGAACAAACCACAGCAGAGCTGACTCCTTAGGATATGTCTAGACTAAGGTAGCTTTCATAGAGCTAGAAAGTAGTTAGGTCAATTCTTCAGATGCTGGGAGCAGGAGTAGCATAGAACTATGATCACCAGGATATTCCCCTCAAAGCTTCCATATTTAGACAACACTTGCCCACATGTCTTCTATTAAATACCTGTACATTTTATTGATCTCTTAAAAAATACTTCTCCATCATACCAAACCCAGACCTGCCAAACTTCCTTTATAACTTATGAGTTCAAGAAAACAATGAGCTCATAATTCCTTTGCTTCAATTCTAAGGCTTTGCTTTTTCTTTTTTCAGATGAACCCTTGTGACAGGTTTTTGCTGATAAATCAGGGATCACACAAATCTCAGTAGAAGGGGGGTCAGTGTTACAAGAAAAGAGACCCCCCACACACACACTCACACACAGGTACACACACAAACCACTTCCTTGGCCACTCCTTCACCTGACCACAGAAGTAAGTGGATGGTGCACTAGCACCTTCTACAAATCATTATGGCAACTTCAAGAAGGAATCAAACACATCAAAATCTCCATATATTCTTTTCAAGAAATGAATGTAGGAATACTTTATCCTTTACTTAAAAATACTCTTGGATAGCCTTAGGCTAAATCAGAGTGGACCTGAAGGTAATCAAATAGTGAAGGGTTTTTATTTTTATTTTTTAAACTTTTTAACATCTTTATTGGAGTATAATTGCTTTACATTGTTGTGTTAGTTTCTGCTGTATAATAAAGTGAATCAGCTATACGTATACGTATATCCCCATATCCCCTCCCTCTTGCGTCTCCCTACCACCCTCCCTATCCCACCCCTCTAGGTGGTCACAGAGCACAGAGCTGGTCTCCCTGTGCTATGCGGCTGAATAAAGGGTTTTTATTTTTGCTTTTGTTTTATTCTTGTCTCCTTTTATGCTTTTTTGTTGTAGAAGCTGTAAGTGATTTACTTTCCTTCTTTTTGGCTTGTCTTTGTTATTCAGAGAATCTGTATTCACCGGGAATTCTGAGTCTTGACCTGCAGCAAGCAGATGTTTGTGTTCTGTAAAAGCAGGCAGTCAACATTATTTACTGCTCACCTTCTGTTTGCAAAGGCCCTTCCTGACATCATGAAGACAATTCAGTCTATATAATGTGACAAAACAAACAGGCATGAGATGACTTAATACCAGCTACAGAAAACATGTCAGCAAAAGCAAATATCTGTATGAACACCTAGAAGTACTGAGGGCACATAGAAAGGAAGTGATGGGTTAGATGTAGCTAATTGGGGCTGGATTCCTAGAGGTGGATTGTGAACCTGGTGTTGAAGGGGGGTTGAGTATAACCTAATAATAGATAAGTAAAATAAAGGGAGGGCAAATAGGAAGGAGTACATGCAGATTTTACAGACCAACTGTTACATTTGTAGTTTAAATATTTTTGAAAATTTTTGTTAGCATTCCTATCCCAGGAAAGGTCATTCCGACATTAGTCATATATTGATGTAACACTGCATTCCCTCCCTCCCTCGCTATCTGTGGGGGATTGGTTCCAGGACCCTCCACAGATACCAAAATCCATGGACGCTTAAGTCCCTTATATAAAATGGCATAGTACACTCAGTCCTCCCTATCCACAGAAACTGGAGCTGACTGTATTTTAAAAAGACGTAAAATCCATATTACTAACACAAAAGACATTACTACCTGGGACTGTTTGTGGATGTACAATCAACCCATACTAAGAAAAAACAACCCTCTGCATTTACCAAGATAATGTGGACTGTTTATGATAGACTGCAAATACTTATTTAGACAACTCTAGAAGCACATTCATTTATCCAATGGACCATCACAGTTCCACAGGAAAATTTTAAATTCATCATGAAAATATATCACTCAACATTTTTAACATGAAAAGTTTATTTGATGGACTCTTGATAGTTTTCCCAGAGACATCAGTAGCTGGTAAATACACAGCTCTTGGAGCGTTCTTAAAAGTAGTTCATGAGGAGAAAAGGCAAAGAAAAGAGTGTTACAACCTCTTGTCACTGGACAGTTTTGGATATGGAGTGTTTTATGAAATGTGGAGATAAAGAACCTCATTCTGAAATCAAACCACCTGAGCTTGAATCTGGATTTACTACTTACTAGGTATGTAACTTGGGGGAAGTCATTTGACTTCTGTGCCTCAGTTTCCTCAACTGCAAAATGGAGGTAATACTGGTACCTACAATGCAGCACTGGTGTGAGAATTAAATAAATATATGTAAAGCATTCAGCACAATGCCTGCCACACAGTAAGCGTTCATTCCTACAATGGAGGAGAGCTTTGACAGGAAAGTTGTGACTATGGGAAAAGATAAGATGAACGCAACAAAATGAAAAGTTATAAAGCCAACTTTCTTGAAGTTCTAAGAAAGGCACAGTTTCTATATTCAGTCCCGCTATTATAGCTAAACACAGCAACAGGTTCATGTCCATCAACAAAGTCTAACTGCCAGCTGCTATCAACACTAGGAGAATCTTCATACTTCTAAGGATTGTTTTTAAAAAATAAGTAATGCCAAACATTGATGATACTTGACTCATTCACAGATGAGAGCAGACTGACAAGCTTTAGTTATGACAGATAAAAAGATGCACGTTAAAGCCGGGGGGCAGTATTAGGTGTCAAAGAGGAGCTGTGGCTTTTCTGATGAAAGTGTTATGGTAAACCTGTCAGCTGTCTATCCCTATGCCTTTGTTCAAGGGAAAGCCCTAAAAATCCAAATTTTACACCAAGTGACTCCATCCTCCTCAATCACTGACGCCACAAACAAGGGTAATTACTGACCCCAAGTCAGCCATTTCAAGAATGGCCAGAGGGCTTCCCTGGTGGCGCAGTGGTTGAGGGCCCGCCTGCTGATGAGGGGGACACAGGTTCGTGCCCCGGTCCGGGAAGATCCCACATGCCGCAGAGTGGCTGGGCCCGTGAGCCATGGCCGCTGAGCCTGAGTGTCCGGAGCCTGTGCTCCTCAACGGGAGAGGTCACGACAGTGAGAGGCCCGCGTACCGCAAAAAAAAAAAAAAAAAAAAGAATGGCCAGAAACTCTAATGACAAAAAATGTGGATTCATCTAATTCTCCCTTTTGGAAATGTGAACAAGATAATGCTATGAAAACAAGGCAATGAACAAAGAGAACCTTGAGAGGTGAGATTGAAAAGATAATCAGGAAATGTCATGAGGCAAAACTAGGGTCATGAGGAAATTACGGTCAAGAGAAAATTGTGATGAAGAAAAAACATGAGTAAGCAGAACATGGGATAGAGAGAAAAGGTATACAAAGTAAATGAGAAAGCCAGTTTGCAGGAGAGGAGAAAGAAAGTAGATCCTCTGAAAACCACCTACCCTGATTTTAAGATCTCTGAAACTGCCTTGGATTCTGAATTCTCTCCTAGTTCTAATCTCTATGTGTCCCAATGCTCCTACTTCTTTCGTTCTTTTAGCAGCTCAGCTCCACTGCTGATGTCAGAAAATAGTTCCTACTAACTATGTGGCCTTAAAGATGTAAATTCACCTCTCAATGCCTTAGATTATTCAACTGAAAAACGAGGATAATACTGGTTTCCCATACCCATTATCCTCTTGCCATGAGTACTGTCTGAGCACAAAGCCACCTAATTAAAGACTACATTCCCCAGCCTCCCTTACTGCCAGGTATGGCCACGTGACTAAGTTCTCAACAGCAGTTTGTGAGCAAAAGTGATGTACACAACTTCCTCATCACTTTCCTGAAATAAGATTCTTCCCTGTGAACTCTTGCTCCTTTCTTTTCCCACAATATGGAATGAAAAGATAGCAGAAACCATGCAAAAGGACAATGCCCTAGAGTAGGGGCTGGCACGCTTTTTGTAAAAAGGGCCAGAAGATAAATAGTTTAGGCTTTGTGGCTCACAAGCTCTCTGTCAAAACTACTCAGTTCCATTGTTGCAGTGCAAAATCAGCCATATATAATATGTAAACAAATGGTGGTGGTTGTGTTCAAATAAAACTTTATTTATAAAAGCAGGCAGCAGGCTAGATTTGGCCTGCAAGCCATAATTTATCGATCTGTGCTCTAGAGGATGTAGGAAAAACAATGGATCCTTGAACTACCTCATAGAGCACAACTGCAGAAATGCTCTGCCAGCCTAAACCAGCTGTACTGTTATGACAGAGAAGAGGAGGGAGGGACGGAGGGAAGGGAAGGGGAGGGTGAGAGAAGAAGAAGGAAAGAGGGAGACAGAGAGAACTTAAGAGATCAATTTCCATTTTAATTAAGGAATTCTATTTTGGGGTCCCTTATAGTGGCATATCTCCTACCTTAACTAATATATCTCTCATCCTGAGACCTGGTTTTCAAGCATTTTCTGGATACCAATGGGCAAATATACTCGTTATAAATTATCCATTACTTTGAGTGAGCCATTTGCAACCAAAAGAACCTAATTAGAACAGGTGTCTCAGAGAACAGGCCAACCAGGAATCTTGGACAGATGCCATGAAAGCTGGCACTAAATTTGCACTTGCTCAAATATTCTTTCTTTCTGAAGATGTCTTCCTAACCCTCCCAACCATTATGATTGAGATGATGGAAGGGAGAAGGGACTCAACAACTAGAGCTGTTTTCTTGTCAACCCAGGTAATCCTATTACAATACACCATGGACTGGAGGCAGGGGAACCTGTGACAAATTTTGAGTTTGTGTAAGAATGAGACCAAGAATAGTGAGCCATTAAGAAGCTGCAACTCACATCTCTGCACAAGAGAACATTTCTGTGATAGGTAGTTTTTAAAATGGCTCCCAATGATCCCTGCCTCCTGATATTCACATCCTTACATAATCTTTTCCTCTTCCTTTGGGTATGGGCTGCTCCCTTTGAGTGCAGCTGGACCTAGTGACTTGTTTCTAAGGAGCAGTATGTGGCAAAAGTGATGAGATGTCATTTCTGAGATTAGTTTACAAAAGACTATGATTCTGTCTTCCTGTCACTCTCTTTCTCCCTTGCTTGCTCATTTCGATGAAGCCAGCTGCCCCATGAAAAAGCCCATTTGGCAAGTAATTGAGGGTGACCTCTGGCCAACAGCCAGCAAGGAACTGATGCCCACAATCTAACAATCCATGAGGAACTTAATTCTGCCAATAATCACATGAGTGAGTTTAGAAGTAGGTCATTCCCCAGTTAAGCCTTGAGATGACTGCAGCCTGGCCAACACCTGGATTGCAGCCAATGAGAAACCCTGAAGCAGAGTACCCAGCTAAATCATAACCCAGTTCCTGGCCCATAGAAACTGGGCAATAATAAATGTGTATCATTTAAAACCCCATTTGGGGGTAATTTCTTATGTAGCAAGAAGTATTGATAGCTTATACATTTTCTATGTATGAATTGTGGCTGATTTGGGTCATAAGCACCTTTTCTATGTGCCCATGAAATCCTGGAGTTCAATCGTCCTAGCTGATAATCACACTCTACTGGAAGCTGCCTGGTTAACTTGGCTGCAACTCACACTAGACTTGAAGCTCCAAGAGGGCAGGAACTATGTCTTGTCCACTGTTGCATCCTCCATCCTAACAAAGTGACTACTGACAATACTGGCTAAAGGAATGAATGAGTGGGTAGGTGAGTAGGTGGGTGCCTGGATGAACAAATGAAGCCACAGAGGTAACTGACACCATGTGGTTTGTGAAATGTTTCTTAGGAGGCCTTGTACAAAAATAACAAAACTGCCTTTTTATTTCAGTTTACTTCCTCAAATTCCAATAAATATCAGTTCAGCAAACCACTCTAAGTCACAAGTTCAGTTCAATGAACGATGAAGAAAAAGAAACTGTGAAATAGTGAGACTGAAGGAAGCCTAAAGTACAAAGGAGTGTGTTCTCCAGAAAGCACCTCTCTTGTCTTTTAAAGGGCAGCATATACCAAAACTTTATTTATGCTCAATGCAGGAAACATTCAAATCACTTTATACAATTGTTAAGGCAAACGATCCTGGCTCATGCAGGGACATCTCACTTATATTGTGTATCTTCCTACCAGGTTGCACTATTAACAGTGCTGAAAATTTAGTTCTGTCTTAAATGTGTTAGGGGAGATCATTATTGAAAGGAAACATATGATATATCCTCTAACACAACAAATAATTTAGTTACATGGTCTGTAAATCTAGATTTCCACACCTATAACTTTTGCTGTTTTATAGATCCAGATATTCATATATCAAGTTCAGAGCAATGAACTCTGTGATCCCTCAGGACAGAGAATTTGAAAGGGCAACTAAAGGGTATGCCAAATCCATCTTTTAACCCCCTCCTGCTGGAATCACTGCAAAGTCAGGCCCACTTCAGAACCAGCTCCGCCCCTGGCAAATAAATGAAATGAGCTCTAGGAGGTGTAGCTGCTGGTCCTGCCCTGCCTACACACCTCAGTTCCTCTTCTGTGAAGTTACTGCAGAGAATTTCAGTTCCTGTACAAGCCAATTTCCTTACCTCTAAACAACATCTCCACTGTTGATCATCTATTCAAACTCCTGTTTCCTACTATGCAAAACCTTTAAGTTTCCAACCCCACCCTTTCTTAGACAGAAAATTGGGATGTAGTTTCTGCCTTTGGCTAATGCTGCTTGCACCTAACTGTCCCGTGAATTGGTGGCAATGAAGTATAGACCATTTTCCTCAAATTTTAATGTTCATACCAATACAGATTCAGATTCAGCAAGTCTTGGAAGGGTCCTAAAAACCTGCATTTCCATCAAGTTCCCAAGTGATGCCAGTGTCACTGATACTTTGAGTACCAAGGTTGTAGTAACAAAACAATACCTTAGAGATAGAGCATCTGTGTTCTTCAACAAATTAGTTGCACTAGCTGTTTAATCTTAGCCACCTTACTAAACCTCTCTCTGTTTTCAAAACAGAGATGATAATTACTTTGCTGTCTTTACAATTAAGTGCCTGAGTTTTAAATCTAGCTCTCCCATTAATTAGCTCTGTAACTCTGGGCAGGTTACTTAAACTCCCCACTTCTCAGTGGATAAAAGCAGTACCTACTTCATAGGGCTGTCGGGAGGGTTAAACGAGTTAATACAGATAAAGTACCGAGAGCAGTGCCTGAAACAGAGCAACCCCTAATTATTATTATCCTTGCATGCCTGCCCTTCAGATACCTCAGCTCAATATGACTCCCTTATTCTGAAAAGAGGTTTTCATCTCACCGGATGTATCTACCTGGTCCACCCGGCTGCTAGCCACACCATGGTTCTGATGCTGGACCACACATTAGATCCATCACAAATCCCCTAGTCCCAAAGTCCACCAGTTTTTCAGCTCAATGTCTTCCCTTGAGACACCCATTTCATATATATATATATATATATATATATATATACACACACACACACACACACCCATTTCATATATATCATTAGTCACGCATGAGCACAGCTGTTATGATAGAAGATTCTAGTTCCTCAGCTGACAGCATTCATAGGAATACTACAGAAACACACACACACACACACACACACACACACACACACATGGGACAAGGAAATCCAGACTAGGGAGACTTTCTTCACATGGGGCTCAAGACTATATTCCCTCAGATTATATTCCAGAAAGTCCAGAAAGTCATGCCTTTTTGCCAATTAGCATTAAAGCATAGTCAATGGTCATATAAGCTAGGTCCCTGCCATGCCTTCCAAGCAAAAGAATCATCTCATTGCAGAACTTCAAGCCCAAATATTACCACCTAACGTATTTCTTGAGTGTGGAAGACCATATAATGGCAGAAGAAGCAGATCAAGAGCCAAACGATGGATTGTTGGGTGACATTGAGAGCTCAACTGAGGCTAGACACAGTTTGTAATGGCACCAACCCATATTATTATAGGATAAAAAAGGATGCAGAGAGCTGCTCATTAAAGTAGGTTACAGATGAAGTTTGCGGGCTTTTTAATATGGTCACTGCACGGCAGAACAGTTTTAGTGTTGCTGGTCTAGCCCCTGCTGATAGAAACAACTGGTTTAGGGAAAGAGACTGTGCAAGCAGTGTCTATTCCAAATTTTATCTACTTTCTCAAGCTCTATTCTTCCATTTCCCCCTCTCTCTCTCAGCCGACTGACCTTACCTCCACTTTAACTTATAAAAGGGAAGCCACTTCAACTTCCAGTCACTGAAACTAGCCTAATCTGTGTCTGCCCTCAAATTTTTCTCCTTCCTACTGTCATAATGAAAGCAATGTCTCTACTCTTTTTAGTCCTCCCTCCTGGGCTCTGGATCCCATTCCCTTCTGCCTTCTCAGGGTCCTTACTGCATTCATCATCCCTCTCATTCTTGGATATTCAAAATCTCCTCGCATCCTTAAAACGTTGTCCAGGGAATGAACAGAACTGAAATGTGGCTGACTAGAAGGAACTTGGACTGTGTCCAGCAGGCCAAGAAAGATGCAGAAGCTACCTTAGGTCTAGAAAGGTAAGCAGAGACATCAATTAGATTGTACAGAATAGTCCATAATGGCAAAATACTTAAATTCTAGACCAGAGTATTTAATCA